>NC_057935.1:12558775-12883775 GCF_018555375.3 Anguilla rostrata | reverse complement strand
CTGGAGGCCTGAGTCAGGGTCACCTACACAGGGAGGGGCCCATGGGAGGGGCTGGGGGGGGGGGGCTGTTTCCACCTCCACATCAAAGGCCTGCTGGCATCTGCTGAGGTAGCTACACCACACAGTGTGCCCTCATTCAGACCTGGGTCTAATACGCCTCGGAAATACTTTTAACTGTCCTGATGCCAGAAAAATGTGGAAAAACCTCTCCAGCTGGAAGTAACGTAACATATTTTTGTGATCATAAGGTGTTAAAAATTATTGGTAATCTGCAGTCATTTTACTGGGGTTTTAAGGGTTAGATTATCATTTGACTAATGCTCGTCTTGCTGTAGCGGTCATTAAACAAAGACCATGTATCAGTCAGCAGTATTTTGAGTCAGCATCTATTTCAGTACTTTCTTTCTGTTTCGGTTAAGTTGCAAGTTTCATTTTAAGTAATAAATAGCTCTCAGCCACCAAATTAAAAGAAAAGAGCTCTAGAGAAGAGACAAAATGCTGTTAGATTGATGCTTATCTTCTTGTTTAATGTGTAGTGTGCTACCTTTATTAGAACACTCTAACAGTTATCTGACTGCTTCTGTAGCTTAGCAGGATATAAGAAAAATGCTGATCAGATTCCGTATTGAACTGTCACTGTGGTTTGGCTTCTGGGGATTGTGAAACAAATCTGCTGTGTTAGCTCGTCTTGCTACAGCCTTAACAGTTGTATAAGTAATTTCCAGTACCAGTGTTTTCTGTGTCTGTCTTTGTCAAGACACTTGTGTAACAGGGTCTAGAAATGGAAAGTTGAGTACTTTCCTATTTCAACAGTGGTCTATTGTACAAGAGACTGTCAGTAAGAGTTGTTAATAGTGAAGGCAGAATCAAGCTTCATGAATGTAAGTTAATTGTAGGTCCACACATCGTTGGGTGCATGAGATATCGCCCTCCCTTCACTAGTTGTAACCATAGTAATTGATGGGCTGCCTCTTGCTTTGAGCTAGAATGTGGTGCTGCTAGCTCACCAAGAGAAAAGGACCGATCTGTGGATCTCAGCTGTTTGGCATGCGGGCTCATTTCCTGTCGGCTGCTGCCTGCCATTCTCTGTCCTTTTTAATTGTCAACCCCAGGCCTCACCGTTATAGACTTTAATTGATCTGTTTTGGCTAGCCTCAGGTTAAGAAAATTATTTCTGAGACCTTTCTTCCATACTTTAATGGATTCTTTGTTAAAAGCATTGGTTTATTTTATTTTTTTAAGTATTGGGTAATGGGGAGAAAAACGGAAACACCAGTGCAAAGCCACTTAAAAGGCCACCACATGTGGCCAGGCATCGGATCACATGCCTTGTCACATGACCTATTGGTGTCTGGAATACCGCAGGAGGAACATGACAGCAGCTCACAATGAACTGTTGGAAGAAAATCCCATAAACACTTTGCTCAGGTTATATGTATAAATTCATACAATATATGTATGTGAATAGATGGCTTGAGGGACTGAACTGAAACTTTAGAATTAGCTCTGAATTAGATTCTGTTTAGATTAAAGTGTTGTGAGGATAAACATGTACACTGATATTATATGCCTACTGGCTGACCACTGTATAATTTCCACTACCACATATAGCTATATATGGTATTGTAACACCAGTATATGCACCCTGTGACACTATAGTATAGATGTTGTATTTGAATAATTCACACAGATATCCGATATGTACAACCCTAGGTTGTGTCCATTGTGTCTGGAAGTGCTTTGTCCGAGCATTCCAGTTTAATGCTGGGAGTAATTGATTCAGGTTTAAGCTTGTCCTGCTAATGTGACCTTGGGCCAGTTTGTAGAGGAGACCTCTATGGCTGTGTTAAAGAGACAGAGAGAGCTGTGCTGTAATGATATATTCCACAGGCTGTTTAAGTGATTTATCATTGTATCGATCAAAGATGGGGTTCTGGACCTCTCACACGCACACACACATATTCATGTATATAAACAGATACACACATACACCAATTAATGTACGCATGTATGTGCATGCGCACATGGACATATGTATTCATGTGCACAAACAGATTTACGTACACACACGTATACATGTTCATACATACATACACGAAGCACAGGCAAGATGAGAAACAAGTGCTATGATCTTAGTTTTGACATAAATTAGTTTTATAGTCTGAAGCATTGGCACGTTTGACTATCTGCTCTCTCGGTCATTAGCAAAAGCCACACTTCTTCCCTGTAATTCTTTTATCAGTAAATCTTTTAAATAGGTCAAACATTTAGGTTTTGCTCTACCGCACCGTTCCGACCCATTTTATATCAACGGGACACGCTAGTGATAAGGATTTATGTCAGATAAAAGTGCAGATAAGAGAACGCCTTATTATAGAGGTTGCCAGGCAACATTTTGAAATTACTAGTGTCGGTTGGAAGCAGGAAGAGGTTTGGTAAACCGGCCGCTGTCTGTGATGTCACTATGCAACTGGCCTTGGCCGGCAATAGCTTATTTGGCAGGTCTCTCAGGCGCAGGCAGGAAGCTGTGGCTTTTCATGACCGTAGCCACTGCCTTCACACGCAGGGGAGGGAGGTGGTTCAAAAAGAGAAAGGGGAAGAAAAAGTAACGGGCTTCTACCTTTTTGTGCACCCAGTTACCGTCAGCCAGCTACAAAAAGCAGAACACACAGAGCATGCTTGGAAAGTACAAAAAAAAAAGCATTACGTTTTACTAAGTGGGAGGCGTCAGTACTAAAACACATCTTTGTAAAAAATGTTTTGTGTTTTGTGTTATTGCTGATATTTTAACTTGCATTATTTGCACCCCCCTCTGTTTTTGCTTATGTTCTCACTCATCTGTTTTCTCTGCGCTTAGTTTTTACGACCACCTTTGAACAACAGTGCAGCATGCATGATGCTTATTATTGTTAGTACCACTAACTGAATTTAACTCAGTTTAATTCCGTTCTATTGTATTCTATTTGTATTTTGTAATTGGAGTTCCTAGTGCTGCATAACAGCACAGAACGCCCATAGCCGCCGCAGTTTGCTAAGCCAAGCGATGTTAAAATATGAGCTGGATGGTGAGGGATTTTCAAAGCTTCGGTTACGACAGTGTTTTCCTCAGCAGTGGTGGCTTTGCGCAGCTGTGGACGACCGAACACCTTCTACAGCATATCACTAGCAGTCCTTCTGGAGTGAGAGAATTCACAGGAGTCGCGTTCTGCAGTCACTCAGTCAGGCTTGGCCTTGAATGTAGCTGTATGAAGAACTGTGATATTCTGTCAGAACTCCATCTGCCACCCATAAATATCCATTTTTTGACCATTGCCATTTCCAGTGTCTTATTCTTATTGATAGATTTTAAAAAAAATTTTATTTGGTTTGTGGCCTTTTTTATTCCCAGTTAAGAAGTGCTAATATAGCAAGACTGTGACGCAGCCTGTAGGACAACTCTCCTGTCGCATAAGAATCCCCCATCCAGTCTGAAGTTGAATTCCCTTCCATGCTGCGTTCTGTACTGTGGTCCCACCTCTAACTCTCTCTGCCTGAAGAAGGTGAAGAAAAAAACAAACATACAAAAGGAGAACAGCCAACCCACTCTCTTTAAAATAAAAAAAAATTAATAAATAAAGAATTGGTAGTTGAGTCTCCAGCGTACCACCCACACACATATATACTACTAAGTGCGCTGAGTGCACTGAGCTGAAATGTGTGTGCTCCTCTGGATCGCTCAGCTGCGAGCCAGTGATTGTTTAAAAACCTGCGAGCCACAGAGTGTAACAGGACGGTTAGCCCTGGTCAGAGAAGAGACCAACCTCCGCCTGAAAACAAGCTGAGAGCCTGCTGGGAGTGGGCGCGTCGTTTGGCGGAACTAAAGCAACAGTAACCTGAGCAAACTAGACTTAATGCCCCCCCCCCCCTCACCCCCCCACCAGGTGGGATGGGGTAGGTCACGTCCTCCCACGAAAACATTCCTGGCCCGAGCCGGCTTGTGACATAACCCAAGCTGGAACCTGTGGCTACTGGCCCAGGCCTGGGATCCTGGTGTTTCTTTTGCTGACCTGGCCAGTCAGAGGCCTCAGGTGTTTAACTGTATGAAAGGGCTCACTGCCTCAGTGTGAATCAGGCTTCGCAGAAAGAGCAGAAGGCTGCAGTCAGAGTCAGGCTTCGCAGAACTCTGTTTGTCTCAGGGCTTGAGCTGTTACTCCTCGTTAGTGTTCCATAGTGAAGTGCTTGCGCTGCTATCAGACTGTGTCCGTTACACTGTGATGATGATAATAGGAATAGCAATAATAACAGTGGTAATAAGGTCAGGGAAAAGCTGATCCTAAACGTGCGCTTGTCCGCGGAGACGCTGCATTAGCATGGGATCTGCGCCGCTCTGCTTTTCTGCGCACCTGCGTGTCTGAGTTCCCGCAGACAGCGTGCCCTCTGCGCGTGTTCCACACTCCTGCACATGAAAGATGGTCATGGGACACGCAGGCCAGACTGTAAAAGGGCACCAGGTCAGCAGGGGGGCCGGCTTTGGGCAGCTTCAAAGCAGCTGGGGGTGGGGGTGGGGGGGGGGCGGGGGGGTTGTAGACCTAAATATGAAACTATCTCACTCAGAGAGCCGAGAGACTGAATAGGACCTCATTCTGGCTTCCGTCTGCTCAAACAGGTCACTCATCTGTCAGACGGTACGTCATATTACTTCAAACAGTTGCTGCCCTTCGAATAGACTGTACACAATAATGAGGGTTTTCAAACAGACGTGATTATTTGGCATAGATGCAGTACCAGCCCATGGGAGGTAAACTTTACTTTCATTAATCACTGGTGTTTGGTTCGGCAAATTGGCAGAAACTGTGTTCAGTGCTGTAACATATTTTTTTAAACGTGCACACACACGCAGGGCTGCAGCAGGGATGTACCAACGCAGGACTGCACTGCCCTTTTACTCGTTCTAACAAGCCATGCCTATCAGCGTAGAGGTTTTTTGCTCTCGACAGTGATAAATGAGTCTAGACAAGCTTGAATTTATCAAGAAATCAGAAGAACATCTTACATTCCTAAAGGTGCCTCTTATTACGCAGTAACTTGAGCTTTTTAAAAAATCTCTGCTGTAAAATCACGGGTGCTGCTGTATACACTTTTCACAGGAGTCTTACAGTAGTGTGCTAACTGTGTTTCTAGGACACTCACAGGTTAGCACTCATTGGTATACTGAGTGCCAAAGGTCATACTTATTTCTTGTTTCTAGACAGAATGACAGCTATGGCTGCCACACCCAATCGTAAAGTGACCTTGTTCGACAGTATTGGCACGCTGAACATAATTTAGTTTATCTTTTCTCTTTCCTGTTTGTCTGTTTCGCTTTCCCCCTCTTGATATATTCCTTATCTCTTATCTCTTTCTTTCTCTTTCTCTCTCTTTCTCTTTCCCTCTCTCTATCTTTCTCTCTCTCTCTTTCTCTTTCTCTCCCTTGTTCCTTCTCCCCACCCCCCTCTGCTGGAGCGAGCTTGTTTGTTTTTGGAGAGGATTATGGTATAAGAGGCAGATTTGCACCGTATGGTGGAAGCAATCAGGGGTAGTACTGAACCGGATTAGGGCTCCATGATGCATACGGCTTTAAAGGAATACATCCAGCTAGTGAAAGACAGTCTATATGAGCACACACACACATTTCCTGAAGGGTGATTTGGAGTCTGATGCCTCTTGGCACTCTGTATTCCCCTCTGACTGAACAGATTAGAACACGCGTGCTCGTTAGCCTGGGCTGACAGGGCTAATCTTGTTATTAATCTACAGTCAAAGCTGCCTGTCCGTATCTCGTTTTCATTTCTGCTTTATCTTGCTATTAATAAAGCCGAGCGCTATTTAGGAAAGGATGTGGTTTCGCTTAGGTGTGAAAGTCCGCCCACAGGATTCACAACATAGAGTGAATATAGAAATATTTTTGCAAAGTACAAATTTCTAAATTTGGGGTTTGTGGCGTGTGTATCTGTGTGCATGTGCGTGCGCACATTTGTGTGTGTGCATGGCTGTGTTTGAGCGAGGGGGGGCGGCTTGCGGTGAAAAAACTGTGCCAAAAGGCTGAAAAGGACTCTGGCAGGAAGGGAGACGGCTCGGGCTGGACTTTCTTGGCTGGTACGTAAGCATCAGCCTAATGTCCAGTGATGGCTGACACGTTCAGGAGACCTGGCAGGCTCCCCCCCTGAGATGTATCATTTGTGACAAGTGCAATGTCAGGATCTGGAAACCGCGGAGTGTTTTTCCACTCAAGTAGATTGACTGTTCCGTACGGCGGGTCTGGCTCCCGCGCCGCGCCGCACGGAGCTCAGATAATCAATGCAGCAGCGAAGCTCCGGCTGGCTGGCTGAGCCGGGCTACGGAGAGGGGGCCGGATTAGGAAACATCCCACAGAAAGCCGCCTGGCGGTCGGGTTTGCGCGCGTTTGTGCGTCTGCTGTGAATGAACGCGACACACCGTGCGCATGTGTGCGTGAGTTTGTATGTGAGTGTGCGCGCCCACGTGTGTGTGTGTGTGTATGCGGTGTGTGCGCGCGCGCGCGTGTGTGTGTGTATGCGGTGTGTGCGTGTGTGTGTGTGTGTGTGTGGGTGTGTGTTTTGCTTTCAGCTCCTTTTCTTTCTTCTTTTTTCAGCCCCAGTGCCCAGCCAAGGGGCCACTGTGGAAATTTGCCTGTTCCCATGGCAACATTTCGTGTCACTGTCTTGTGGCGGCCCTCAGCACAGCGTTAGCGGTTCTCCAGGAACACTCTCTGTGCGTCTCCACACACACGTGTGTGTGTGTGTGTGTGTGTGTGTGTGGTGGGTGTGGGTGGGTGTTTGTGAGGGTGAAAGAGTCTTAGTCCTGTTATACACATTCTGGTACGTCATCAGTAACAAACATTTATTTATTCCCTCTGAATCACTCACGGATTTAGTGATTGATTGATCGAACTTGATGCTGTTATCTAGAGCAACCTGCAAGGTTGTCATGGCAAAATATGCATTCTACTGATATTAGAGCAAGTGGCAAGTAATAGATCTAAGTTCCGTGTGTGGGTGTGTGTGTGTGCATACATGCATGCTTGCGTGTGTGTGTGTGCATGTGCGTGTGTGTGTGCCCAAAGTGACTTTGAGCCATAGAGAGGAGGGTCAGCTTAATGGGAAAGACAGATACAAATGACTGCACCAGTCACTTGCTCTGCTGCCTTGTTGTGAGTACTCCCATCTAGTGGGGACCAAGGGAACTGCAGGGAAATATAAAGGCACGGACACAGAGCTAATTCGTTCAAGCCTACTAGCCCTACGTCTGTGTAAAATGTACAATTTAAGCATTTTTCAGAAGCTCTTAGCTAAAGCAATTTGCATAAGTGCATCTGTCTCATTTAGCTTGAGGTCTTATTATTACATGTAATTTATGTATTTGAAAAAAAAAATCACAGATGAACCCTTTCCCTCAACTGTAATTGGAAATTCACACAGACTTCATGCACCAGCTTGTTTGAGTCATCGAAGCTGAAGCCATCAGATGTCTGTACTGGTGCCCTCACAAGTATGCAATTGAGCGTTGTGGACAAAAAGCATACTGTTCAATATTTTCTACCAAGACAACCGAATGAAAATTGAAATCTTATTTTAAGTTGATAGCTAGTAATGCGTTGGTCTTTGGGGGGGGGGTGGAGAAGACTGCAGGAATCTGCGATGCATTTGGAGAATAAGGCGGCGTTAAGCGCCGATGGTCCTCTTTTTTGCACTGACGCACCCCTCTGGTGTTAAATCGTGAAACTGCACTTTTGATCGCTAGCAGAACAGCGAGCGACTATCTCCATCTGGAGTCCTGAGTCAGAGCGGAGCTGATTGGCTGTTCACATTGCCGTGGAGACAATGTGGAAATCAAGGTGGCAACGGGAGAAACGGTGCAGTGGCATGATCCAGTTTCGGATTCTCACCTGTTCGGAGACGGTGAAAATTCCCCCTCGAAATCTGAAAATCACGTCTCGGTTTTTCGGGGTCGGTGTTGGAATCCCCTTCCTGTCCTGCCTGGAGTCTCCTTCAGCTGCTAGTGTGCTTACTTTGTGTTTTATTTTAACTGGTTTTAACCAGGTAGGTTAACTGAGAACTTAATTCTCTTTTGCAGTGACGACCTAGGGAGCAAATATGAGTAGGATAAATATGTGGCCATGACAGTTTTTGACCAGGACACTGAGGCCACTACCCCCTAGGCCTTTGCAATAAGTGGCATGGGATCTTTTCAAACACAGTGAGTCGGCACCTCAGTTTAAACATGGAGGGTGGTGTTTGTCTGACAGACGGTGAGAGTCCACTCTGTTCCCTGCTCCGCGTGTAGTGAAATGCCTGAGTTCATTTCATGTCCTGAGCTGGAACAAACTGGTTCCCTGGCTGCATAGACTTGTCTTTGCGGCTCTCAGAATTATTACATTATGATACATTCATTAAGCAGATGCTCTTCCCAAGACCTCTTTACAACGAAAGAGAGCAGAGTACATATACCTGAGATACGTGGGCAACAGAGCAAGACCTGGCTAATGACATTCCCATACCAGCAAGTGTAAATTCTACATCACCAAAGCACTAAATGTAAGTGAACATACAGGTATGTCAGTGCTTGACCCATAATACAAATTATAGAGTTCTCTTTTTCCTCCAAGCTATACATTCTGTTTGGGAAGTGGTTTTCAGGTGGGCAGGATTTTAAAGAGCTCAGTTTTATGGAAACTGGATTCAGAGGCACAGGCACAGGTCTAGGTACTTTAGGTCTAGGACTTTATGCCCATGTATCGTGCTGAACTGGGTCCTGATTTTTTGAAAAATGACCGATTTGTCCCCCTCTGAGGCCTGGAGTAAAACCACACAGTTTTTGCGTTGTGCATATTCCATATCTGAAGTGGCTTATTGCACATTTTTTGGCAGATAACTCACTGAGCACTTCTATCGTTTATCATTTCCCTCTTTGAGAAGTGGCTGCCTGTGCAAACACGATATGTTGTTGCTAGGCGCAGCGGCGCATTCCAGCCGCATCCGTAACCGGCCCCCGTGTACGATGAGAAAATTGAAGTCAATATTACCTGACCTTCTTCTCCCCTGCAATACTGGAGATGATGTTGACTCGGAATTGGCCCTGTAATGATGGTGATGTAAATATGGCTGTGGGTGTGCCCCTGGTGGAGACCAATCTGATTGGAGTCGCACCCACTTCCGTGCGGCTTTGTTTCCTGCTCCTGTGCATGCGGTCAGACTGGTTATCTCGCTCTATTTTTAGCCTCGAACCCCTCCCTCGCAGTGATTCGCCAGGGCTCACCTGAGCACACCTGGGGAAAGGGGAAGTGCGCTATATTGAACGGGAGTGAGAGGAGAGGAGGAGCCCTCTGATTGGAGGACTGGTGTCGAGGAAGGAGGGGGGAGGGGGCGTGTCTCGCCTCACCCTTGTCGGACGGGGATCTGGCGGTTGACGGCAGCGAATGAGGAAGTCCTTCTCCAGTCTGAAGCAGGGTCATGCCGAGTCTGTGCCCCACCAGCGGGTGCTGCCTGGCCCCTCTCCTGTCCCTGAGGGACCTCCGGAGCGTATGGGGGGGGTCCGACGGAGATGGGTCGGGGGACCTGGTGCTGTCCGAGTCGGGATACTCAGAGGGCACCAGCAGAGGGGGCACCCTGGAGATATACAGCAACGGCACCCAGGTTCAGTCTCGTCTACCTGTCCGTCTGTCATACCTCTGCTGAGCTCTCTCCTGCTCAACTGAGGGATCTGTCTGTTTCACTTCCCTGCCGAGCTCTAGCTTTCTCTCTCTTTCACTTTCACTGATTCCCACGGTATAACTACACTGGCGTATGGGGCGTAAATTCTGTGTACATACACATTGGTACGTTGTGCTTGTAAAATTGTATTTGTAAAACCACTTGGCCGTGTTTCAGCTGTTGTTTTCCACTGCAGTCATAACATTAAGCCGCTGCAGTCAAAAGCTGTAAGCGTAGCTGCTCTTGTACCGACCTCTGTAGTGTACATACACAGGAACTGGGAGCCACTCAACGTTAAATTGGAATTTTTTTCCCTCAACGATGTTGCGTAGCCTGTTTTCTCTACTCCTGCTACTAGTGTGACAGGTGGGAAGTGATTTGGGACTTTCCTACACCACTAGCAGGGGACCGGCTGTGAAAGCTCCTCCTAATAATGAAGTTTTAATTGGCTCGGATGTAATTTTAGCCATGCTAATAAGAGTGGCAGGTCCCCCTTGCAAAAGAGATTTCAATCTCAATGGGGTTTTTTTCCTGGTTAAATAATGGTTAAATAAAAATAAATAAAAATGTAAAAATCCTGTTCGCGGGTTACAGTCCTCGCACCTCTTCCCTGGAAAGGGCCAGAGCGGGACGGAGGGAGGGTGGGGGGGAGCAGGGGATGTGGGGAGGTTGGGGGGGGCACGTTTGGCTTGTTGTTTGGCACTTAATTGTTGTATTGATCTGGCGGTTCGCCCCATTGATCTGACCGTCGCCTCCGCCCTCCACACTCTCTCCGTCTGCCAGTCAGGCCGGGCGCGACTTCCCCGCGGGCGGCATGGACAGGGTTACAGGAGGGGCGACGGGCAAACGCCGGGCCGTACGGGCGGCAGCAGTTGGCATTCCCGCTCCGATGTTCGCTTGAATGATTTATAGAGCACCGACGACAGGTATGGCTCTGCCTGGAATTCCTCACAGTCTAATGCGGCGATCTTAATTTCTAGCCCTGAAGGCCCGCAGGGTCTGCTGGTTTCCTGTTGGCGCTCGGCACTTCATCGATCAAACGGAGGCAGTCGATTACACGGTTAACTCACCCGCCCTGGTTTCCCGGGTCTGAATTGCTTGCTGATATTAAGGCGAAAACAAAACCCCGCAAAGACCCTGCGGCTCAGCTGAACCAGGAGTGTGGATCGCTGATGTAATATGTCATCGAGGACGTTTCCTCTTGGGTGGATAAATTTAATGGCGGCATCCGTGTAAAAAGATGTCCTAGAAGACTGGTTTTTATTCAAAAAAATAAATAAAGGGAACATGGTGTCCAGGAAACAAGTGGGGAGCCTAAACATTTGACCGGCGCATCTATTTTCGTCCTGCTTTCACCGCACCGAAGGCCGAGGCCCGGGTGAGAGTCGGATCGTTAGAGTAATTGCAGTTGACCTCCAGTAACCCTTCGCACACCACAGCCGCTGTAAACAGGTCTCTATGATTTAATGAGGTATAAATCCGGCAGCCCTGCGTCTGTCTGTACGGTCACGGGCACTCCCCTGCCTGCTTTATCTGGGGCCCTTAATTGCCCAGTTAAATGGTTTTATTGGTTAATTGGGACGAGCGGGCGGCGGGGAGAGCGCTGAAGCTCGAGTGGCCGTCGATGGTGTGAAACAGACCGGCTGCAACAAAGAGAGTTTGGGCTCGCTCGACCGCAACAGAGGGCTGGCTGGATTCCTCCACTTATCCAGTGTGCTGTAAACAGTGTAATTAGGCCACGTTTAAGATACCGGGGAAACTTACAATAATGTTTAATCAGTTGTCCAATCAGTCAGTCAATCAGTGCGTCGCTTTCTAATTCACCGTAGCGCTGCTATTTTTACCACTGTTCTGCCACTTGCTTACTGTTTGGTCTACAGATAAACTGCTTTCTGTTATTTCTGTTATGAGTTTAAACCGGTCTCTCCATTACTCTTAGATAAAATGGCTTTTCTTTTTTAAACGGTGAAGTGAAGAATTCCCTGCTATTTGGTGGACACGGAGAAATGTCTGCCTTTTATTTTTGTTTGATGGTTTGTTCTGTATGAATGCAATTGGAGTTTATCTTCTTGCTGAGAGGGTGGTTTATGCCCTTTTGTTCAGTGTGTATCCCCATGCGCAAAGCCTACCTGCTGTACATGCACATGGCTATTTAGAGAGATATTTGAGTCTGAACCTTTTATCAGTTGCCTAGGGTTACGTACTGTGTGTGGGACTGGACAGGGACCTGTGTGTGTGTGTGTGTGTGTGTGTTGATTCTCGTATGGTGGTTTGATAAAGTGCTGTCAGCATGTCAGCATGCCTGCTTTTTCCTGCAAAACAGCAGAATCATTTTATTATACATCTGTCTCCCTTTATAATTCTTTGGAAGGTAGTATGTGATTTGGACCAACACAAAGTCCAAAATGGACTGGACCGGGAGAACTAACAAAAGCACATCACAGCAAGTGAAGATCGCTTCATGTTTATTTCTTTAATGGTGCAGCCTTTATCTAATCTGGACAGAACACTTACGCCTTGCTCATGTGAGTGAATAAGTTTGAAACTCGAATGAATCACAAGACCAGCTTCAACAACAAAGGGACTTACTCTGTTTGGTTAGGTGGCGAACAAAGCAGGGTTTAATGTGGGCTGCGGTTCTGAGAACAGGTGTTAGACCGAGGAGAAAATACTGCCCTGATATGATAATAACGTAGCATTTCATCCGCCATAATTAACACCTGTCCATTTCAGCAGTGACCCATGGAAAGAGAAACGATTGCACGTGAATCATTATCACTAAATGAATGCAGGACTCAAGTCGGCACCGGTGTCATCGTGTAAAGACTCAGAATGGTGCTTTGGGATCGCGCCGTTCAAGTACACCCTGTCCCCAAAGATAACGTGTCTTATTAAGGACGGTGGATTGTACAGGAAGTGCAGGTGAAAGAATAACAATAAAAGAACGAACCGAAGTATCTAGGAGTCAAATAGACCCACTTAGGAGGACCTCAGGGTAAAGCCGTCAATAGATTTCCAGTCAGGAGACATGGAAAAAAATATACAAGAAAGCTATAGGCTTGGGCCTTCAAAAAATATACAAGAAAGCTATAGGCTTGGGCCTTCAAAAAATATACAAGAAAGCTATAGGCTTGGGCCCTCACCTCCCACACCCCCCCCCCCCCCCCAACTCCGAATCTTAAACCTACACACCAGTAAGATACGTCCCTACCTTCTGTGTCGCTGGCCTGTGGGTGCGACGCAGTCGGCGAGATACGATTTCACTGCGCCCATAAACCCTGCGTCGCTCCCGCCTGTACACAGTCGCTGCCTTTGTCTCCTCTGTGCTCGGCTGGCATGACTGTTTGCCCTCCAGGCGCTGTTCAGCGGGGCTACGTGCTAACGGCTGCTGCGTATCGTACCGCGCGGCAGGGGTTCCCGGTCATCCAGGTCTGACTCTCAGGGATCATAACGTCACTCTGATGGCACGCTAGCACAAGACATTAACCCCCTGGCGGTGGTGTTGTCCATCCCTGAGTGTGTGTGTGTGTGTGTGTGGGCGTCTGTGTCTGTGTCTGTGTGTGTGTGTGTGTGTGTGCGTGTGCGGTGTGGGTCTGATTGAGTGTGCAGAAGGAGCCTGGGAATCAGACTTATCACCAGCCAGGGGCATTTTTGCCTTTATTGGCCCATTTTTTTTCCTCTGTGCCATTGCGGTTGAGAGGAGGCTGTAGGTATGCTTCCTGTGAAGGCATTCATGGGCTTGGATGTCCGCCTGTTTTCTGCACATCTCAATGCGGTTGAAGCCAGCGGCGGCCTGTGAAATAATTTCACTTTATTATGGTACATAATCATCTTCAGAAGATGGAGTCTGTGTGCGGGCTCCGTAGGACTCATTACTATTGGTCGGCTGACTACAATTGGTCAGATTACTATTGGTCAGATTGCCTTATGTCCCAGGCTTATAGTCTTCACTATAAGCCTGGTGAAATCGTAAACGTGCATATTTAACTAGACAGGAAAGCACACCTTCAGCTAACCTAAGTAAATAACCTAAGCCTGTACTGCGCGTGTTGAGCGCAAAACATTGGAGCTCCCATTAAAGTGAACGGGGAATATCAGACTTTTGAAGGCGAAATAAAACTTGCCTGATGGTGTTTTGAAACTCTATTAACGATCGCTACATTTCATATGAGAAGCAGCGGCACTCGCGGGGATTGCGGTGGGAACTTCTCGACCTGGTGGGCATAGCAGCTGTTTATGAACAGAAAACCGCAGAGCACTCTCACGGGGAGCTGCGTGGAAGCTGTGAGATCCGATGCATGCATTTCCAAATGTGTATTTCCGAGTGTATTTAGCGGTGCAGAGTCGAAAATATGCGGTTTTGCAGGGACTGGGGGATCGGTGGGGATTCCTTTGGTGTAGATGTGTTTGGCGATCAAACACGATAAGTCTGACGAAATTCATGCGGCTCAAACGCAGTACGGGGGTTACAAATGAACCGCTGCCATTCTGTTTGAAGTGTGTTTTTTAAGTGTGTTTTGATGACTTCGTCAGGGTGCTATAGGAGAGTGTGCGTGTGTGTGTGTGCAGTGCGTGCATGTTTATGCAGTGTGCGTTCTTGCGTGTATGTCCATGTGTGCCAGCGTGTGTGTGTGTGTGTGTGTGTGAGGAGTATGTGTGTGTGTGTGTGTGTGTGTGTGTGTGCATGTGCATGTGTGTGTGAGGAGTGTGTGTGTGTTTGTGTGTGTGTATGTGAGGAGTGTGTGTGTGTTCATATGTGTGTATGTGAGGAGTGTGTGTGTTTGTGTGTATGTGAGGAGTGTGTATGTGTGTGTGCGTGTGTGTATGTATGTGAGGAGTGTGTGTGTATGTGTGTATGTGTGAGAAGTGTGTGTGTATGCATGTGTGTATGTGTGTTTATGTGTGTGTATGTGAGGAGTGTGTGTGAGTTTCAGAGCTTTTCCGCAGTGGCTCTCACCCCTCCCCTGAGATGCTGAGTCAGAGGCAGGGAGAAAGATGCGTCTCTTCCCCCATCATTAGATTTTCCCTGCATGCAGTGGGCTGACTCTGCCAGCGTATGAGTCTGTATGTGGGAGCGTGATTGATTGGACAAAGCCTTTATTGTTCAACTTTTGCAATATGACCAACCAAACACTTTCCTGAGGTTTGGAGTTTCACAGATTTATGCGTATTGCTGACTTTCCTGAAGATTAAGTTATGCCTCAAATTAAAGAATGTGTTGGTGAATAATGAACATAAAAATGTAACTTGTGTATATGTATGTGTGTGTGTGTGTGTGTGTGTGTGTGTGTGAGAGAGAGAGAGAGAGAGAGAGAGAGAGTGAGCCAGAGAGCAAATATGTGTCCAGTAATGTTGTCTCATGCCCAATCACATGACAACGCAGAACCGAACGTGCAAGAACCCAGGAAGATTCCACCGTACCCCAGGGGCAGCTGTTTCTCAGTCTTCATCTGATTGGCCGTCAGATTGTAGCTGGCAAATCGTTGACCCGCAGAACCTGGGAGAGCACGGGTGCTCCGTGATAACCATCTCTGCCTTCGGCGCCTCGTTCCTGGAGATGCTGATGATGATGATGATCGTTGGATGGGAGACGGATGTCACCACGGAATCTAACGCAATCTGCCATAAAGCGTTTCAGAACTTCGCGGGTTCCCGTCACAACAGAAGACAATGGCTGCATGGTCTGTTTGGACAACAAGGGAGCCTGTTGGAAAGAGACAGATGGCCACTGACACTGTTGAAGGCTCTTTGTACCCGAGGCTGGCATGTCACACTCTAGCAGTTGCTGCAGTGATGAAATCAGGGCTGCTTATATTTGGTTCAGATCGCTGGTGCGGGTGGATGCTTTGAACAGCTTGGCTGTTCTCTCTTTAATGGTGTCAAGTCTGGCATCGTGTCCACCGAGACTTCGCTGGTCACCGTTCTGTTGCTTCTGGAGCTCGCTGAGTTCTGTCACTCTGTCCCTTTATACCACAGCGTCTCTTTTACGTTCTCTTTCTCTCCCTTTCTTCCTTTTCCCTCTCGGTCTCCTCTCCACCCCCTCCCCCTTCCGACTCTTGCCGTCTTGCTTTCTCTCCCTTTATCTCCCTCCTCCTCCTCCCACTCTTTCTCTCCTTCACAAACTCTCTGACTCACATCCTGTTCAGGGGCAGCAGCCTCTGCCGTCTCTTTTCTCCCGCTCTTCCTCACTCCCACCTGGGGAGGATGAGGAGCTGTGGGCTCAGCCGATGCTCACAAAAGCTGCAGGAGGAGGAGGAGGAGAAAGGAGTCGGTGTAGTCAGTTCTGTAGTCACACACGCTTCACATGCATGTACACGCACACGCACACACACACACTCACACTCACATACTTGCATGCACAGATACACACACACACACACACAAGCGTATGAACATGAAGAAACGCATGAACAGACATACACATACACATGCACACACACACACACGCATACATGTACGAACATACACACACTCACTTGTATGAACAGACCCACACACACACGTACAAACACACAGTCATGTACGAACATACACAGTACATACTTGCACACATATCAACAGAGATACACACACAAGCACACATACACACACACACGCACACGCACACGCACACGCACACGCACAGACATTGCCGGATTTCAGAGCTGCTCCAGTTGAAGAACAGAGCCATCACTTCATACCGCAGTGGCCGTCTGTGAGGGGAGGGGCGTGCGCTCAGCCGTCAGAGAGCGACTGCTGACAAAGGACGCCATCGGGCTGCCGAGCAGCTCGGCGTTCCTGTCCTCCTCTTTCAGAGCGAGGAGAAACACCTGCAGACCGATCGCTCGCGGCAGCACCTGCTGCTGCTCCGTCTGCTGCTCAGCTGGGCCCACACGGCTACCTGCCATTCATACAGACCCTGGCCCGGGCTCCGTCAACACTCGTCCTTACATTCCGCTTTAACAAAAACCTTTTCTTTGTAAGGTTTTTTTAAAGGCTTCTCCTTGTAAGTTTTATGTTGGCGATGTCCTTTTGGCGATTGCTGAAATTGCCAAAGCCGGTTTGTGTAGAAAAAAAAAATATTGTAAGTCAAAGTAAAGGACAAATGCTGTTTGAGTTCAGACCTGCGTGTGCAGTGACTAAAGTAAGCTGCGTGCTTGCTCAAGGCAGTAAACCACCTATGATGACCCGTGGGTCTGCTGAGTGTCTTTGCAAAAGGACGGTGAGAGTGGAGATGGCACAGTGAGCACGTACGCCTCTGAAAACCCGCTGAAAGTTGTGTGCTGCATTGTTGCATAATGCAGCGCACTGAGCGCCAGCCTGGAGGAGCCGGTCGTGAGGCTCAGCGAGCTCTGACTCAGAGCTCGTCAGCGCGCTGCTGATGTCACTGCGTCTAACTCGTGCGTTCAACGGGGTGGAGGAGCACGTCGGCTCATTCCGTTACAGGGACCCGGTGATCCCGCCTTTCGGTCCCCCCGGAGGAAATGGCGGTTTCTAATTGGCTGCCTCCGGGAAGGAGGGAGAAATTGTGGCCGTACGATTGGGTGGTTTTTGAAACGTGGGTCTTGGGAGTTGCTTTTCTGTGGCTGAGGTGTGTGACACTGCTTTTGTGTGTGTGTGTGTGTGTGAATGTTCGTACGTGTGTGTGTGTATGTGTACGTGTGTGTGTGCATGTGTGCGTACCTGTGGTGTGTGTGCGTACGTGTGTGCATGTGTGTGTGTGTGTGTGGTAGTACTGGCCTGCGGCAACACTCCTTGCATTACCCTGCTCCATGGGTCCAGACCACACACATCTGCTGTTAATACTGCCTGCAGGAGAACACCTGTAAGGTGTGTATGTGTTTTAAGCAGCAGGCTGGGTTAAACAGGAGGCTGTTACACTGTGCTCCCTCAAACAGCTGCCTTGTCTGGAGTCAGTCCAACTGTCTGTCCAGTCCAACATCATCACTTCTTCTCATTTCATAGACCTGAGCTGCAGAGTGTCTGTCTCCTTGTTGTGGTGTAGAGCTGCTAATCACATGACTGCTTCTCTCTGGGAGAGCCAGACTGCAGCTGGGTGGTGACACTATCTTATTGTGCCCACACACACACACACACACACACACACACACACACACACATATACACACACATACACACACACACACACACACATACACACACACATACTCATTTTCCGCACACTTTCAATCATTGAGCAAACATACACACCAACTTTCACATGCCATACACAACATGGATTACAGTCACACACACACACACACCCACACACACACACACACACCCCCTAAGTACAATGGCTCTCCTGACACATGCTCTCATGTTTCACCACACATGCATGACGCATTAATTTAGTCATTTAACCAGTCTGGCAAACACTTGTTCTTTTATGTTGAGCCACTCTATTAAACATTGTTTTTTTTGACGTCATTCATTGGCTCAGCAGTGACCTGACTTGTGGGGACCTGCTTACTGATGTCATGCCTTACACACCCTGTGACCAGTTTTCACTGATTCACATTTGTGTGTATTTTGAATATATGCATTGATGCCTTCCTCTGTGCACAGCAGATCCACCTTCAGGACATATTTGCATAACCAGCCAGGGTCTGTACGCAAACATGACAAAACAAATGCCAACTAGGAAATGATGTAAGCAGTGGGCCGAAGAGACAAATCGCTCAAACCTAATTGCTTGAGGAAAATTGCAAAACCTTGCGCGTAATCCACAGCTGCTCATAGGGGAACATTTCCTGGTGCATCCAAAGTATTTTACGAGGAAACAAAGCAGACAGGTTCTTGGGTTTTCCGGGGACTGAGAAAACTGCGCGCAAGTAGACAGAGTTGGCAGATATCAGGCTTTGGAAGAATTTGCAAGTGTTTCCTCTGGATTTGCAAAGTTAGATCCCCCCTCTCCAAAGAGGCGCCAGGAACACCCCCTCACGGAGCTGTAAGACGCATGTGAAGGAGGCGCGTAGCGATGTAAAGGTTAGATTATCTCTGCTCTTATAATCCTCCTCTCGTATCCAGAGTGTGCTCCAGTCATGAATAAGAGATGAGGTCTTGGCACGATAAGTGTATTGGAAATCCTGAGGTGCCAACTGACTGCTTAGGAGAAGAGCCTCAGCTGAGGCAGGACGTGCTTGCGTATGCGGCCAAAAGTGGGAAGGGCACCACTCAGCGTGATTAGGTGTGTGTGTCAGTGATTTACCGATTAATTCTGAAACGGCTCAGTCCTTGGCAAATTTCTAACCTTTCAGGAAGCTGTCAGTGGCCCCTGTCTCTAAAGAGCTGGTCGCCCCAGTTCCTCTGGGCTGACGGGAGGTTTCACTGGTATCATGAGTCTGGGCCAGAGTTTGTTTTATGATTTAAAGTGGTGCAGAAACTCAAACACACACACACACACACACACACGCATGGCATGAGGGTTCTTCCTCCTGCCTCATTGTCCTCTGTCTTTCTTTCGCAGAAGAGTGTGAAAGAGGGCCTGCTTCTCAAACAGACCAGCTCCTTCCAAAGGTGGAAGAGAAGGTACTTCAAACTGCGTGGCCGGACCTTGTACTACGCCAAAGACTCCAAGGTATTGGACAGGTTCTGCCAGCCGATCGGCTTGTTTATAAAACCCAGATCAGATGCATATTTAAAATACTCTAATTCTTTAGATGCTGGAAAAAATTAGTCCTGGAAGATGACTGAGAATTTTTAAAGGAAACGTTACTAACTACACACGACTTGCAGTTGTATGCACAAACTTATGTTCTAAATATTCATGAAAACAGCTGTTCTCTTTTAAAATTGTCAGTGTTCTGCCAAGATTTTCCCGGAGTTTTCAGGGTTAAATTAATAAAAATATATACTTTTTTTTTCACGTCTGTTATTTTGCAGTATGGCTTGTCTTTCCTCTTCTGCTTCTCATAACATATTCTAGTGTGTATTTGCCCTTCCTGTTCATTGTGAAATTGTGTTTTGCTGTGAAATTGTGGGGCTGACTTTGTCTCTGTGTGCGTTGCAGTCTTTGATATTTGATGAAGTGGACCTGTCAGATGCCAGTGTGGCAGAGACTAGTACCAAGAACATCAACAACAGCTTCACGGTAACAGTTTTTCACAGAAACCGTCAGAATTGTAGCTGTAGTCTATGTTACAGTCAAAAGCCGCGTTTCCACCGCAGGAACTATACCCCGGAACTAGGAACCTTTTGAGGAACTCAGTGCGTTTCCACCGCAGGAACTAGGGTCTAAATTTAGTTCTGGGGGCTTTGTTTTACCCCCCAAAACGTTCCTGCTCGGGGGGTAGTACTTTCCGAAAGTACAGGAACCTTTTGGGTGGAGCTTGCAGCGCTGAACATTTCTTATTGGTCGAGTACTCGTAGCGTTTGTGTTGTATTTATTTTCCGCCATTACCCGCCATGTTTGAAAATATGCAGCGGCAAACCAATTTATTTTCATAATAACTTCAAATCAAACTTGTATGTTATGCGGCGCAGTAGCCTACTTTTGGTTATAGCCTATCAACGTCTTGGAATTATAACGTGTGCTCTTCTGTTCTTTTCTTGCTTTAGTATTCGCTTTATAAAATGCTAAGCATTCGTGCTGGGACAGCATATTACGTAGGCTACCAAAACATTCAAACGGATTCATTCGGTTGCTGAATATTTTCTTCCGGATTTTCTTTGTTAGCCCGTTGTAATTGACTCAAAACGTTTGATACAGTTATGTGAGGTATGCGGTAGTTCTGCATAATTAACATTGGTGATACAATACAAGCAAACTGGAAATCACCTTCCGCACTTTTTATCCGGGTAAAATAACAGGTTAATTCTAGTAATCTTCCCTTTAGCTTTTTCAGACTGCCGTAATTTTACTGCCATTTTTCAATTCCACGAAAAGACCAGGAAGACTATGGACTCATTTATGGTGCATGGTTCGCATCTGGAGGGCACACTTCGCTGCTCGGCTAGCACGCAGTAACTTCGAAGGAAAGCAAACGGTGGCTGTACCACTACTAATTTACATTTTCACGCAAGTCCGAGTTTTCGTTCTATTCTTGTCATTTTACGATTAGCCTATATGGAATTGACGACGAGAAAGCAATAAAACAGCTAATTGTTTACAACATGTGCATGTTTTCTGCTGTTAATAAATGTGTTTGAGAGGATATATGAAAATCAATAAATACAAAAGTAACCATATATAGTCATTGTTGGTAACCCGTTGTATATAAGTGGAATAAACCCCTCCGGGCTGTCCCGGTTATTAGAAAATAATGTAGGCTACTTCGGTGGTAGTATGGGGTTACAGAAGAAATCATATGACAGATGGACCGACGACAACGTCAGTGGGCTAATTTGCCTAATCTTCGCGGTACTTTAGAACCCGGTGGAAACGCAGACAACCATTGGCTGAAGGAACCTTTTAGTTCCTGGTAAAGTAGTTCCTGGGACTGAAAGTTCCGGGTAATTTTGGTGGAAACGCGGCTAAATAAAATGGGTAAATATTTTATGACCTCTCTACCACAGCCAGGCTTTAACTCTCTTCCTCTCTCCTCTGTCCCTTTCTTTCTCTCTTTCTTTCTCTCAGGTCATCACTCCTTTCCGGAAGCTGATGCTATGTGCGGAAAGCAGGAAGGAGATGGAGGACTGGATCAGCGCCCTAAAGTCGGTCCAAAAGTGGGAGACCTATGAGGTGCGAGATCTGACCCCCCTGACCTCTGACCCGTGTCGTCAGTCATGCCCCGGCCCCTCCCCGTGACTGACGGTTCGCCCCACGTGACCCCCTGTCTCTGTCCACACAGGCCAGTCTGTTCAACATGGAGCACTTCTCCGGAATGCACAACTGGTACGCCTGCTCCCACGCCCGGCCCACCTTCTGCAACGTGTGCCGCGAGGCGCTGTCCGGGGTCACCTCACACGGCCTGTCCTGCGAAGGTAACCCCCCCCCCCCCGTCCCCCGTCCCCCCATCCCCTTCCCCGCTGCCCCCGCCGACCCCCTCGTCCCGACAACCTCTGAGAGATTGTCCAACTGCTCCATGTGTATCCGTGCCTGAGCTAGCACCAGAGTACAGTTGCCACACCTTGGGAGTGGCTCCAGCCATAGCAGGGATAGGCTATGCTAGGGATGTGCCAGCTTAGACACTGCTCAGATTACCTGAGGCTGGTTCCTATAAGTGTGACAGATATGACACACTTCCTCTTGCCGTTCAGGCTTTCCGCTGTGGCTCAGTGTGTGTTGGAGTCTCCTCCTTCACCTTGGACCCACCTTCACTGAGTTGATGCGATAGGTTAGAAAAATTTTTTACATTTCAAAAGGGAGTGGACTTATTCTGTTCTCTCTCCTGCCATCCCCTGTCACTGTCTGTCTGCCTGTCTGTCCATACCCAAGTGTGCAAGTTCAAGGCACACAAGCGCTGTGCCGTGAGGTCCACCAACAGCTGCAAGTGGACCACGCTGGCATCCATCGGCAACGACGTCATCGAGGACGAAGAGGGGGTGAGTGGCCCGGGAATGGGAATCTGGGACAGGCCGCTGTTCATAGAAACCTCTCTGAAGATTCATTCAGCCTATATTTCGCAGCTGCACTCTGAGGAACCTTACAGCCTTCAAAAAATCAGGCCAGGGGCACGGGGTTCCCCATGGGTCCAATTTAGGAGGCTGATGAGTTCCCTTCGGTAAGGGAAGGGGGTGGAGGGGCGGGGTGTGCGTCTCTCTCTTTCGGGAGCCAGGCTTTCGGCTATGCAGTGGCCTGTGTCAGGACAGCTCCCTCAGGATGGGCTTCAATGATGAGCCTGGAATGAAACCAGTGTAGATTCTGCAGGGCAGCCAGCTGGGTCAGAGAATCATTAGCTTCATTATAAACTTTAAACTCTTCCTTATGCCAGTAAAAAGATAGTAGTTCTGACAAATTTAAGAAAAAAATGTTAATATTTTAATATATAAAAAGAAAAAAATATTTATGTAACTGGTTTTATTTAATTTTAAAATGTAGTTTAAGGTCAGTACTGAATTCTATAGTTTATATCTCCTCTGCAAAGTTGAGTCACGCCTCCAATAAAATAATGTGAATGTGAATAATGAATGCGAAGGTTTAGTATTGATGGTAGTTCAGAAAACTTGTTTATGACCTGTGGTTTACTGCCTGGTTGGTGGTAATTTGTGTGTGTGTCTGTGTGTTTGATCTTATGTGTTTGTGTGTTTGTGTGTTTCTGCAGTTTTCCATGCCGCACCAGTGGCTGGAGGGGAACCTCCCCGTGAGCGCTAAGTGTGTGGTGTGTGACCGTAACTGCGGCAGCGTGAGGAGACTGCAGGACTGGCGATGTCTGTGGTGCAAGGCCATTGTGAGTTTATCTCTCTCTCTCTCTCTCTCTCTCTCTCTCTCTCGTTCTATCATAATTTATTTGTGCAGTGTTGCTGGTGCAGTAAGACTTGTCATTTCTGTGAGAAAGTGGTGCACATTTTACCTCCATTTGACAGCTGAGCACCGATAGAGTGAAAGTATAGCTGGCTGTCTCCTCTGTATGGATCACATTCTCAGACATCTCCAGGAACCAATGAAATCAGTCACAGGAAAGAGATGTGGAACCGTGATGTCACAATATACACTTTGTGTTTTATTTTTAAATATTGTACTGAGGAAAAAATAATAAATATGTGTGTGTGTGTGTGTGTGTGTGCAGGTCCACAGCAGCTGTAAGGAGCACATGGGAAAGATCTGCCCTCTGGGCCAGTGCAGGGTGTCCATCATCCCTCCCACGACTCTCAACAGCATCGATTCTGATGGTGAGCGTTACCACAGCAACACTCTACTTGCTCCTGTTCTGTCGCCACAGTCTGACCTTTATCTTTGAGTGACCGGAGAATAAGTTTGGGTTGTACTTACAGGTACTCAAGTTTAGTTTTTTCCAAGCATTTGTGATAGTTTATGTGGTGTTTTCATTGCTAATATGATTTTATATATACCGTCTGTCATACAGCATATAGCTTTTTATCATCATTCAGTCTTTGTTCTTTAGGATTTAGAGCTTGAGTCCATTATATTTTCCTTGTTAGCACCAGGGTTCCTAAATTAAATGTTTTCCACACCTCTGGCTGTATCTCCAGGGTTCTGGAAGGCCACCAGCCCGTCCTGCTCCAGTCCGCTGCTGGTTCTGGTCAACTCCAAAAGCGGGGACAACCAGGGGGTGAAGTTCCTCCGCAGGTTCAAGCAGCTGCTCAACCCGGCGCAGGTGTTTGACCTGATGAACGGCGGCCCGCAGCTGGGGTTAGTCCAGAGGCCTCTGGAGCTTCATTCCTTACCTTACCTTCCTCACAACCCCCACAAGGCCGTTCACTACGGCTGAGTCTGACTGGACAAAACTCTGAGAAAACCGGCACTCACATTCCAACACCAAACACCCTGAAATCAAGTTTCAGTCCTTACCATATCCGAGTTCTTAAAATATGGTTGACACAGGCTGCCACATGTCCACACATTGAATATAAGCTGCTGGGATTGTTCACTTGGCTAGTTTGCTTCAATGTTTGTCGCCTATGCATCAATAAATCACAGACTCTTATCTCAATTTTATTAACCCTGACTCTACTCAGGATGGCTCTTTGCTTTCTTGGATGCAACATCTTAGACCTGCATCTTTTAATTTATAAATCAGGGTAGAAGGTCTGAGATGAAAGAAGATTAAAGAGGGATTTCTCAATTTTTGTTTTCTGTTAAAGTAGCCTTCTTAAAGCTGCAATGTTTTTTTTGATTGAAAAGTTAGCCAGCTGTTTCTATCACGTCTTGGTTCTTATTTGACTGAGGACACCTTGAAGGAGATAAGAGATAACTTAAATGGGCCTCCCCTCCTCCTCCTCTCCTCTCCTCCAATTCCTCCCACCCCAAAACCCCCCACTCCCACCCCGCTGCAGTCTGAGGCTCTTCCAGAAGTTCGAGACGTTCCGGATTCTGGTGTGTGGGGGGGACGGCAGCGTCGGCTGGGTCCTGTCTGAACTGGACAAACTGGGACTGCACAAGCAGGTAGGAGAGAGAGGATCTGCTGTAATCGCCAATATCATTTAGTCCCTGCCATTATTCCAGCTGGCCTGTAATGTATGCAGTGTATTGTCAATCAAAGGCCTGAGTTCAGTGCACATTAACACCATTTTGATTTATCGTTATACAGTCTGCAAGTAATAGCATTTGTTTTTCTTTACAAACATAGTTTGTCAAGTTTGACAATCACCTGTATTGGTTTGCCAAACTCTGTGAAGAAAATTGAAACACTTCCATTTATTTGCATGTCAAATGTAAGGACAAATGTTCTTTTAATTCTGACCATAGTTTCCTATTGTAACCCATACAGTGTTTGTATTGTATTGTTGACACAACTTAAACATTCAAGGAGCCAACAGCATTATTAAAATTCCTTATCATCAGTCAGCTATATGATATAATAAATAATAGATAATATTGTATTTTAATACATATTGTAATGTACACCGTTTGAAAGTGAAAGAAAAATTTAATTTAATTTTAAGGCATAATCGTATGTTAATCAATCTTGTGTGGTGTCTGTGTGTCTATCTGTGGGTACGGCAGTGCCAGCTTGGGGTGCTGCCCCTGGGAACAGGAAATGACCTCGCCCGGGTGTTGGGCTGGGGCGGGCTCTGTGACGACGACGCCCAGCTCATGCAGATTCTGGAGAAGCTGGAGAGAGCCACCACCAAGATGCTGGACAGGTGGGCGGGGCCTGCGCAGGATTGGGGGAGGGGATAGGGACTGAATGAGCCAATCACAGATCAGCCATAGGGATCAGTAATAATAATAGTAATTATAATAATAATAGATTTTATTCACATAGTGGCTTTTAAGTGCAGTAAACGTAATTATCATTGGAATGATATTATTATACCAAAAAACTGACCAAAAAAACAGCTCAAATGTGCAGCAGTGGCGTTCGGAGTAGGTGAAAGGGAAGAGGTTGGCTTTTGTGACGGGGCTTGAAGGCTTAAAAATGCATTTGTCATATTTAGTGAAGCTTTGTCTCGCACACACTGGAGTCAGCTATGTGGGATGGTGAGATTTCACTGAAATATTACTCAACCAGTCACTCAACTAATGCATGATCTTTCTGCATCACCCGTTTGCAGTACGTTTGTTTACTGCTTTTCGTTTGCTCGTAATGCTCGAGATTACCTGGGTATAAATGGCCTCAATCCTGCGTTCTGTTTATGCTCTACTCCAGCTGATGGGTCTGCCATTTTCAGCATGCTGTAGAAAGACCTTTTAAAGACCTTTTACAGATAATTTGCTCACTTTTGAGGTTTCCAGCTCTGTGACCCCTGACTGAGCAACATACAAACTTTTGACTTTTAGGGGGGGGGGGGGGGGTCCTGGTTCTGAGTTGGTATGTGCTGCTCAGTAGAACATACATGTGTACAGCTGGAGATGCTGTCCACAGGATCAAATGACTGGAAAAAAAACACTCCAAAACAAAAGAAGAGATCTACAAAACCATCACATATTTAAGGCAAAGGCAAATTCCAACGAAATCATCCAGCTTGTCTCCTCTAGAGACTTTGCTACTGTCTCAGATGTTTCACTTGTCTGTCAATCAAAACAGAATGCCAAAAATGTAAATGGAGATGTCTTGCAAACAAAGGGAACTAATAGTATGCTGTTACAACAGCACAGTTCCCCCAATGCACAGAAAAAAACATGAACAGCCTTACAAAAACATTGTTTTCTCAACAATACACCCACCCCCACCCCCAAGGCTGTTGGTTGCATCACCCAGAGGGGTGTGTGCACATGACTTAAGAGTCTTTCTTCATAAACCTGACTTTCTGTTTTTGGACATTTTTTCTCTCAGTGTTTTTGCGTCAGTTCTCACAATTCTGTCATCACTGATCGCTTCCTCTCATGTTCTGTGTGTGTGTGTATGTGTGTGTGTGTGTGTGCATGTGTGTGCTCCTCAGGTGGAGTGTGATGACCTATGAAGTGCCCACCAAGCACGCCCCCCCAATAGTGAAGGAGGACGAGACGCTGGACTCCACCCTCCAGGTACATTCCTTTCCAAACCGTAACACCGTCATCATCAAGTGTCGCTTCCAGACCACTTTCACTCAATGCTGGGAATTGTGCACTGGGTGAACTCCTTTAATAAAGATGACTGCAGTTGTATAGCACCTTTCACAGTCACTAAGTGCTTTACAGTGATGGGGAAAACTCACAACAGCCACCCGCAACGTGCAGTGATTGTTTCACCTGAATGATGCACTTTAGCCATTTGTGCATCAGAATACTTTCCATACATCAGCTGTATATAAGTATTCCTCATATCCAACTTAGTGCTCTGAAGAGGTCTTTGTAGATGGTGTAATTGTCTGATATCCAACTGAAATGCTCCGGAGTTCATGATTGGCGGTTGACTGGTGCCGTTGACTCCACCCAGGCCCAGATGAGCCTCTACGCTGACTCTGTGGCGTCCCACCTGACTAAGATCCTGGACTCGGACAAACACAGCGATGTCATCTCCTCTGCCAAGTGAGTGCATGTTCCGTGCTCAGTCCAGCACCTTGGTTCTTATTTGATGGACTTGATGGTGTGGTGGACTGCATTCATGCTGCTCTGGGTTGTCCCCCATGTCCTTCACTGCCGCGAAACATATGGAATCAAGTTCCTGATCTGTCTTATGATTAAGCCAACAAGAATGTTTTTTATTTCTATTTTGTTATGTAAAGTAAACTTTTTTTAATGGTTTATTGTTATCAAATAGTTGTGCCTGTTTCATGTTATATAAACACACAATATGTTTTTGGCATATGTCAGCATTTAACTTATCTACTTCTACTCTATGGTAGGCCAATACCAATTGAAAATAGAAACACAAATATTGTCCCATGATGCAATGCTCTGACATTCTGCTGAGCTTTGAGGACAAATGTGGAAACAAGGAACAGATGCAACACTGAACGTTAATGAGACAGACACCAAAATATATAAGTTCACAAGGAGCAGTTAACTCTCATACATGTAGAGAGCGGGTGACCTATTGTTTTCTGAATACATATTCATGTTATACTTGGTATTCAAGTATAAATGAAATCTCATGTAAACTCTGCTGAAAAAAATTCAGGCATGCAGCTGGAAATTCTATTGCACATCAGCCCAGCATCAAGCACAATCCAAGCAGATGTCCTTATGGGCGGCGGTGTAAAATGATGGTTAGGGAACTCGGCTTGAGGTTGCGGGTTCAATGCCCAGGTAGGGCACTGCCATTGTAGCCCTGAGCAAGCTGCTCAACCTGCAATGCTTCAGTAAATATCCAGCTGCACAATGGATTGAATGTATTGTATAAGAAAGTATGTTGTGCTGAATGGCGTAGTGTAAATATAATGCGGGTGATGGGGCGAGGAGCGCAGTGTGTGTTTTAGCACAGTGCTTATTCAGTGGGCAGTAGCAGGTGCCCTTGGAGGAAACCAGAGCGTGGTTCTGAAAATGGCTGCCGGGAGGACAGAGTTGGATAGCCCTGTGGTGCGGTGTATTCTCCGTGCATGCAAGCATTAATTAATACCCTGTTGTTCTATTTAGATTTGGCCTTGTCTCTGATTCATTGTATTGCCTGTTATTACTGTCTCATTTCAGTTTTGAATTCTATTTGTTTCTCTTCTCTCTTTTGATAATTATTATTATTATTATCATTCTTATGTGATGTAGTGAGGTGGGTGGGGTTGATTATTATTATTATTATTAGCATTATTAGCATTATTAGCATTATTATGTGATATAGTGTTATAGTGCTTGTTATTTCAGGTTCCTGTGTGGGACGGTGATAGTGAGGTGGGTGTGCTTGTTATTTCAGGTTCCTGTGTGGGACAGTGAATGACTTTGTGTCGGAGGTGGGCAAAGCGTACGAGAGAGCCACAGAGAACAGGGAGGAGGCGGACGCCATGGCCAAGAAGGTGAGCTTGTGTAACGCCGAGCGCTGCGAGCTCGGCAGCTGCCCGCTCCGCTTGTGTAACGGTGTTGTGCAACGCGTTGTGTAACATGCTGACTGGGCGCTGACGGCCAGGAGGGTTGTGGGTAGAGTGGACCTAAGTTTGTGCGAATTTTGGGTTTTTTTTTTTTTAATTATTTTTTCTCTATTAAAGTAATACAGTGAAGAGTATTCTTAGCTCACACATACTGTAACAGTTATACTTTTTAAAATCTTATATAATAACTGATAAAAGGTAATCCAGAAGTGCTATAATAAAGGTCCCGCATTTTTGGCGGAGTGATTTCTTTGTTAAAAGATATTAGCGAGCACGTTAGCGGTCCACCGCAGAGCATGCATCGCCCCCTGCAGAAGCAATAAGAGTAGAGATTAGTTCCCTCAGCAGGCGATCCTTGGGCTTGAGCTCTTGAGTAAACCTTAGCTCTCGTTCTGCGGGGAAAGCTGGCGGAGGCTGCGGACCTATCCCTGCAGACCTACCCCCTATTACATCTGGTGAAGAGTGCCGCATGTTGACTTCACAGCGAGTCCTCTCGACTGAGTGCTGTGTGTGTGTGTGTGTGTGTTTCCTCACCCAGTGTGCTCTGCTGAACGATAAGCTGGACTCCCTGGTCAAAGCCCTGAACGAGGAGAGCGACTCCGGCATTAGGCCCGTCAGGGGCGACGGGGGCGACTCCGAATCTCCCGAGGTCCCCCAGCCCTTCAAGTCCAAAGAGCAGCTGATGCTGCGGGCCAACAGCCTGAAGAAGGCCCTGCGCCAGATCATCGAGCAGGCCGAGAAAGGTAGGGTCCTGGACCCGTCTGGCCCCGCCCTGCCCCCGCCCAGCCCCGCCCTGCCCCCTCCCTGCCCCTGCCGTGCTCCCACCCTGCCCCCTCCCTGCCCCTGCCGTGCTCCCACCCTGCCCCCTCCCTGCCCCTGCCGTGCTCCCACCCTGCCTCCTCCCTGCCCCCACCCTGCCCCTGCCGTGTCCCCACACTGCCCCCGCCCTGCCCCTCCTAGCCCCCACCCTGTCCACGCCCTGCCCCCTCCCTGCCCCCACCCTGCCCCTGCCGTGTCCCCACACTGCCCCCGCCCTGCCCCTACCCTGCCCCTGCCTAGCCCCCACCCTGCCCCTCCCTGTCCCCGCCCTGCCCCAGCCCCCACCCTGTCCCCGCCCTGCCCCTCCCGTGCCCCCACCTTGCCCCCACCCAGCTCCCCACCCTGCCCCTGCCTCTGCCCCCCACCCTGCCCCCAGCTGGGCCTGGCTCTGGCACCTCACAACACTACGTTCCACCATTTTACCTCTTTTCTTTATTTTTTATTGTCATATTCATAATAACACTTGTATTGTTGGGTGGAATAAACAAATGACAGTTGCAAAAATGACCACAATAAAACAATAATGACTCTCACCCATTGTCTGCAGAGCTGCTATTATAATATTTATTGCCAACAAATTCTAACCAAGTGATGAATAGTTATACACACAAATGTTGTTATGAATACAGTAGCATTAGACCATGCTGTTAATGTGTTTACTCTGGTTTGGCATAATACTTCTGCGGACAATCATAATAATGATTTAGCCAAATAGGCTTCTGTGGAATCCCAGGCTAGTCAATGCTTTAACACGAGCTTCTGCGTAGCAATAATTTGCACGAACCAAAACGTTCCTTTTCAACTTTGTCCTTGATCTGCCGTTGCTTGCCGTCTCTGCCTCGTTTCCGCGATCAGTGGTGGACGAGCAGAACCGGCACTCGCAGGTGCAGCGAATGCCCTCTTCCTCCTCCATAAAACGGGAGAACAGCGAGGAGCTGAAGGAGGCCGACCCACGTGAGTGACCCCTGCGCGAACGCAAACAGAAACCGCCTAAAACCCGTAACCTCTCAGATTTACCGTAGGCTTTGTGATTTAAAGACTGCTTCTTCTCTCGCAGCCACTTGATAAAAAGAACAAACTGAAATCAAGCTGAAAAGGCTCTGATCGGCCAGCAAATAGACTCTGATTGGCTATGCTTTCAATACAATTGCACTTGTTAGCTGAACTGGCTCAAGGAGGTTGAGCCACATGAGAGAAATTGGCTCTGCACTAACTGCATTTTTGAGTGAAAGAGCTTTATGTTTTCATTTCTAAATAAAAATAGCTAAATTTAATTTCTGTCAAGAATCCCTTCATTTAAAAAATATGGTAATAGACTGAAAAAATTGCAAGTGGTTGGTTTGTTATATTTTTTTAACCAGTAATTCTATTGAAGAGAATGAGAATACCAGCATCTCATTGTATTAAATGTACCCAGACAAATGTAATTGCGCATCAGTGTTTCAACCTGGAAAGGTCTTCATTAGATTAGAGTTATATTCATTACATGAGACAGTACTCTCCACAGTCTACTCCTTGCCCCTGACCCTTATGAAATTGTTGTATATGACCATGCTGTGCCGTTACCCATAATTCCTTCATGTTGTCTTTTCTCGTGACGTACAGGCCGGGGAACAGTGAGCCCCACCTCCTCCTCCATTGTCCTGGAGAAATCAGAGAGCTTCAGCTCCATAGTCTTCAGTGAGGATTCTGTGTAAGACTCCCCATCATTGTTTTGATGTTCAGAACCATTCGGCTGAATGGCATTGTGTTGGGCAGATCCCCCTGATTACCGTTGCTTTGTCAGTCACTGATTAGTGTGGGCCTCTCAAAAGACTCAAAATACCTTTATTGGTTTAAGTCAGTGATGAGGCATCCTGAGCTCCACCCATTTCAGGGTTCATGAAGCCTCAGTTGTTCGCTGCAAGAGGCACAAATCTTCACCTATGACTTTTCTTCGTCATGGTTCCTTATCAGAACTGACTGTGTCAGTGCTGGTCAGTGCACTGGCCGTAGGACCAGAGCATGACTCATAAAAAACACAAGCGACTGATTCTAAATAAAGTCACAGATCAACCGCAAACTGACTGTTGCTTTTTCACAGTTCCCCTCCCTCAGCATCCACACACACACACCCGATATTTAAACAATCTTGCAGGTTGCATTGTAAATATGTTGAACATTGTCCACAGTGCCACTTCCTTCTCTCACACATTCCGCATGCACTCATTTGCAGTCTTCCACAGCAATCACCCTTGTCTGATAAAGCCTAAATGCCAAAATATGAAACTGAACTCCACCCTGGCTACATTTGCAAATGGAAATTAAGTGTCCTCCAGACGAAACATTGGCACATTTCCCCACTGGTATTGAGATGCAAATAAAAGAATACAAACGTGTGCCAGCACGTCTGCGTTAAATATGCCGTTGATGCGTTCCTCGACACATTCACTTGTGATATTTTTTGTGGCAGGTGAAGGCTCGCATTTACACGACCCTGTATTATCTCTGCCTACAGACAGTGCTCAGAGAAATGTGTTATGAACAACTACTTTGGGATCGGACTGGACGCAAAAATCTCCCTGGAGTTCAACAACAAGAGAGACGAGAACCCCAAGAAGTGCAGGTACTTCCTGTCTGTGACTCACAGACTTCCTTTGGCTTTGTAATACGAGAAAATGTGTGAAAGCTGCTGTAAGGTGCCTTATACTGTCCTGCCATTGCTCTCAACTCAGCCCAGCTGTGTATCTTGTGTATCAGAGCACTAATGTATCTAAATTTAGCAGATGTATAGCCTTCTTGGTTGGCTGTGAGTAATAAAGTATTTGTTGCAGCGACATGCAAATTACCAGGATTCAGTCCGCATTTTTCCCGAAGCCAAAATGCTAGTGTAACGTTCTTTACGAACACAATTAGGCAGGTTTATTTTTGTGACTTCTGAACATGCCAAAATGTGTCTCGGAAGAATTAAACTCTTAAGACGTTCTTCTGTTTAATTGTGAATCAGGGTTAAGGACAAGCGCTGAAGCTTTGCTGTCACAGATGGGCAATACAAGCAAGATAATATGAATCTGAAGAAATCCCTTAGTGAATTTGATGAATATGACACAGGAAGAATTATATGATACCGTACTGGGAATGTCTGGCAGGAAGCAAGGAAAAAATTGGTGATAAAATGAGGCTGGCTCTAAAATGAGGCTTGTAAGAGTGGATAATTTTTATTTAAAGGGAAAAGTCTAGTCAGACCAATTGGCGAAGAAGCGCTGTGCGACATTTTCTGTCATTCTAGATTGATCCCCTTTTAAAAGGTGAAAATAAAATGGTGAAGATAAAGGGAAATTTGCACTCTGCCTGGAGAAAGCAATCCTCAAATCCTCAAGGCTGGAATGGAGTACAAATAGCTCCCACGTTGTCATGACACCGTCATTGAGTCTTGAACAAGGTCCTGTTAGTTGTGTTGCCATGCCAATGCGGGGGTTGCTTAAATTTAATTTAAGTCAAAATACATATATTTTAAAACGCGCTCGTGATGTGAGCGGTGACATAACCTTTTTGCCAGCTGTGGTGTTGTGTCCGTGAATAATCCTTTTTTTTTTTTCTGGTTGCAGTATGGTGTCAGTGAATGGTACTATGTGTTTGTTGATTTGCTAACTGCGGATGAGAGTTCCATCTGTCTGCCATTTTCTTTTGGTGATGACACAAGCGTGTCAGCCTGGGATCGGACTTGGGTCAAATGGTTTTTGAAACAGTTTAACTGTTTAGGTGCTGGGAGAACTTGGTAAATAGTCCTGGAGATCTCTGAGGAGTTCCAAGAAAACAAGTTACTAACAAAAGCATAAAATCATATAGAAAAAATGATTTCGTTGAAAATTTTGTCAAACCGTGTGAAAACAGTGATATAGTCTTTTAAAAGTGTTACTAATCTGCTGGTAATTTAGTGGTGGTTAAAGGGTATCATTAACCAAAGCATTAGATCCAGGTCCGCCAGGGATGCAGATTAGAGTTTGCTGATTGGTGGACTTCTGTGCTCCACAGCAGTCGCACTAAGAACATGATGTGGTACGGAGTGCTGGGGACCAAGGAGCTGGTCCAGAAGACCTATAAAAACCTGGAGCAGAGGGTGCAGCTGGAGGTACAGTACGCCCTAAAGCCGAGTGCACGCGCATATTTTCACGTGTTCTCCTTAGCCTCGCTTGGCTTAAGACTAAGTAGAACCTGATTCTGACTGTACGTTTGGGTCCCTATGCACATGTTTGTTTACAGGGGTTAACTATACATAGCAGGGTTCCCCTAATCTGGCCCTAAAAAACTGCAAGGGTGTTATTGTGTCCTCCTTAACATCAGCAACCATTTCCGATCCCAGAAAGCAGCCAAGGTGAGTTTGCTTGTGCAATCAACTGCTTTAATTGGTCAATTGAGTGTTCAGTAACAACAGAGACCGACAGGGAGATCCACAGGCCCAGGGTTGGATGCCCCTGATGCAGAGGGAATGTTTTAATGATTTCATCTTTTAATTTGTGTTTCCCCACTGAGATTTATTCCGGGCTGCAGCGTGTTATAATTGTTGTCTAATTTCATTTAATGCACCTAGTTGGTTCACAGCTGAGAAGAATGCTGTCTAATCACCACTTGCAGTTCTGTCGGTTGTTTTTGCTAGCAAGTGTGAATGCGAGCTGTTGCATTTAACATCACCCTGAAGGCTCACGGCAACAAAATGTGTTGGGTTTTTTTTAATGAGCAATAAGTACTTGTACTTGCAGTACTCTCCATGAGTTGCTGAAATTCATAAATCTACCATGGTCAAAATATGGACAGAGGAACCCTGATTCAGCACTCTTGATACTTGAACTCAAAAATGCTAGTTTTTACTTAAAGGTTCCCCTGGTTGTTAAGCTACTTCAAGTGTTGTCCTGTTATTGGGCTACCCATGATACATCTGTTTAAATGAGCAGGCATTATTTGTTATTCATTAGCTTAGTAGTCATGCTCATTTAGGGCAACTTGTCATCATTTTTCCATGCATTTCCCCCACATTTAACCAAAATATTTTACCCAGAAAATTTGCCTTTTCTTGCTTGAAATATTTAGCTCAGTATACCAAACATTTAGTAATTGTGTCTTTCATTTAAGAAAATTGTATGTGAAAATTTTTCTCATTTATTTTAGTTGTTGGTTAGACATGATTCATGGAATTTTCAGTGGACTAAATACCCAAAGTCTAGTACATACACCTTGGTGCTGAGCAGTATATGTGTACCTCATAACTCCGGGCCCCTCCACTACACTCCTTCATGCTTTTTCTTGCGAGGTCCAGTATTTTATCTTTACATAATTTAGGGCTTCCTCAGGTCTTGGAATCTGCTTTTCATAAACTCAATCTTGAGTCTTCTTCAAGACTTGGAATCTGCTTTTCAGGAACTCAGTCTTGGGTGTTCCCCAAGACATGATGGAACCTGTTTTAAGGAATTCAATCTTGAGTCTTCCTCAAGACTTGGAACCTAATTTTCAGGAACCCAGTCTTAAGTCTTCCTTAAGACCTGGAACCTGTTTTTTAGGTGCTCAATCTTGGTTCTTCCTCAAGACATGGAACCTGTTGCTAGAAACTTAATATTGGGGCTTGCACCCAGCCCTGGGTGAGGAGCTAGGGGCCTCAAAATGCTAAATGGACTTCCCATAAATACAGTCCTGAGTAAGCCTTTCACACCTCTTTATGTGAAAAAAATGCAAGTTACAAGCCCACCTCCCAAACCATCATATTATATGGTCACCCTGTGCCACATCTGTCATAAAGCCATGAGAATAATATATGTGTGTGTGTGTGCGCGCGCGCATGTGTGTGTGTGTGCATGTGTTTGTGTGTGTGTGTGTGTATGCGTGCATGCGTGCGTGTGCATGTCTTCACAGTGCGATGGTGTGCCGATGTCCCTGCCCAGCCTCCAAGGCCTGGCTGTTCTCAACATCCCCAGCTACGCCGGGGGCATAAACTTCTGGGGCGGAACCAAGGAAGACAACGTAAGTCAGACGAACCCGTGAACCTTTTATCCCTAGATAGATCTGACAGTTGTGCCACACCATACTGTACTATATCCTAAACTGACGTCCCAGGTACAGTTAACCTTTACATTAGCGATGGAACCGCATCATACCTTGTTCCAGAAGCTATATTTAGTCCCTGCTTTTGGCTAGATACCAAGCAGACCTTACTGGAGTTGGTGGAACTAGCAATATTATAGCAATATTATAGATGTCATAATCCCTAGTGCGGTGAAAGGTGGTGACGATTCTAGGGGCCCACAGCTTGGAGGGCCCAGAGCTAAAAAAATAAATAATTTAGTTTTATTAAAAAGGGGGGGGGGCAGAATTCCTAGCTATGCCCCTGCTACACCTCATGTCACAGTGAAAACACAATTGGCTTAATTTTGACTGGAGAACATAAATGTATTTTAATGTAAGGGTTTTACTAAAGGTTTATACATATGTACATTCTTGCAAAAAAAGCTTTTATCTCAGGTGGGCTTAAATGCTACAAACAATAAAAATCTCTTCCGATGTTCCAGTTAAGCCCACTGTGCTCATGTTGAGCCCAGTCAAGAAGGATGCATTAAAATCTAAGTTAACTATACTTTCACAAGCATAGTTAACTTAGAAGCGAACATCATAAACAACAGAGTGTTTTCTTTTCAGATATGAGATTCATAAAATATAAAATTGTAAAAGCTTGTCTCCTTATTCAAAAGACCCTAGCTAGAAACCTCTCTGCATTAACTGAGCAGTTTGAAGTGAACAGGAAATCACTGACAATCATGTATAGTCAAGAAAAACTTAATGCCGACCCTTATGAATGCTTACCACAACAATGGCAAACTTGCCAATTTGATACTTGATTAAGCAGATCAAGTGATTACGCCAGCAATTTTATGTGATGAAAATTGTCTGCAGCAAATAATTGCAAAATTTTGTCATTTAAATAGTAGAACTTGCTTGCTGAATACTCATTTATTTTTGCTAAATTATTAGAAGTGCAAGTCATACTCAATTATTGTATGCTGCTAGTGACTTCTAGCTCAGATAAATGAGAATGTTTGTTTTATGTGTAATCTGCAATCATGCACAGATATCAAGACATCTCTTAATTTCACATTAAAATGAAAATGTATGAAAAATGTAATCTTCTAAAGATCCCTTCCACAGCACAGCTTCCCCCGATGAGATTAAAAGTCATTCAGTGCCCAGACTGCCCACCATGAGATTAAAATCTTAATAGAAACCAGCTTTAAGAAATGAAATAAAATCTAGAGAGAAGAAGGAGCAAAGATAAGGTGCAAAGGAACTTGAAATGAAACTAAAATGTAATTGACCATAACAACTTACTGATGGAAATGAGGCAAATAAAAAAAACGCAGGCCTAATTTTTTTACTGTGGAGTTGTTAGTGTTGTTGTTCAAACTGAGTTCAAGTAGCGTGTTCTTTTCTTAAAGTAATGATAACAAGATCATCAAAATTCATTAAAATAAAAAACTGAAATAACTTGGATGAGTGTCCAACCACCTTATAATAGCAATCCTACATTTGCTGCTGTATTACATTACGGGTATTTAGCAATGCAGGTTAAGTTTGTTGCTCAAGGATACAACAACAGTGTCCTTCCTGGGAATCGAACTTTAAATACCACACTGCCACCTCATATGTAACCAACTGGGAATTAGCCCCTACCTAAACTGAAGTGACTCACATGATTTCCAACATAAATTATTCAGTTTCGTAAGTTCCCTCTACTGCGTAGCACATTTCTAACTAAGACTTGAAAATGAGCACCAAGAAAAATTTTGGAAAGACAGAGGTCAGGGGATGAATGTACAAATAATTAATGCAGGTAGATTATTTTCTCTATGTTTCTTGTTTCTCTGTGTGCAGACTTTCTTCCATTCTTCATGAGTATAAAAAAAAACCATTCATCAAGAAATCATACCTGTAATTGCTACCCAAGTATTAACTAATTTTCAAAATCATGTCATAAAATGTATCTTTCATTTGTACTTATTTGTCTGCAAACCATACGGTATTTTTTAAATCAAAGCTTTGGATGGCCTAAATAGGTCCACTTATTTAACATGGCTAGGTTGAGCATTATTACATCATCATGGCTTCAAGGACTTGAATATTGAGCGAACGCAGAGAGACCGACTCCTACGTGTACCACAGGACCAGCCGGTGCGCTGGACACTCCTACACCCTACTCATTCACCCCTGCCAGGCTTTTATTAGCAAGGACAACCAAGGATAAACCGAATGATGTGATGCTCAAAGGACACCCTCCCCAAGCAGGAGTTTGCAGACACTCAGATCACATGACTCTAATCCACAAACACTCAGATCACATGACCCTAATCCACAAACACTCAGATCACATGACTCTAATCCACGCAGCTTTTGAATGCAGTGCTCTCAGGGTCTGTGGGTTCGGTCTGTGCATGCGAGTGCTTTACAGTGGCCCTTTGTCTCCCAGAATTTTGGGGCGCCCTCTTTTGACGACAAGAAGCTGGAGGTGGTGGCGGTGTTCGGCAGCATGCAGATGGCGATGTCACGTGTCATCAACCTGCAGCACCACCGCATCGCGCAGGTCAGAAACACACCTCACACACACACGCACGTATAAACACACACGCATACACACAGACATACACGCATGCTGATACACACACAAATATACACATATACACAAAATACTTACATGTACACGTGTGTGCTCAAGTTCAGCATTTCCTTACTCAACCTTGCCTCCTGTGCCCGTGTTTCACAGTGTCGGCAGGTGAAGATCACCATCCTAGGAGAGGAGGGTGTGCCTGTGCAGGTAGACGGCGAGGCCTGGATCCAGCCGCCGGGAATGGTCAAGATCGTCCACAAGAACCGGGCCCAGATGCTCACCAGAGACCGGGTCAGTACTGAGCATGCTCAGATCAGCGCAGGCGAAATGGGGGGAACGGGTACAGAGAGACAAGGGATCCCAGCAGGTGCTGTCTGTATGGACAGATTGAGCACAGCCACATAGCATGTCACAAAGCTATTGTAATGATTTAGGAATGTAATACTGCTTACTATGTCACAGCCGTGTTGGGTGAACATTGGTATTTTCTACATCAGTGCAAAACAAGGGCCGATCTGTTTCAGGTGTTTGTGCCAACTTCTGCTCTTAAATATTTTATTTGCTCAGTCATATCTTGATCTGACACTTGTATAAGCACCAGCTACAACTGCATACTGCAGGTGTACCCTAAAGATTTTACTGTGCTCAAGGACTGCAGTGAACCAGCATATTTTATAGAGCTGTCATAAAACTAAAACTGAGGGTTGGAACAAAACTGATTGGTTGGAACAAAAACCAGCACACAGACCGGCTCTGCAGGACCGGAGGCCCATTGAAACCAATATATTTTAATTGTCGTACATTTTCCCTGTGTTTATAATAATGGATTACATTTATGTAATTATCATTTAATCTTATGATATCAAACGGGTTTACGCAGAAAAGGGTGGAGGACTACCAAGGTGCAGCACACACACACACACACATACACCAGCCATTTTGTGCCAGAACACTGAGCACTCGCCAATTGAGAGGGAGTGTCCGACGCAGCTGATTGGTCCCTGTTTCACGCGAGCCGCGCCTGTTTCGCCCGCAGGCGTTCGAGAGCACGCTGAAGTCATGGGAGGACAAGAGGAAGTGCGACGGCTACCGCTCCTCCCGGCCCCGCCTCAACTCCCAGCAGTCCATGGAGTACCTGACGGAGGAAGAGTGCGCCCAGGTGCAGCAGCTGGGCCTGGTGGCCGACACACTCATCAGCAGGTACCAGTACCTGGGGTCTCTCACCTGACCCCACCCTAAGGCCAACGCGAGCCTTAACACCAGGGCTATTGCACAGTCAAACTGGCTGACAAGACAAAATGTGTGTTATTTATGCAAATCTGATCTGTGGTGCACCTGCAGGGCTATGATGCCATTGGTTGGCATTAACACGGATCACATTAAGGTGGGTTATTGCTGACTTGTGGATCTTGCTGTTGTGTGCAGGATCAGGGAGGCAGCGAAGACACACAAGGTGGTGGAGCAGGAGCTGGCCCATGCAGTCAACGCCAGCGCCCTGGTCCTGAGTGAGGCCTTCCCCAGCAAGCCCTCCAGCCCCGAGGTGTGCTTTTTCAGACTACATTACCCAGAAACCCCACTGACATAACAGATCGTGATCATGGTATAGAGTAATTTTATTCTGTTTTTTTTTTTTTTTGCTAAACATTAATTAGCCATGTCATCAGATTGCCTTCGGCTAATTGCAATTCAAGTTATTTATTCTAACCATTATCACCGTGACTTCTGGTTGAACAGCCATTTACGGGAGCTGCCGCCTGAGAAATGTGGTTTGGCTTGGTTTGCCAGTTGGATAAATATGTTAGCTTTAGGGTTTTGTTTTTTGTTTTTTTGTTTAACATGTCTAAAGGAATGCCAGATTTTGTGATGCCAAACCACAGGCATTTTTACCGGTAGGCCCAGCGTTGGATGGCAACCCTGGCGTTGGTCTGGTGCGCTCTGGTTCCCACAGGCATGAGCAGCCTCGTGCAGATGGGAGTGTGAATCTACGTCCTGTTTCTGTAAAGGAGTGTGTTAGCATTATACACCTGTGAGCTTTCCCTCCCTCCCTCCCTCCCTCCGCTGACGTCCTCCTCCGCTCCGCTCCTGACGTCCTCCCACTCTCCCCGCTCAGTTCTGACTTTTTGTCGGGAGCGGCAGAAGTGGTGGCTGGGTTCACGCGGTTTGCGCGGTGTTGCTTAGCTGCGAGGGCCGCGCACCATGCGCTGCGGAGGTGGGGGGGGGGGGGGAGGCGGGTGTGGGGGCGGTGGGTGTCTCCACGCGCGCGCTGCTGATTTCAAGCCCCTTACGCAACAGCGCCCTGAGAGGACCGCCCACAGAGAAGGGAGGGAAATCGCAGCTTAAACGCTGTGTGTGTGTGTGTGTGTGTGTGTGTGTGTGTGTGTGTGTGTGTGTGTGTGTGTGTGTGTGTGTGAGTGTGTGTGTGTGAGTGTGAGGGCATGTTTTACTATCTTTGTGTTAGAAATGTTAGAAAAATGAGGAAAAGATGAGGAAAACTACGCAAGGTGGGGACCTTTTGCTGGTCCCCACAAGTTCAAGAGGCTGTTTTAGAGTTAGGACTTAGGGTTAGGGTTAGGGTTACAATTAGGTTAAGGTTAGGGTTAAGGTTAGGCATGTAGTGGTTGGGGTTAGGGTTAGGGTTAGAGGTTACGGAATGAATGTAAGTCAATGGGAAGTCCTCACAAGTATAGCAATACAAACATTTGTGTGTGTGTGTGTGTGTGCGTGTTTGTGTGTATGTCTGTGTTTAGATATACCTGTGTATTTTTTCTCCCTGAAACCTTTCAGACAGATGCTATAATCGAGTGTGTGCTCCTGGAAAGTGTTTTTATTCATGGGCAAATATTGCTCAAAGCAGGCAATTTGCTTTGATTTAGGCAGATGGCAGTCCTATATTAGCAATGTACCAAATGTAAAAAACGTGCATTTTTACTGGAAGAAGATACATTGCCTTCAGCTCAGCTGTCTGTATATGTAAAAAGGAGTGAACATTAAGGCTTTTATCTGTTAGGGCTGGCGCCTTTATTTTCTCACTTGCAGAACATAAAGGAAATCTAGTGCTTGCAATGTATGAATGTTAAGAATTCTCCTGAAGCTGAATGTATGTGAGTACACTTCATGACATGTTCAAATTTGTGCCTTTTCCCTTGTGCCTGCAGTTCATCAGCCGCTCAACCGCTGTGGAAATTGTCAACAGCTCCAAAGTCCTGCACCTGGAGACCCAGATGCTTCTGGATGGGAAGCTACTGGTACAATGAGCTTCTCTTTCTTTCTTTTTCTTTTCTTTCTTTCTTTTGTACTTTCTTTCTTTCTCCCACAATCTTTCTCCTCTCATACTCCCTCTTTCAATTTAGCTCTCAGCCCTCCATCTCCCTCTCCCTTACTCATCCTGCTCTCTCTCTCTCTGATTGGACAAAGGGGTCATGTGATGTGATTGTTTCTGTTGCAATGAGCACTACTTCACATCAGTAGCACGGGGGTTCCTGCTTTGTCAGCCCCTGCTAGGCACGCTCTGCTCCTACAGTGAGTCAGTCAGGGCGGCAGTAATATCAACTCCTCACTTGCTGAGGGTGCTGCTAATAAAATGAGCATGAAGTCTGTGTGTATGAGTACATGAGTATGTGTAATGTGTGTGTGTTACTCCCTATTATTTTTATACAGTCTATGGTTACTCCCTTTTAGAAACTGGACCCTCCTGAGGAGGAAGCTCTACTTTCTACCCTCAGCAGCCTGAACACCGAGCTGCAGAAACTGACAGACATTCACTGGATCTGTCCCAGCATGCACTGCGCAGAGGAGGTGAGCTCACGTGTGTCCTGTGTCTGTAATGTGGGTGCGTGCTTGTGCATTCTCTTGCGCACGCGCGTTTGTGTTTGTGCACAGGCACGCAAGTATATGTGTATGTGTGCGTCTTCACATGCATCCAAGCGTGTGCGAAGTGAGCGTCGCTTTATTGCGGGCTGGAGGAAGAGTACGCCGTTGCTCACCTCTCTGTCTCTCCCCTCCGCCAGGACACGCCCAGGACCAGCAGCAAGAGCAGCAGCATGAAGCTGAAGATCATCCCCAAAACGAAGAAGGACAGAGAGAAGCTGCACAAGCAGAAGTCCAACAGCTCCCTGTCAGGTAAAGCGCCTGTCGGCCTGATGCTGGGGGATGTTCGGGGACGTCCAATAGATTCCTCGGTTTAGAGCGGCAGAGAGGTGTATTCTGCCACCGTGGGAAAACCCAGCTGAAACAACTTAAGTTTCAAGTTTTTAAAATGGCGTACGGGAGCTGAAACAGCTGCTAGCTTGTCTTAGTCTTCGTGTCATATTGGATGGAATTTCTATATGGGCAGGTCCAGAAATATTGGCTCCCATAATAAAAATGATAATAAAAAGGCTGTATAAAATATACAACACAGGAAATGAGCTATGTATGCTAAAAATGGGGAAATTATATTTTCAATTTTAATACAATTTAGTGAAAAAGTTTTGATTTTAACAAGTAATTTTCTTTCCCAAATAGGTTTTAAAATTATTGCTGTCCTGTTATCAGTATTTTGTGCCTTCTCCCTTGCGCAGTTGTGAGTCGTCATTTTTTCTGTCCCCCTCAGGAACCTGGGATATCAAAGGAGGGTCATGTGATGCAGCAGATACCGCTGGGAATTGAGTGCATGAGGGCGGAGTGCTGAGCCCCCACCCTGGAGAGAGGGGTGGAGAGTTGGGGGCGTGGTCTTCCCTTAGGCTGGGTGGATCTACTGGAGCAACATGGCCGCCCTTCCCACTTCAAAAGGTCTGGCGGGAAGATGGCGCAGAGGGCGGCTTTGCGTCCGAATCTTGAATCTTCTGTTAACTCTTCCTGCCTGAAAAGGTGTCAAACGCCATCAACTCAAAACTGCCTGTTGTGAAAGGAGGGCTTTGTCTGAGCCAAGCTTCCCGTCCCTGAATAATGCCACACGCTTGCCTGGAACACTTTCATCTTTTTATTCCTTTCCTTCGATTTTATTTTTCTTGACTTTGCCAGCCAACTTAAGTAGTATTTTTTTTTTCTTGTGAAACCTAGACTTACAGATCTAAAGGTGAAAGCCCGCTTTTGCCTACCCACCACCATTGCCACAAGAACAAACAATGAACAAAAACAAAATGGCTGTCTCTCTCCATTGGCGTAGGGACCTTCTAAGAGAGGCAGTATAAATGTCTGTATAAAAGAACTTCTTTAGGAATGCAGTTGTGGCTAAATTAGACCCATATTATATGTGAAAAATGGCCAGTTACATATTAATGCCTCTATGCCAGTGTCCTGCATGCCTTCCACACTTGCTGTGTGTGTGTGTGTGTGTGTGCGCGCGCGCGTGTGAAAACTCTTCTTTCGATAGCCAGTGTGGTGTTCTTGTATAACTAACAGTTGTGTGACAGTTTGCGCTTTATTTTCTCAAAGCTGTAGTTATGTTTGTGCCAAGTTTGTACTGAGTGCAGCAGTTTAAGATGTTGGAAGAATGTGCGTCATACATTTCAGAGAAGATTATATTGCCTTGCACTTTAAACCTGAAACACGGACTTAAAAGTGTGGGTTGTAAAACTTCTGAGTTGTTTACGTTACGGCAACCTCACATATTTATGTCGAATCAACAAATGATATTTAGTACAAAATAAATGAATGTTGAAATGCCAACGCTGTACACAGATGTTTAACTATTCAGGTTTGTTTTATTTTTATTTAATGGTGGTTTTGATGAATCATGCATAGTTGTCAATAATTTGAATTTTGCCAACAGCATTGATAAAGTAATATTTATGTAATGTACCAGTATTTATTTTGTGAATATAGAATTTTGATGTGGCTACCCAGAATCCTGTGTAGTCAAGATGTATGATGAACAATATACAGAATAAGTTGGGGAGGGGGGGAGGGGGGGAGGGGGGAATTTAAAAAAAATAAAAGTAATGATGTAATGGTCATGAGCCAAAGGGACAGTGAAACTCAACGCTGCTTTCAAAAAATAACCGATTATGTCTGTAAAATATGTTCCGAGCAACGACGTTCCCTTCAGAATGAGAAAGATGGCTGCCGCCGCAGCTCTCCAGGATTTTATGTGGCACGAGTTTGTTTAAAAAGTATTAAATGATAATATTCGTCATTTTAAGCTGTATTGTGAAGTAAATTGAGGTCCAATGTTTGAAGAAAAAAAAAAATCATTTTGTGAAATTCAATCAAAGCTGTTGTAAGTGGTATTTGCTCAGTTGGGGTGGGGGGGGGGGGGGGGGGGAGATAATGCTTCTTTTTACTTTTGCTCATAACCCCAGTTATTGACCAATGTGAGTTGTGTCAATAGAGCACAACAGAAATTCATCCCTTTGGGGGAGCGTGCTGTCAGGACCACTGAAGTAAATTCATTTCGCCTGAGGACTAATAGATTGTACCATACTAGATACCAGAGCCATAAAGCATTTAAGCATTTTTGCAAATAAGTTTAAAGGGTACGGGAGACATTTAATTTATCATGCGTGATTATTCATCTTGGAAGATTTGTTTACTGTAGTCGGTGAAATTCATTTTATTTATACATAGTGCCATCTGTCAGTTACCTAAATTTATTACCAAGAAGGTCCGCGTACCTCTCCCTGGCTACTAATCTAGAGCATATTCCCAGGAGTGTTAACATCAACATGAAGCAAAAAATAAAGTATTATCATTGCTGTTTGAATTGTGTGGCTATGTGTGTGTGTGGCATATAATTGCTATTGTTAAGTTTCAATGGATTTTACAGGATTTGACAGTAAGTACTGGAAAGTTTTTTTTCAATATGACCAGTCCAATCAGATATAGATGATAATGTGAATATAAATGCACTCACTTGTGAAATTAAGGGAGGAGATTGTTTGTTATGGGTGTGTCTGAATCAAGTGTGCAATTCCATTATTCAAAATTGTCTTACAGTGTTGCACATCTGAGGTGATGTTCTATGGCGCTGGTGGTTGCCTAAATTAGTTATGTCTTTCAGTCTGGTTATTAAAATGGTTGCATGCCCTATATTCTCTCTCTAAATGGCTGCCGTTAAGGTCTCTGTAGACGTGACAAGACAGACTTCTGTTTGTTTAAACATTCCGGTTTCTTCTTTGGGAACACGTTTCTCATTCAGGTGCACGTTTGGCAGGTAAGCAGCCGGCTACCCCGTGAAATTTGGGGTAACAGAAAATTTATCTAAATCACCTATGTGTACCTATACAGACAGCACCAGCCAGAGGCGAAGGCACTTCTCTCCATCACGGTTCAAGCTCCAATAGCACCATCTTGTGACACCATTCAACATGACAAGAGCTAGCGCTAAGTAGGCCTGTTCCTCATTAGAGAGCCTGCAAATTAGTCTTGACCCCTGCCCCTCTCTGTCTTAAGTTTCTGGAAAGGCAGGTCACACTTAGTTACACCCAACGTTATATAATAAATCAGTGGCTTGAATTTCCAATGCCAATTGGGAACAGCATCAGGTAATAGTACCCAAGATTATGTGAGAGCAAAGCTTGGCAAAAAGAAATAAAAAATTTAAACGCATCACGCATGAAAATTAAAAAAATCGTGATGACAGCATGGCAATTTGTCTTTTTTTAAATTTATTTTTTGATAAGAAAACCAAAACATTTTATTTAACAGTAATAAGAAATAACATATGACAACAAAACAGATATATTGCATGTTGGCTTAACCTAAGACTTCATAAACAAGTGTTTTCTTTCAAATTTGCAGGAAAATATTTCTTGCCATTTATGCACGTGGGCATTAATGTCTAGACTTCACATCATACCAAAACAGTGATTTTCACAGCTCTGGTGTTGTAGCACTTGAACTTCAAGCCATAGTCCGCACTAAGTTATACCTGCTAACAATCTGGATCATATACAGCAGAATCTCAGAGGTGTAAACCATATCCATTCATTTGACTTGTGGTCAACTGAATGGACATGAAACCAAAAGCAGCCTAGACAAGGACTCATTATGAAGCTCCTTGTCACTGATATGAAGATTAAAAGGAAACAAGCCACACATCACTGAATAAAACTGATGGCAGTGCATTAGATAAAAGGGCATGTCTAAGCACCGTTGCTAAAAAAAATAGGCCTTAGTATGTGAACATCAAGAGTGTCTGACATAAAAAGGGGCAAAATAAAAAAAGGAGGAGTAGCCTATTAAAAAATATGGCTACTGCAAAGTAAGAATAATTCTAATGAAGAATTTGATTGTTATGACTGCAGTATTTTACCCCACAAAATGTTTACAAACATTTTTCAAATGACTGCATTCATATCTCTGAGGTTTTTCTGTGATATTCTCTGGGAGTTGGTACAAAGTGTGACAAAGTGTTCTGTCCTCAAATACAACATTTTGTTCTGCTGCAGCAAAATTCTCTGGCGATTTTAATATGTGAGTAAATAAACAAAAAAGGGGGGAACCTTGGCGGTACATCTAGCTATGTGTAGATGCACATGATCACAATAAATGACTATTTGAAGTTTAAATGATAATTTCAATAAGAATACCTAATAGTCTGGCTGTTAAGGAGACTGCCCCCTACTGGGGAGGAGTGGTTTCACTGGTGGGGGGTGGGAGGTCCTCCTCCTCGTCGGATTCGCTGATGTCGTCGTCGGAAATGTCCCAGTCGGGCCTCGTCTCCTCTGTTCCCACGGCGTCGTCCTCCTGGGCCTCGGGCTGCGGCTCCGCCTTGAAGCGGGGGTCTTCCAGCCGCCCCCACGCCACGGCGTCGGCCTTCCGCAGGACCACCTCCACCTTGGACGGCACCATGGTCACGGAGCTCTGGGCCACGTCCACCACCTGAGGGGAGGGGGGCGGACAAGTGAAAAAGGTCACTCGGACCAGGTCTCCAGGACACGCGTTACAACGAAATGAATGAAAAGTTCATAAAAATCTATCCAGGCAGAAACGAATGACTGTAAAACCTAACATGACTAAACAAGACAAATTTTTGGAGGCAAAGAGGAAAAATTGACGAGGCTACAAAAAGTTTAAAGAAATTGGTCCTTAGATGAGTTCTAATGGATTGAACAGTTTCTGTCGCCCTGATCTTATCTTGAAGGCTACACCAGAGCCTGGGTACCTCTACAGGAAATCTCTTTTAGTTTGAGTTGAGGGGCTGGAAGAATGATTACTGTCGTTCTTTCATGGTTACAAGGAGGTAGAGAGAAGGGGAGAGCGAGGTTTAGGGATGAAGACTTACCCCCCAGAGATGGAAGTCTCTGTGGAAAACCTTGTTGTTGTCAAACTGGATGTGCGTCGTCAGCTACAAGCAATATAGAGGAAAGAGAGAAAAGGAGAACAACTGAGACGGTTTCACAAGAGAGTGCAACTCATACAAACTCACACAAAGCATTTCAAAGCACATGTGGCCTATCCACACTGGTGCCACAACCCTTTCCAAGGAAGACAGACCTCAGATCAGTCCTTTGACAAGGCAGTAACCTAGTATAGTACAGTAACAGCTATAGAATTTGGTTGATTTCTCAGGTGGGCCACTGCCTTGTACACTAAGCAGGGTGATTGAGGTATAACCCTTCAGTAAATTGTGGGGGTTTTTTTTAAGTTGACAATCATGGAGTCTGATAAATGCATAAAATGAAAAATGTAATGGGCTCACAGAGCGAACCTGAATATCACCATGACACCAATCAGAGGTCAGCTGAGAATAACGACGAGCATGTGTGCCATAGAGAGGGCGACCCGTGTGTCAGTGATGATGTCATTGATGATGTCACTCACCACAGTGCGATTGGTCTCCACATATGAATGCTCGGGGATGGAGTTCTTGGCGTAGACTGTGACCACCACCTGCGTGCCAGTCTGGTGCCAGTCGTGCCTGCAGGCCACGTTCTTCTTGTCCTGAAGTCAGTGAGGACATTGAGTTCAGCATCATTCCATACAACAAGAGCAGGGACCCACAGCCCTGGTCCTGGAGAATCATTGCGACTATGTAATCAACAGCTCTAACTGAACACACTGATCAAAGCAGTTAACTCACCTGGTTTTTGGGTATTACATGGGTATTTATCTTAAGGTGAAAACAAAAGCTAACAGATCCCGTGGCTCTATGGGGTAGGCTACCCCATGCATGAGAGCTTTCATTTACACACCACAGCTCCTTGAAACATACAAATAATCAGTGCTGTGGTAGTCCTGGCTTTAAAAAGTTTACAGTTTGATCAAATGCTTGCCTGTAACCCATAGCATTAGATTAGAGGTGGCATACCAGATAAAGTTCTAAAACAACACTGTCTGCTCTATGAGGTCAGGTGACCAGACGTGTAGTCAGTAACAGTAATGCGTGTCATCTGACCCTGGCCTGTGTTCCCTGGGACATGCCACAGGGCCCATTGCTCAACACCTGGCCGAGCTGCAGGTGTGCGCGGCGGTGGACTGGGGCGCACAGGCATGCGCGGGCGCGCGGCGGTCATACCTGCTTGGGGATCCAGCGATGTTTGCCCGTGGTGCAGCCTTTCTGGTCCAGGAAGGCGTTGAAGTCCAGGGTCTGTATGTGGCAGCAGTTCCAGTACTTATATCTGGAAGGTTTATGTATGTCAGAAAAGTGCCGTGACATTAATTAGATCACATTCTACACTCCTACTGGAGCCAAGCAGTGTTATCTCGAATTGAGCAGAGCTGAAAGCGGTGTGTATGTAAGTCTCACTTTAATTCCGCCATGTTTATTCACTTTAAATGTGGAGGGAAAAGCAGGATGCAGCTGCCACTGCATTTAAACACTGCCTCTGTGTTCAAACCTTACCACTATTATAGAGCCATTGCTTTCACACCAGTATTACATTACTGGATCTTGACATTTCATTCCAGTGCACATATCACATATTTTTACAGTTACATGTTTTATTGCTTTTGCACCACAGGGTTTTTTTTGCCTAATACTGCCATGTTTCACACCTGTCTAAATACAGTGCACCTTTTTATTGTATGTACTACTGCATGTTTTGAGTTTGTGCCATTGGTGTCTGGATTTCTGCAGGCCTGACCATTATTTAAAGTGCAAATCCTAACGGAAAAATAAAGCTATTGGCTTTTCAGCTGCAGAATGAAGGAGGAGGAAGGGAAAGCGGGAAGGGGAGAGAGAGGGAGGGGAAGGAGGAGGAAGGGAGGGAGCAGGGGAAAGGAGAGCTGGAGGTGGTGAGCTCACCCTTCGTGAAATACGGGAGCCCCCGGGTGGTAGGCACAGGTCTCCAGGTCCGTCTCAGCGCCCTGGTACATCTGAGGTCAAAGGTAACACACAGCCACAGATTGAGCTATCCATCTCACAAAGAGGCACAACAGCGATAAACCTGAGGCCCAAAACAAGCTCTTTAATGGGGAGAACACAACAAGGTGGCCAGACCTGGATCAACTACTTACATCATCAGGAAAATTTCTGCAGATTACTGATATTTCAGAATAAAATTCTTCTTCCAAATGATTGTAGATTTCAATTATTAAGAGGTCTTGCTGAAAATGGCCAGGGATCTGTAGGAGTGTTTTCTCATTTTTCCAGCATCTGAAGTGTTAATGAATTTCAAATGTGCATCTGACCCAGGTCAGTGATGCCCACAGGCGCTGTAAGGGACCAGGTTGTTCCTGATTCGTATACACAGTCCTTTCACAAGATTTACAGGCTGCTTCCAAACTGCATCGTAGGCAAAACACAGGCAATGCAATCACTCTGGTGGCCAGCAGAGGGAGATAAATCGATACTCCTACTGAAAGCCTTTAAAAGGTTCTATCTGGTCAAAGACACACTAATTACCGCTGAGCTCAAAGTGATTTTTAGACATGCCGGCGGATAAATAAGTAATGATTTTCTCAGGCTGCTCAAGGACCAGTTATATACTTCCAGTTTACAAATAAGCTGGAATCTGGCTTTGCTCAGGGCTGTGCTGGGGAAATCAAAAGATTGTTTGGAATTTGACATTAAGTGACCCCACAAATAAAAAATAAAAAGATTTAAAACACTTTGAAGCTGCCTTACTGGGACACGCACAACACAAAATGCAAATTCACACACGCAACTGCGCACACCTACCGTTTTGCACCCTGCGTTCTTGCACCTTGTTCCTGGCATGACAGCCTGACTCTCTACAGGGGGAGACACGTAAGTCAGGGGGTGAGAAAGCGTTACCCTGGAATTGGGCAGACTTGTGACACGTTAAAGCGTCGGCCTTGTCAGGGTTACAGTAGTGTGAGATTATGGCACACGGATCATGAGATACTGATAACAGGATGTCTCTTCTCATAGAGCTCTAGAGCGGCAGGCTCAGTGCTGAGGAAGTACTGCTACGTGAGAGGACTGGTCAACGACCTCACTCAGTGAGGTCATGCAGGCACGCTGTTCAGTCCCATGCACCATTTTCACGGTCCAGATGCGGCGTCGGCAGAGATAATGTGGGCGGATCACAAAGCCGTGTTTAGTGTGTGGGGAGGTGTCGGATAATGGACAATGTGCTGCTGGACTGCAGCAATGTGTCTAAAGAGGTGGGAGAGAGTGTCAGCACGAAATGCTACAGTTTATGGAGGTACAGAGTGCGTAATGCAATATTTTGTGCAGGTACAGTACTATAATGTTTGGTAAAGGCAAAGAATGTGGAATATATTTGTTAGAGGTACAGAACAATATTTGGAGGTAGACAGTCTGGAATATAATGTTTAAAGCAGGTAAAGAGTATGAAATACAATGTTTGATGGGTAGGATGTGAATAATTTTATGGGTCAAGGTGGGATAATTATCAGAGTAGAGACTGTGAATATATGTTGAGTGGAATATTGTTTTGAGGTAGAATGTGAGAGATTAATGAGTGAGACGTGGTATATAATGATAGAAGAGGTGATATATTGTTTGATGGAGGAGAGTGGATTTTGTTTGATGGAGGTACAGTCAGTCAGCAGGTCTTCACCTTTCTTCTTCTCCTCTTCCTTGTTGCTGATATCCAGCTTCTCCAGCACCTGGGCCAGCGAGGGGGACACCTTCACCGGAAGCTTGGACTTGGGCTCATCTGGGCTGCACACAGGGAGACAACACCGTCAGAGTGCACGCCACCTCCACCTCTCTCACATGGTGTGGCAAAGGTAAATACTATCACTCTCACCAATCACACAAACACTTTTACACCAACATGAATGAATGCAAACACACACACGAACAGGTAGACCTTCTCTCTCAAAGACAGACACGCACAAATTCACAAGACACAAAACATGCAGTGGGCACATCTCTTAAACACTAAACATACTCAGAGGTAAGACCGATGTCTGCACGAGGTGCGTTAAACCGCCTGCATCAAGTGCAGCAAGAACACAACCCTACCCTAACTGCTCTGGAATGAGAGGCATCATTAAGCTTTGGATAAAGCGCATTCATCGTCCATTTACCATTACCACAAATACATGCAACATCTTTAGACAGACACACACATACGGTACACACACATGTAAACCCACTCTCGGTCACTCACTCACTCACTCAGACACACACGCACACACACACACAGTACCTGGGCCTCTCCTTCTCCAGGGCCTCTGCAGATTTGGGGCCCCGGTAGATGATCTCCTGCCCCCCGTGAGACTGCACGTCCCCCTTCTCTGAAGTCACCTCCGGGCGCAAGGGCTCCTCGGGCTTCTTGTTGCTATGCCGACCCCGGGTGCAGCCCTGGCGTGAGCGAGGCCCAGAGAGAAGCAGAGGGCGGGGGAAACATGGGGGTCAAAGGTCAATAGTCTGCTCACAAAGCATTATGGGAAAACCTGCATGTAAATGGAGATTTTACTGTGCCGCGTATGGGCAAATCAATGATCCTCACCCCAGTCATGGAGAGCCTGCTGGTTATTGTTTTCACGATAAAAGCAGCAAACCCATTCAGGCCCAAGAAATCAGGTCCAGTGAGTTAACCGTGCAATCAACTTTTAATCGTTCAATCAAGTGCTGAGTACAAATAACAACAAATACCAGCAGTTCCTGTAGCTCTACAGGTTGAGAGGATCACTCCACTGAATTTAAGAAGACATGTCATGCTTTGCGACTATGTATTGTAACAAAGATACTATGCGAGCTGGCACTGTTTCTACACTTTGTATTAAGAGGGGTGAGTCTGTATCACTGAGTCAAAAGATGCACCTGTAACATGGATCTCAACAAGTTTAATATGCCAGCCAGACCTCCATAAGTGAGTCAGAAAGTAACACCATCTCCCTCGTGATAGAAAGCCTCTGGCAAAACGGTGCCATGGTAACACATTAAAAAATGAAGCAGAAGACTTAACCCATTGCACTGCATTATTTCTGGGAGCTATCGTACACTGATGTGGTACTTTAGCAAACGGTAACTCTTGGTTACCTGGATTGAGAGAAATTCTGAGAAGTCTGTGGTCCTCTTCTTGCAGCATGACCAACCCTGGAGGACACAGATATTGATTAGCATTGGCTAAATAATCAATAGGGTGTGTGCACGCATGCATGTGTGAAAGGTTAGCCTGTGACAATAATCAGGACTCTCTTTTCTTTTAAATATTGTATACATTTGAGCTTTTGCCAATGATCATTTGTGTGAGGTTTGTGTGTTTGTGTGTTCATGTGGGGTTTAGGGTTTGTGCATTTGTGTGTTCCGGTGTGGTAATGGATTTGTGGGGTTGTGCATTCGTGTGTGGTTATGGGTTTGTGGGTTTGTGTGTTCATGTGGGGTTTTGGGTTTGTGCATTTGTGTGTTGTGTGTATGTGGGTTGTGTTCATGTGGTATGGTTTGTGTGTGGTTGTGTGGTTTGTCGTGTGTGTGTGTGGTTATGGGTTTGTGGTGCTGGGCATTTGTGGGGTTCGCGTGTGTGTGTGTTACTTATGGGTTATGGATTTGAGCCCCAGGGTGATTACACAACCTTCAGCGATCATGGAAAACAAAGAAGGTAATAGAAGAGCGCGGGAAGAGGAGAAAAGGAAAAAAGACAGGGGAAAAGGAAGAGGAGAGAGATGTGGGAGAAAGAGAGGGACAGGGACAGAGTAAGGTCACCAAATGTGTGCATGTGACTCCCTAAAATAAGTCTCTTCGACCTCGTCTACCTTTTCTTTCCAAACAGCCAGAGTAAATGCTGTGCTCCAATCAGCCAATCATTAAGGAGAACCCCCAAAGCCCTGCCCTCCTCACAGCGGGGGATGGGGAAATGCCACTCAAGACAAAAGGTGGCAGTTGCAGGGGAAGAAGCTGCGTTTACCCCTCCTGTCCCTCGTCACGTGACGCTCCCCCACTCCTCAGATATTCAGCTTCTCCATCATGGCTTCCAACACACACAGCACACGATCCACGCTGCGTCCCTGTTTTTACCACACTGCGCGAACACAGCCAGACGTTCAATCACATTCCCAGCTCTTCAGACTTGGGATTAGTTCCACTAAACTTCCTCCAGCATATGAATTTCCTTCAGTTTAATTTCAGAAAACTAATCTGTTCCAGTTCTATGATTTTATTTCAGATTTTTTATTTTAGATCATTGCAAATTTGTGCAACCTTCTCTGAAAACACCATTCCCATAATTCATACTGAACATGTTTGGGCCTCTTTCATATTCAAATGGAAACTATTTTTTCCTCAGACAGAGTCTACTCCTTAAAAATAGAAAAACAAATGTCTTGGCATGCGATAGGAGCTGTGTAATTCTTAGCAATAAGAATATAAGTAAATATTATTTTTGCAATGTAGCAATGAATAGCACATTTTGATTTTCACTCATCTATTTTAAACCATTCTGTCAGATAGTGTTATGAATATTTGAACATTTACAGCTATGTATGATGTTTCTTTAATTTAATGCAACAATGTACTCACAGGTTTTTTGTTGGGTTGTTTACTGTATACATTTAAAAGAAAAGTGTTCACTATAACAAAATATTGATAGTATACTAGAAACCGCAAACAAGTAATCCAGTAAAGATTTTGTCTTTGGCTTGTGTGACTAGCAATTTAAATTATCAAATGTAGCGAGTGGCATTACACACATTTAAAATGAGAAACATCAAGCCAGCCTCAATCCCAAAGCTTTGAGTGCTACTCTTCATTTAATATGAATTGTATGATATGACAGCTTAATTCCTATTAAAATGACCCTAGCCCTGCTGCCGCTACAGCTGAGCACACACCTGTTACAGTGGACACCTGCCCGCACACGTCTGCAGGCTAGTCCCAGCAGAGCCTACTGTGGCAGGCCCAGCGATTCTAGGAAAGCCGTTCAATTATTTATCGCTAATAATCTAAAGTGCTCCACGCCAAACCGGGAGAGAATTCAGAAACGGGGCCCACTCTGCCATGTGCTCAATCCTCTCTGCTACCAGCGGCACTCGTTCAGAGCACTGCACCTACTCTCAGAACCAACTGTGATACAACCACAGTGCAATTTAACATGGCAGCTAGATAGCAGAGTTAACCACATTCTCCAGTTTCAATTAATCGCATCTGTCATTCCCGCAGTAACCGTTGGATTTCGTGATTCGTTACAGACGGAGGAGAAAGTAGAAGTAGAAGTCTTACCATCAGAGTTCTTGGCCTCGTCAAATTTGTTCCCGCAGCCCTTGTTGTAACACAGCAGAGCCATGTTGAGCTTGTCGCAAGCAAGGACGTTCCCTCTGCTTTCTCGCTTGTAGAACCTCTTCCCCTGTTTCTCGCCTCTTCCCTAGAGAGCGGACCCTTATTTAGAGACTGGCACCACCTTCTAACTTTCCCAGAACTTTCTGTCACTCAGAGAGAGAGTAGAAGAAACGTCCAGAAGGAGCAACTCTATCTGACGTAGTAAAGAGGAGTGGGAGAGACAGGGGGGATCCACAAAGCACCACTCAATGAAGCATATAAATAGCCTCTCTCTGCACAGCTGTCAGAGCTTATCTTGAGGGCCTGACATTCCTTTTAACCACAACTTGGTTAAGGACAGCACTAAAGCTACATTCTGTGTCTGAAAAATGACACAGAATCTGCTCCACCCTTACACCAGTCCCAGCAATTATTTAATACAGCTTATTATAACTGATCTAGGATCAGTGCTGGAGGACAGCATCTGTGCAAAAGTTACTTAGATATAGCATATGGGACGTATAGGGAGGAGGTACTACACAAAATAATCCAATAATGGCAAATAGCCATATACTGGCATACACATGGGGATACCGCCAGAGTACTGAGTATCAGAGTACTGTCGATTCAGGAAGTACATTTGATTCATCAATTGAATAAATCCTCATGTAACATTATAGGCAATTCCTGAATTGATTGAACTGAAATGGAACTGAGCCCAACACTGGCATCAATACAGCATTTACTTTTTTCCAACATTTAAAAAATTTTTTTTGAAGGCTTACTCGGTCATGAAAGATAGTATTTTTATACTGCTGCCGTAAGAGGAAACCTGACATCTGACTCTGGGCTTAAAACCTGTGCTGTATGTGAGGGGGAATTATCACACTTACATTCACACTTTCATTCTTGCATGTTTGGAGTTGCCATGGCAATTGTACTCCAACACTTGCAGGGAAGTGGGGGAGGGGGTGTTGATTATCCTGTCCTGCTGGTGTACTGTATAATTGAATGGAATAATAATGACACTGTAATATTACAAAACATTAATTACACAAGTGGCAACAAATCACATATTTTTGAAATCAGGAATATCACTTTACAATTGGTTTTATATGCCCGTTGCAGTCATTGCCAAGAAGTCAACGGAATGTTTTCCTTCAGGAAAATATTCAGTAAAGTCTGATACAGCAAATATTATACAAAAGGAAGTCTGTCTGTATTGACCTTCCTGAATCAGACAGTGCAGAGGAAAGCTTAACGTTTCGGGCAATTGTGGCCTTTCCGGAACATGCTCCTAGTGCAGTGAAGACACCAATACGCTCTACTGATATATTAGCAAGTTTTTGCAAGTTTCCATGAAGTAGAAGGGTTGACGTCAAGAGTGCCCACAAAAATGTGCCCCCTAACAATTAAATCCTCTTTGCCTCTTTGGTTTTTTTGGAATGTTCTTTCAAAATGCTAAGCCTGTATTCTAGAACACCACTTTCAATTACCAGCAGTGATTGTTCCTCAGAATTAGAATGTTCAGTTAAGAATATTCTAATCACGTGTGTGATCTCACAATTCAACGGATTAGAAGGGTATAAGGTAAACAATATTTACGGTAGCGCTTGGTTGTTAAACAGAGCCAACAAACGGAGGCTGCCCCTTTAAGGGTTAAAGGGAAGGGTGGAATGTGTGCGAGAGGACAGTGGAGGTCTCATGGGGAGGTGCTTTTATAGCACACTGCTAGCAGGGCAGGAAGGAGAGAGGAGAAGGCCTGGAGCAGGAAAGAGCAGCGGACAGCCAGGGACACGAGTCCACGCGCTTCAGTCCAGCGCAGGTGAGCCCGCCTCTCCTGATCAGGGTCACATATGGACATGCGCTGCTTTAACTCTTTAGGTGCCTGTGCAACGCTGAAAATACTCCCGCGGCTGCCTGAGAATTTGGGACTAAATGTTACAAACCGAAACACGCAATCAACGCTTAAGAATTTTGCTCTGAATGTTGTGTAAAATTAAAAAGATGAGTAACCTGCAGGGTTTTAATGGCCTGAAGGCTTAAAGCATTTAAAAATAATTTGATTCAGCTCCTCAGACACCTGGCAAAGATTTTCCATTAGAGGGAACAGCAGGAGGGAATATGTAAAGACAAGGTCTGTGTCATTTGGGGGGGGGTTAGTGCTTTAATGATGAGGAGGCCATATTGTTGGATCCACAGTGAACTGAATATTTAAGTGTTCATCAAATATTTCCCTCCGGTTGAAACCAGGTCTCCAAACCAACTTGGTTTTACCTAATAACAATCTACCCAACATTCCTTCATGCAATATAGGCAATAACAAAAAACAAAACATTTAATTACAGGAGGCACACTAAGAACAGTGCTGTACATCGTCTGCGAAGTGTTTTAAGAAAACATGCACTGTCTTCCAAAAGCCCCTAAGCCAAACCCACAGGCAGTCTGTATCTACAGACCAAGGAATGAGTATGTACTGCCAGTTAAAACATCAGCATGTCGAGACCCTCTTGGGACTACATCTCCCAGACTCCCTGCTGTGATGATGCATCGTGCCTGCTAACACACTGTCCTTCATGCCTTCATGCTTCACTTTCAAATGTTAGTGTCCTGTAGAGGGAGATGGGCTGCAGCAAAGGAAATACAAACAACAGCCAATTTAGGAACGGCAAATGACTTTTTTTATTTATAGTTTTTTCCAAAAAACAAAACTGTATGTGACCCCGTATGAAATATTTATGCATAGAAAATAAAAGCCCATGATTTTCTGTAATGTTTTTGTATGCTAATTTAAATCCTGATATTCTGCTTTTATAAATAAAAAATGTACAAAAGGAAAAAAAAATAAACCTTTGGACGGTCTGGGTCTGACTTTAAATTCACCACAAACAGAGGAAATCATTTGGCATCAAAGATGAACTGAACCAAGCAGAAGTCTTCTTCACCCTTCAGTGAAATACAAATAAATGGTTTTTCAGTGTGTGCGTGTGTGTGTGAGTGTGCATGAGTGCATGTGTGTGTGTTTGTGTGTGAGAGAGTATGTTTGTGTGTGTGTGTATGTGTGTATGTGCGTGCATGTTAGCGTGCGTATGAGTATGTGTATATATATATATTATGCAAATATATCTTGCGTCCATAAAATAAAAGATAAAACAATGCATTGTAGAGTACGGATACAAACTGAATATGCAAGGCAAACAGAAGAGCAAAAAAAAAAAAAAAAACTTGCGAAAAAAATGACAAATGTGCATACAATTTGACATAAACACTTACAAAATGAGTGCCCAAAAACAAACAATTCCATTCTCATTCTAATATTCCCTGACGACAGAGAGGCAGGGCACAGTTGTGCACTATTCACATCCCCATGCATTCAAGTACAGGTCTTCCAACTGGCTCCAAAAATGTCACATTACGAACTGAATCAGGTCACCACCCGCGGCCCACCCGCAGCCAGCGCTAAGGTCTTGCAGTGGAAATCAGGCTAAGAAGTGCAGCAATGGTAACGAGTAACAGGCTAGAACGGAAAAACCCAGACGACTGGCGGACGCGTGAAGGACACGCAGTCACCAACAGAGGGCGCCAGAGAGGCGAGTACGGAAACAAGCTCCTGCAACAAGATGAGGACGGATGTCATCTTTGGAAACACTGGTGTGGCTTCACCTCAGGTATGTCAGCTGCGAGTACTGTACTGTGTATGCATATATTACAGGTTCGGTGACAGGGGTGACATCAGGGTGCAGAGTCTGATGAGTGGACAGTTAACTGCCCAGTCAGAAAAACCTCCCTTAAAACGGCGACTACCTGCGCAAGGGCAAAGACTACCATGCTTGGCCTAGCTGTTCTTTTGAGTCTCGCCTCCATGTCTCGGCAGTCTCTTCAGCTCCCCAAAAACAGGACGACCGCCCCACACACTTGATCAACTTCACGACATTCAAGCTCATGCTTTTAAAGGGGAAACAACACAACACATAACCATGCAGCCAGAGAAAGGAGTTTCCAAGCCATGACTCTTTCCTGGTCTCTCTCTCTCTCTCCCTCTCCCCCCTCCCCTCTCTCTTTCTTTCTGACCCCTCCTCCCTCCCTCCCCTCCCCATCACCCCAAATCCTTTTTCACTGAACACCAAGTTCCTCCACAACAGTAGGACTGGAATCCATGCAAAAGACTGACTATATATCGGTATAAAAAGGGACTGATCGGGAATAAAAGGCGTGACGAGCTGTGCTAATCAGCCTCTGTGTTTTAACACCCCAAAATCTGATTGCAGTTTGCATACTTTATAGAGGAGCTTTGTGGAAAAATTTGGCCATTCCTCTCCAGCGGCTGTCGGCCATTTTACCCCCCCTGGTGAAGCGCTAGGACTGTCCACAAACGCCTATACTCACCCTCTGCCAAAGCCACAAAAAAAAATAAAAGATTAAATCTTTACCGCGTGAAACTTTTATCATCTACCGAGGGCATACACCGACACATTGAGTGGAGCACAAGAGTGAACACGACAGAACTGGTCTCTTACTTCCGGTTTAGAACAGGATTCATAACAGCAGAAACATTCATGGTGAGAAAACGTTTGGCGGGAAACACGCACAGAAGTGATCTGAGTGGCTCCAGGGTTGCAGAGCCACAGCCAATCACGGAACAGAATGGTCCTGAGTAGCCAATCGGGCTGGAGTGGAACTAATCTACCGGACAGACGGACAGGTCAGACACGTTACAGCACAGGACTACTCACCGGGGACTACGACTGGCCACGAGAGCGAGGGGGGAAAAGGGTGAAATCTGCCCAGGCCGGGACACACTGGAGTGCAGAAATCTCACTCGGGAGGGGGAAGGGGGCGTTACCCTGTTTTTTTGTATTCTACTGGTCTTTCGACCGACAGGATAGTCAATTCTTAAGTAAATTCTCAAAAAGAAAAGCATAGAATGTGTGTTCTTTTGAAAACCAAACAATTTTTAGGGTCATTATATTACCTAAAACAAAATATTTCTCTACCCTCACTCCCACTACATTCCAGCTATTGGCATTTCAGTTTTGTGCAGTTTTTGTTACATCATTTATTTGACTACCTTGATGTTTTTCAATTTTGTGCTAAATGCTGTACAAACAGAGATGCTGTCTCACACACGATCTATAATGTCTCTTAGACATCAAGGACAACAACATGAACACCCACCAGCACAAACAGACCATCACCCACCTCCTAGCCCACCAGTGCCCCCAAATTACCCTCCCCACCCTCCAAAGACAACACCAGTAATATAACAAGGCCCCCCCCCTCAGTATGTGTGCACCCTGCTCCCTCTCTTTACACAGTGATGGGGTGTCTCTGACATTTCATAAAAAATCACCTCGGTCAGTGTGCAAAAAATACCCCCCCCCCCTCCCTATCAAGCAGGACACTTGAGGGAACGGGGGAAGCAAAACAAAAAAGTCACTTTTGTTTCAAAAAGCTACTTGAGGGACTGATCCGAGCCTCGTATCCAGACGACAACGTGGCGGTTACATCAGCTGGGCTGCTACGCAGACCCGGGGAAACCTGTCGTGGCTCAAGGGCCTGGCGCCTGCCAAACAGGCGTTGTCCAGGCAACAGCATGCTAATCAAAGCACAAGAAAACCTGAAAAAATAAAAGTAACAAAATCCATTATCTGGACCACTCTGGACTGCTGCTAAGCTTCTGAGAGGGGGGGGAGGGGGGGAGACTCTACGCTGCAAAAACTGAAGCTTTGGCTATAAAAAATAAAAATTAATTCAAGGACACCTTCACCGCTTCCTTTCTGAAGAACCAATACACAAATAAACCTCGTAGAAAATGCTAATTTAGTACGGAAAGGTGAACTCGGCGAGCCTTAAAAAAGACAGGGAGGGGTAAGGGTGGGGGGCAGGCACAGGGGTGAGGGGTTCCATGTTCCAGGCATGTAGGAAGAACATTATTTACAAGCTACAACAGAGCACAAGAAAGGGAATGACATCATATTTCGGAGTCTCTTTTCCAGAGGCGGAGATGGCGAGCAGAGAAAGAGGAGGAGAGCGGGTCTTCGTGGCGTCCACGGGCGGCGTTCTCCCACCGCGAGCGCTCTGACGTTTGTCTGAAACAGCCGCCCCTCAACCAATCACGCGAGCCGCAGCAAACGCCGCCGCCACTTCCTGTGGGGCAGGACGGGAACGGAAATAGGGGGCAAAAAAATGACCAACTAAAAAAAAATTTTATATTTTAGAAGATTCCGGGGCAAACCCTAAAGGTGACCACCTCAGTAACATAAAGAAACGCGTGTCAAAACACTTTTTTATCCCACATTTTAGTAACTCTAAATGGTCCTCAGAGAGGTTAACATAGTCTAGCTCAAGTGCTTTGAGGAAACAGTGTGCCAACTCTTGATAGCCCTTTCCCGACAACAACTGACCTTAAAAAACAAACAAACACTCATTTCATCAACATTAACATTTACTCTTTACTTTCAGAATCAATTCTGTAGTCTGGACGTGGGAAACAAAATAGCAAAGGTTTCAAAAGAGGCCGACAAAGCCAGCCAAAACTGGATCCTCGTGGACAAGACTTGCACACAGAGCAGGCAGGCCTCCCTGGTAGGCCCCAGTAAGAGCTTTGGGCGCTGTTACACCTCCTCAAAAGCACCAATACTGCTGTAACAGATTCATCCACAGGAACCAGAAGTGACCTAATGACCCAACCCCAAACCTAAAACAGAACACTAAACCAGGACATAAAATCACCACAAACTTTAAATATATATATCTATATATATACTGCTCAGTGGCGATCAGTGCCACCTAACCTATCATGCCCCTTTTCTATAAAATGTAACTGCGTAAAAAAAAAGAAATCCCAAATTAGTTGAAAATGAAAAGCGGGTATGCGGTCATGTGACTGTGGGCGGAGGGGGCGCGGCGTGAGCTGGGCGTGTGGGTGGGAGGAGCTGTTTCAGACACAGGAAGTGAGCGGGCGCGGCACGAGCCAGTCTTCCTCAGCGCACGCTCGTCTTCTCTTTCCCTCCCCTGTATTTGGTGTCAAGTCTTGCCATCTCGTTTCTGTCTCTCTTCGCTCCTCCTGGTTGGACTCCGCCATTGCGTCGGGTGTTCTAGTCCCTTGCTGGTTACTACATGAACTGCATCTGCAAAGACGAAGACAGCAAAGGCGCAGGTCAATTATCAGACTTCTTTTGCCACACAACAGATTTTTTTTTATTATTTTTTTTTAAACATGTTAAAACTAATACAGAATATAACGACTGCTAAGATATTGAAAGATATAAGACCGGAAATAAAAGATAAGGCTTGAAAATTCAAAAGCTTGCTATCTCCAGATACTGCTGCCCAGTATTTCTAAGCTATTTGATTGGCTATAGAATCTCCCAGGGGGGGAGGAGTTTACCCGCCTTCTCACTGTGTGAGGTCACTGTCCCCACCTGCTATTTCCTACGAAAGCCCTGTCCCCAATCGACTCCACGGGCCGACCCAACAGCTCCTCTGCCGCTTCATTTATTCATGTTTATTGCGTCTCCACATGTATTATTGACGCTGTCCTCAATGCCTCAGGCGTTTCTGAGCTGTGTTTTAAGCAGCTGCAGGACAGGCCCGACGCAGGCCCGTTAAGATGGACATGGAAACGGCTCGTCTTCCTCGATCTTTCGCCCAGGGACCACGCTCACGGAACAGGCGTGACGCGCGCGGCCATCGGCGGGCGGGGCCTCGGAGGAGAGCGCGTGCGGACGTGCGTTCTCCTCGCGCTGACGGAGGCTGCAGCAGCAGCAGCGCGCCAGAGCCGCGCGGGAGCGGAGAGTTCTGGAAGCACCCCGGGGGGGGGCGGGTCCGTGAGAAACGGGGAGCGCCGCGCCGTTAGCAGCGGACGCTCGTGAACCCCGCCGCGCGCGGGTCGTTACCATGGCGCCCGGCTGCAGCGCGGCCGCTCTGTCCCGCCCCGCGGCTCGCGTTAGCACCTCCCACTTTCACCTCCCGCGCAGCGCACACCTGCGCCTCCTCCACCTCCCTACCCCCGGGCGCCAGTTACACACGCAGGTTAAAGCCTTAAGCAAAGCAGGAGGTAAACTGCTGCTATTCTCCCCCGCACAGAAAGCACCCCCGAAATGGCCATTACAGAGTAAACATATAATCAAGTCTGACTTCACTGATGGCTGGATTGCATTCAGAGTCGGTGTTTATTGTAATAATGCAGAATAGGGCTGTTTAAATAATAGCTGAGCTGGGCTTCTGTGGCAACCCCTGTATCATTTTCTTAATACATTTTTTAATATCAAATGTAAGTTTAATGTGGCCAACTGCTTGTATGCTTTATGCATTATGTCCATAATTCCAAGCACTTGGCCATCAATTACCATGTTTACAAAGACGGCTGATTTTCAGCTATCCCCAGAGCAAAGAACTGGTAACCCCTTCAGTGATCTCTTACAGTAACCGATAATACTAATAACGTACAATCATATTAACCCTTTAATGTGCAAGACCACAAATATGTGATTCTTAACTGAACATTCGGATGACGTCACAATCGCTACTGGTAATTGTTAGTAATGGAGTTCTAGAACACTGACTTAGGATTCTGAAAAAAAAGCATTTGAAAACGGACTCTTCAAAAGGTTAAATAATAGTAACTGTTGTGAATACAAGTGAAACTAGAGATTTTGTTCAAAGCTGGCAGTCACGAGTAGGGATTTTAGGGAGGTCTAAATAGTTATTTGAGCCAGGACAGGTGAGGAGGCAGATTCGGGGTGCAGCGGCGGGGGTGAAAGGGGTACCTGCGCTCCGGGGATGGGGGCGAAGGGGTTGGTGGGTCTGAGAACAGGCTGGTTGTACATCATTGGCTGCGGCGCCATCATCTGGACCCCGCCCATCTGCCCCATCTGAGGCGGAACCTGAGGAGGCCGGAGGAAGAGCGGCTGACAAACTGCCATCAGCGAGATGACGCAAGGCCGCACGCGAGGCCCGAAACCTGGCAACCCGAGCACGGCGCACCGATAGCAGCTTCCTCACCACACTGAGAAGCGCTTTTACAGATCATGAGAGGAAATGAGCCATACGAACACAATCTATTACCATTATTATAATTATTCTATCTGAACACAATTCATTACCATTACTATTATAATTATGGTGGTGATGATGATGACTATGATTATTATTATTCAGAAAGAGTTCATTGAGGGGAAGTATGTACATATTGTATAAAGCAGCAGTACAGTTTCATACTGTAGTACTATATACACATTTAAACCAGGGTTTCTCACAGGGGGTGAAGGTGAAAGGTCAAAGGTCAGAGGTCAGAAGCGATGCTCACCATTCCATACACAGGCACTTGAGGTGTCGCTATGGGAAAAGCCATCGGAGCAGGAGCCTGGGGAGGGGGCGGGACGGAGAGAGAGAACAGTGAGGAGGAGGAGGATGGCCTTCGTCAAGAAGTCTACTGACCACAGCACGCACCGAGAGGCCGAAGCCGGACTTAAGAGGCCTATTCTTCCTGATAAGACACCGCAAAACTGTGCATCCAGAAAGGATTCAGCAGGAGAATAAAAAAATCCCAATTTCAATAAGAGAGGTTCACTTTGCATAACTGTTGCCTGGGTTCCTCTGTCCAAGGCCTTCCCACAGGCTTGTGCACAGAGTACCTGGGAGGCAGGCAGACAGGTAGGCAAAGACACAGCCCTGTGAGCCCTAGGCGTGCAGAGCAGTCGGGCAGACTGAAGGTGAATCCCATAGGGCGACATCAGCGATACTGCTGTCAAAGGAGGCTCACACTCAGGACATGCACAAACAGACACGGAATGGCACCCCACCGCCGCAGCGTGCGGCCCGTTTAGGGTCCGCACAGCCGAACTACGCGCGGCACAGCCAGATCAACAAAAAAAAACAAAGTGTCACATGGAAATCTCAAACACGCCAAACAGGAAGGTCGACATTGGATCGGGTGACACTCGACAACTCTCGGGGATCGTAATAGAATGCTTTCTTAACAAGCGAGTACTTACATAACCAGTATAGAACATTCCATTCTGCAGGGTTAGGCAAAAAAAGGAGGGAGAGACAGAGAGAGACAGAGAGAGAGAAAGAGAACAACAAGGGAGGTGAAGAAATCAGAAAAGGACACACACACACACACACAGGATGAGTAAGTGACAACCGCACAGGAAGTTGAGCAAAGGGCAAGACAGCGAGAGAGAGAGAGAGGAAGCCTGGGGTTAGTGACAGAATCAAACGGGGCGAGCGAGAGCCAGCCCCGTACGCACAGAGCCGAAGCAGCAAGGTCAATATTCAAGGCGCCGCCGCCGCCGCCGCTGCTGCAGTTAAAAAGAAAAAAACAACCCAAAAAAGTCCAGCCAATTAAGCGACAGGACGGGGAGACATGAAAAGCCGCGCGGCCGCGTCCCGCGGACCTGCCGCTGGGGCGGGCTTTGAAACGCTGGCTTTGCCGGGCTCCCAGGCAGACACTTCCATCAGGCGCGGGTAATGGGCTGGAGCGCGCAGCACGCATTCTAATTAAGGAGCCGTTAGCCGAAACTGCCCTTGGAACGGGTCGAACGAGGTGCTGGGGGTACGCGAATAAACAGGAGACTGGCATGAAGGCAAACATCTGTCAGCTGTACTTTGCAGGCAAAAAGTCCGCGTGTTCCAGATTACTACTGGAGTCCGGTCCTGTACTGGTCTAATTACAACAACGCCGCAAAAATTTGCATTAATCGGTTTACAGTTCAGGCGTCATTTGGACATATCGACCCCTTATTGGACACAAGACCAACACATGATTGTGCACTTCGGTACGTTGTTTTGCGCACGCGTATGTAACAACTTACTGGTACGTTAGTGAATAGCCTCACGTATGTAGCTTTTTTAGCTATGAAGGTAGTTAACAAGGCCCTGTAGCTGGCTGTATCATCTTAGCAGGTATCTATGCATGCGTGTGCATGGATATGCATGAGTGTGCACACGTGCGTGTGGGTATGCGCATGCACGTTTTTGTGTGTGCGAGTGTGTGTGTGTGTGTGTGTGAGTGTGTGGGCATGCATGTGTGCGCGTCTCACCATGTGTGGCACAGGCATAGGCGTGGGGCCCATGGGCCCCGGGTTCCAGGCCGTGGTGGTGCTCATGGTCTTAGACTGCCAGTTGGTGCCTCCGGTCAGCTTCTTCTCGCCCTGCTGGGTCCACTGCATGTCGGGTCTGAACGTGGGCGCGCCAAACAACAAAATGCACCACGCAAAGCCCAGAGGCCAATTAACCAAACAAACCAGGCCGACAAGAGCAGGCTACAGCAGCGGATAATATCCACCACTTCAATGTCTCTACATACAGGTACAAAATGGCACGCTCATCTTCCACAAGGAAGACACTTACTTTTTGGCTGGTGTTCCCCCAAACTGCAGATCTATGGGAAATTAGAGAGAGAGAGAGAAATGAGCCCAGATCCCAGAGCCTAGCATTACCCAGGGCTACTCCCTCTCCACTGAGCACATTCATTTTAGAAGTCCCATTCAGCTTTTACACAGCTCTAAGTAGCATACCAGATATACCAACATCCGCGCAACACGAACAGATACAATAAAAAGTTAAGTCAATTAATAATCAGATTAACAATCATCATCAATCAATGTAGTACCAAAAATTTAACAGTAATTATCTTTTTCATTTATCTGATCATTCATATAAATACCATTAGTTATCATGACAAGTAATAACACTTGTTAACAAAACTGTTCTATTGTAATTGTTATTCTTATTTTTTTATTATAGTCTTCCATAATGTAGATGAATTAGGCAACGCTGTGTGTCAATCATCTACTTTGAAACGGCTGATGAAAGCAGCCCGGACGTAGGTCACTTTGGGGGAAAGCACCGTGTGCTCCTCATTGGAGAGTCGGTCTTTTGGAATGTTCTAGATTAAACTTCTAAATCAGCGTGCTGGAACTCTGTCGCTTTCAGTTACCAGTAGTGATTGTGACATCAGCATTGGAATGTTCAGTCTGGAACATTCTAATCACATATTTGTGATCTCACACCATAAGGGGTTAAGCGTATGCCGCGTGCATGAAGTGAGAGGCGGAGACGGAGGGGACGGCTGAACTCACTGCCCACGAGGTTGGCCAGGGAGGAGTCCAGGTCATTGTCCAGCAGTTTGCTCCCCGAGTGCACAGGCATAGGGGGGGGCTGGCTCTGCACAGGCACCGAGGGCTTCAGCACTTCCCCTAAAGCATCGAAACCTGGGCGGGGGGGAGAGGGGAGACCAGGTCATGCACATACTGGAGAAGCTCTGCGAACTAAGGCAGAGTTAAGCTATAAAGGAAACAATAAGGCTTGGATTCAATCAGCATGTGTCTTTAAATTTGCTTAAGGACAGCAATTAGCAATTAGAAGCAAGAATTGTAAGGATAGCCTACAATTCTTAGAAATGTAAGGATATCTAGGATTGTTCAAAGAAATTATTAAAATAGTTTTTAATTAGATAACTCTTTGTACATTCCTACTGACACCCATACATTGCGTTTGTATAGTTGTACAGCAGTATTACTGTTTTTATCAAGTACCAACAAATCCTAGGTGCCCTTGAGAAGTGTTTGTCTTGGCACCGAAAGCTGCCAGTCTTTGGGGAACAGAACCAGACGGCACGGAGATGCTCCAAGCAACTAACAGCAGCCCTGATGTGAGGCATACGCATGTGTTCGCAACAGCCATGGAGCCTGTACACGCAGGCCCCTTGCAGGTCAGCCATGGAGCCTGTACATGCAGGCCCCTCGCAGGTCAGCCATGGAGCCTGTACATGCAGGCCCCTTGCAGGTCAGCCATGGAGCCTGTTATCAGGCCCTCGCTAGGTCAGCCATGGAGCTTTGTACAGGGCAGGCCCTTGCAGGTCCAGCCATGGAGCCTGTACATGCAGGCCCCTTGTAGGTCAGCCATGGAGCCTGTACATGCAGGCCCCTTGCAGGTCAGCCATGGAGCCTGTACATGCAGGCCCCTTGCAGGTCAGCCATGGAGCCTGTACATGCAGGCCCCTTGCAGGTCAGCCATGGAGCCTGTACATGCAGGCCCCTTGCAGGTCAGCCATGGAGCCTGTACATGCAGGCCCCTTGCAGGTCAGCCATGGAGCCTGTACATGCAGGCCCCTTGCAGGTCAGCCATGGCGCCTGTACATGCAGGCCTGTTGCTTACAGCCAGCAGGACAGATGGAGCTGCGGCGGGGTAGCAGTTCTGCCTGTAAGCGGCTCCTGTCATTCTGCTAATGGCGCGTGGCGGCCCGCTCCCGCCAAATTACACTAGAGGGAGCCGCAGGCCCCACGCGAGGAGGGAGAGGGAGCCCCGCGGGGGCCGAGGGACGGGCGCAGGCCGAGACTCCCGTACAACTGCCGGCAGCCCCCGCCCCCCCTTCCCCCAGTCCGGCAGCCCAGCTGAATGAGACAGGGGCGCGGAAGGAATAATGTTTTCTTAGGAAGCAGCAGCTGGCCGGCTGCTGGACAGTCTGCTGACACAGGCTGCATTCATAAACTCCGGCTTCCTGCTTAGCCAGCAAGAAACAGCGAAGAAGAATAAAAACAAGCACACTCACCAGTTGGAGGGGGACGGAGGGGCACGGGGGCAGGGGGGGTGGGGGGACACACACCAGGAAGCAGAGGAAGCGATGAAGGGAAGAGAGGAGGGGAAAAGAGAGGGGAGAAAGAGTTAAGAGGCGGGCGACGGGCGGGTTAATTCCAGCCTGGATTCGGAGGGTTTGGGGAGGGGGGCGGGGGGGGCGCGACAGATGGGAGAAAACTGCAGGCCGTTAAAAGCCACCCGAGCAGCAGCAGCCCCGCTGGAATATGACGGCCCTGACAGGAGGCCGCGCCGACACCCGAGGCCCCGGAAAACAAAAAGCAAACTGCCGGGCTGCCCGTCGCCGGGGAACAGAAAAAGGCTTTTCTTTTTCTCTCTCCTCTTTTTAAAATAAACATTTCTGACTAAATGGAAACGGACAGCGGCAGAAGCGGAGTTGTAGTCGCAACAGCCAGAGAGGTAGCGAGTAAAAGTAACAGTTTGCAGCGACAGCGGAACGCCCAATTAGGTGAGGATGGCATCTTGAGTAGGCGCAAAAGGGCAATTTGGTCTATTTTTGAGCAAAGTACTTAATAAGCAAGGTGAGACTTATTAGGCTTGATTTATCTTTTTTCTTTTTTTTACCAGCTGCTGCAGGCTTCACATCGTTATTGGCAACTTTAGTCCCAAAAACGGCATCGAAATCTACATTCATTGCTGCCAGGGCAGCGGTGTTTGTGGCGTGCTGGGTCTCCAGACCTGGGGGACAGAGCAGGCAACACACCAGTTCACAACAACAGCAGGCACGTCACCCGCCCCGATTCACACAGTCACACCTGCACCACCTCCCTCTGGGCCCTGCTCAGATACAGCAGGAGAGCCGCCTAGCAACTCCCCCTGAGTTACTACACAGATATACGCACACACGCACACGCGCGCACACACACACGCACGCACACGCATGCATGCATGCACACACACACACACGTGCGCACACACACACACACACACACACACACACACACACACTCACCAACGCCACCACCCGCACAACACACACACACACGCGCACACACTCCACATACACACACGACGCACACACCACACGCGCACACACACATACACACACACACACATGCACACACACACACACATGCACACATGCACACACACACACATGCACACATGCACACACACACACACACACACACACACGCACGCACGCACACCTTCCCCGCTCCCTTGCATTCTACCACGTTAGTGCTATCAGCATGAGACCACTGGAGCAATCCTGAGCATAGTGTATGCTGGACTGTAGGGGGCGCTGGCCACCCTACAAGCCCACTCTGTCATGCTGGCAACAAAATAGCTCTTCAACAAGACTCCAGCAGGACCTCACTCAAACCCTCACCACCAACACATCTCACAGTGAGCACAGTGTTTTAGTTCAGACTCTGCCAGTGAGCATCCCTCCCTGTGAACAGGGTTTCACACAGAGCGAACGTTATTTATACTGAAATAATGCTGGCAAACCACTCTGGTGTTCACGGGCTATTTGAAATTACATCAGTTAAAATTCCATCAGGGGTGGAATTTTCTGGCTTTCATTTTGTCTAAACAATGTTGAGCCTTCTCTTTGATGTCCATGGGATACAGAGTTATTTTGCTACAGCGCTATGCACCACAGTTCCCCGTGTCTGCCTGCGGGGGGCACTGTGGGGGAAGCCTTACCTCCCCAGGCGCTGGTGCCTGCAGTGGATATGGACGGCGTGCTCTGCACCGTGGGGACGAAGGAAGGCTGGAGGTCGAACAGGTCGCTGCTGAGGTTTGGCACGCTGGTGGAGAGGGAGAGAGCCACAGAACACGGTCTGAACACAGTCTGAACACGGTCGACCACGCCGACCACACACGGCCACGCCCGCCTACAAGGACCGCCTCCCCAGAGCGGCAGGCAAAAAAACCGCTCGCAGCATCACTACTGCCCGACAGGTCCGCTGAACCTCACCACGGTCGTACATCGCCCCGAATGACAAATTAGGCGAAGCAGAAACTTTCGGCCAAGAATGTAATCTCGCTGAAGGACGAGGGCGACTCGCAAATGCAGATCCTGTCTACCAATCAGAATGCGAAATTGGTTTGGGTTCGGACGACGGCTTCATTTTGAAAGCATGCATATTTCGCGAGGGCGGCGTGAACCATTCGTCAGGCTAACTTTCGAGAAGACGTTTCAAACATTCCTGCCGTCGGGTTCATAATCCATAACAGTTACGCAACGGTCAGCCTCCTTCAACAGAGGCGGAATTTGATGGAGGGTTTTTAGACCCATAAAAAGGGATTAAAGGAGGTAAATATAAATCCCACACTGATATCAGGAATTGTTTTCATATACACAGCTATGTTAATGAGTAGGAGAGCTTGCCAGGTCATTGACTGGAGACAAAGAGCCTTGGGGAGCTCGGCTCCAGGATCGACACACTGCTGGATACTCTTCAGTCCAGGGAAATCTAATTCCTGTCCTGGAGGGCTGCAGTATCACTTCAGTGATTCATTTAAATTATCGATTGGCCAAACAGTCCAGACACTTTAAGTCTTAAACTGGCTGCCGGTTGAGAGAACAGCACAGAAACTCCTCCAGTAGTGGCCCAGATCCTCGCTCTATTCTAGAGGTCAAAGACAAGCCTGGATTGCCTGTTCTGGTCACGATAAGCTCTTATCATCTAAATAAGCCCTTAAAACAGGTATCTGCTGGCAGGGGTAAAAGGCGGAGTGCCTGTTTGGAGGAGTAGGTAAAAGTGGGGTACCTATGGGTGAAGTATGTGAATGCGTGGTACCGATTGGTAGAGTAGGTGAAAGTGAAGCACCTGACGGAATGACAGTGGGGTACCTGTTGGTAGACAGGGTGAAAGCGGGTAGTACCTGTTGGTAGACAGGGTGAAAGCGGGTAGTACCTGTTGGCAGACGGGGGCATGGTGGAGTTGGAGAAGAGGTCCATGGCGGCGCTGTGGCTGTTGGTGCTGCCGACGGACTGGGCGCTGGGGGAGGCCGAGGGCGTCTGAATGCCAATCTCCTTCAAACGCTGGTCCTGCGGGACGGAGCGGGAAAACGGGCGTGTTTGCGTTCGCTTCGTTCCGCTTTCCGAGACGAACCCGCTCACCCAGACAAGCACCTGCGAGAAGCTCACGCTGAGGCCAGATTCTGTTTGCTCACACATTCGCTGGCACATCAGCAAAAGACATTCCCCATGGGGGGGGGGGGGGGGTGAGCAGGGCTACCCGCTTTCGCCTGCAGGGGGAGACACAGCGCCGAGCAGCCTGGCAGGAGGGGTCTCCAGGGTCCGGCCCCAGGGGTCTGGCCCCTCGGCCTGCCGAGGCCCACAGAGAGAGGGGCTTGGAGGGGCTCCAGACACGGGCGCCAGGTCGGAGCTCCTGGCGGCTAGGCGGTGACGTTACGTAACCAAGGGAGACAGCGCGGCGGAGTGCAGGTTTCCATCCCCGACACAGGCGACTGGCTCCATAAACACTCACACGCACCGCGGCCCACGTTCCTCATCACCCTTTCACGCCTACTCAAGACGCCGCGCCCCGACGTGCTTCACCGGCACCACCGTTCAAGAGAACACAATAACGCCAAAGCAATTTACCAAATCAACAAATATGCAAAATAAACAAATTGTACTAAAATTGAGTCTTTTAAAAAACATACTTATTAACATATAAATATCCAATTTAAATAATTAGGATTCAGCAGTCTCGTTCTCACATCCACAGTTCATTTCCCTTCCCCTGTAATAACCTGGCTCCCGAGTGCCAAACACAACGCTTGTGACTGAGAGCAGACATGCTGTATAATTTATCAGGTTTGCACACTTGAGCTTACTCAAGAGCCTGACTAACTCTCAAATGTACCTGCACTACACACAAACATCCAGCCAACAAATATTTACCGTGAGAACGTGCCAAAACAAGCCTGGCTGTCCCATAAACATAAGAGAGTCACCAGACATGAGACAACAGAGTTTTGATGTCCCTCCCTCCACTCCCACCCCCTAACTCCAGAGGGTAATCATTGATGGGACGAGGGTAGACGGGGTGAACGTCGTACCTGCGCTGCCAGGACTCATGGTCCTCCGGATACAGGGACATCCAAGCCCAGTATTACATACTGCAGTGGAAACCAACCCAGGAGATCTACCATCCAGTAGGTTTTCATTTCAACCCTAATTAGGCACAACCGACTCCACGGATTAGCAGTGCAACAAGATCTCTGGCTGCTGAATGAGGTGTGCTTTGCTCGGGCGAGAGTGAAAACCTCCAGGACGGCTGATCTCCAGGAACAGGGTTGGTTACCACCGACATATCACATTCCCCTTCTTCTCTACCCGAGAGTCTCATCTTCCACAGCAGGAGCACGCACGAGGAACGCGGCGAGAATCGGAACGTTCCAGCCGAAAATCTGCATTGTGTTTGAAGCCTCACTTCAAAAGATCCAGTCTGCGTGCGCCTGAGCCGTTCGATCACTTCGAGGTGCGGCTCGTTTCCATCGACCGGGAGCACCGCATGACACAACGCCTGTCGTTTCAAATGTTGACGCGAGCTTCGATTTCTTATTAGAACAAATGCTGCCGCGTTGCTTTAATCGTTGGCTCAGGACGAGTGAGCACGGGGGCCAAATCAGCTCCAGCGTGGCATTCAGCCTGTGTTGTGCTCAAACAGACAAAGTGATAAACAAAAGGGAATAAGAAGAAAACAAAACCACCTTTCTCTTTCCTCTCGAGATGCGTAATCTGCGTTTAAAGCACTGCCTCTTTTGTTTTGAGGCATTTTTGAGAAATGGGAGACAGAACTGGTTGACTGTGAGTGTGAGAGTGCGAGGGTGTAACCAATCCAGCCAGTGCAGTGCACGCGCGTCTCTGTGTGTGTGTGCGCAAGTGTGTGTGCCTGTGTGTATGAATGTGCATGTACGTGTGTATGTGTGTATGAATGTGTGCATGTACGTGTGTATGTGTGTTCACATGTACGTGTGCCTGTGTGTACGTGTGTTCACATGTACGTGTGCCTGTGTGTACGTGTGTACATGTATGTGTGACTGCGCGTGTATGCGCACATGTGCGTGCCTGTGTGTATGTGTGTTCACATGTACGTGTGCCTGTGTGTAGTTGTACTTACTGTGACTGTGCTGATGCGCACTGTGTGCCTGTGTGATGATGTGTATTGCCTGTGTCTGTGTGGCATGTACTTGACTGCGTGTGTATGCGCACATGTGCGTGCCTGTGTGTGTGCATGCACGCGTGCGTCTCTCCCACCTTGAGGGACTGCAGCCGGGCCTGCTCCTCCTCCAGGGCCTGCTGCTTCTCCTTCTCGTCCATGCGGCTGAAGGACATGCCCGTGTTGGACAGCGAGGACACGGCGTTGGACAGGGTGCTGGCCCTACGGGGCAGACAGCACAGGAGCTCACACCCAAAAACACTACTCACCCGGCCCCCACCCCCACACCACAGGCACTGTAACCAAGCAACCGCGCATTCAGAATAGGGTCTGGGGCAATGGGCTGTGCTGCACGCTAACGTAGCAAAACAAATAGCAATGTTTGAGGGCACTACAATATACAGAGAACCATAAAGCGCATTAGCAGTAATACATTCACACAGATGACCATTTCAGCCGGCTGTGCCTAGCTGGCAGCGGAGAGGTGGGGACTAATGCGCTATGAGCTGCTCAGGAATAGCACGCTAGGCTAAAACGCACTGAACCCAGCAGCAGCGTGAGGCAGTCAGGGGCTCCTCAGCCAGCGGCTCCTCACAGTGCCGTACCTGCTGGCCGCGGAGAACTCCTTGGTCTTCTTGCCCTCCAGAGAAGCCAGGTGCTGTTCCAGGGCCTCCAGGAGGCTGCTGGGAGCCTATGGGCATGGGGTAGGGGGAGGGGAGGGGGGAAAGGGGGAGAGGGGCAGGGGTAAGACACCATGCAGCGGAGTACACATACACACACACACACGGCAGTGCACAGGCCAACTGACACATTAGCCCGCTCACCCTGCAGGTGTCACACAATGTGTTACACACACAACCCCCTTACCCAAAACAATCATGGTTACATGCCTTGAGTACAGCGGTATTAGCTAAACAGGCTTCTGGGAACATAACCAAAAAGGAAGGGGGGAAAAAAAGGAAATGTGGAGATAAGGAGAGAGGGAGGGGAGGGGAGAGGAGGGAGGGTCTCGCACACGCGCACCCACACACGAGGCTCAGCTCTCACGCAGCACACGCACAGGCCTGCAATGCGATTGGTTAATGCCGCTGCGCTGCACGGACCGAAGGGAGATTCCCAGACTCATCATATGCTCACACAAATCAAAAGCCTTCTCTTTGTTCCTGTCCACACGAGTGCGTACGTGCGTCCGCTTAAAACACACGCAATACCGACAGCTGGCTTCGGGCTTCCATTCCCTTTACCTGCTTTCTTTTTAAAAACTACATTCACTCAATTATAAAACTATATTAAGTTGGGACTAAAAGGCAGATACAGTCTAACAGCTTTCAATTTTCATGACAGCACTTGATTAATTGTGCAAGTTATTATATGAATCATATGATTTTTATGATTCATAGTATTGCCAACTCAAGACACCACAGGATCAGAAGACTTTCCGAAAATTCATAAGGGTTGTGACCACGTGGTCCACCCACCTTAAAAATGTGTTGCTTTTATTGTGTTTCTTTTCTATGCTTTACGGTGTGTCTGAATAGATGTATAGTTCATAGTGCACAGGGTAGACAGTAAATGCCTTTAGACTCAAAGCTGGGCGTGTCCAGTTAAACCCTATCAGGACAACTTGGATGCCGGCAAGCAGGTAAACAGCAGCTAAAGATTTCTCGGGTTCTTTAAATTTCTAAAATAACATCGATACTTTCTCTTTGCTTTCGCAAAGACCTGCAAGAATAACAACTACCAAAAAAAAAAAGCAGAAAGAAAAAGAAAAGGGGATTCTTTCCTCAGAAGAAATAAATCATTTAGAGCTCTCCCCTCAGCCGTTTTTTTCCAAAGGGAAAGACTTTGGAGAAATGTGCCGTAAGTCACAGACGGCAGGGAACGGGCCGCTCTCGTGACGCGTCTGCATTTGAAAAGGAGGAAGGAAAGCAGGAACTGCGGTCCCTCTCAGCTGTGCCACACTGCTGATACGGCTCGATTCCAGGCAAAAAGAAAAACACGCACCTCAATAAATAACAGTTAGCACCTGATCGTTTCCTACGCGAGTCACGGGGTTTGAGAGGAGGGACGCGGGACGCGTACGAAGGCCCGGGTTAAAATGCTTATGCAGGCAGCGAGTGCCCATGTTAGCCTGGACGGGGCTGATTTAGGGTCCCGGCCTCCTGAACTGCAGCATGCCAAGCACCATGTACGAGACCCACCCCCTACAATGCACAGTCCTTCAGCTGTCTGCAGAGAGACAAAGAGCCCCAATACACCGCCAGCATACCCAGCAGCTACTCCTTCATCCCTACGGCAGTATTTTTGTGCCAAACTTAAGACATGCTCTTTGCAAAATATTATTAAACAATTTCAGTAACAGTTACATAATAAAATATTATACTGAATATGTACTATGTAAATATACTAGATATGTAAATATAAGTTTGTGTACAAATGGGAATGTCATATGTGCATGTGCGTTTGTACTTCAGTAAGTCAAGGATATCAGTAAATTTAAAACAGAATTCTGTGAATGCTGGTGTAAATATATTTCAAATTTGGGGGGGCGGGGTGGGGGGGGGTGGCAAAGAAAGCCTGCCACTGGCGAGCTGGAAGCCTTAGGAGAAGCTTGGGGAGGGGGGGAGTGAGAGAGAGAGAGAGGACAGAGAGAGAGAGAGAGAGAGAGAGAGAAAGGGGGAGAGGGAGAGAGGTAGGATAAGGTGAGGGAAAGGGAGAGAGGGAGGGAGACAGAAAGAGAGAGAGAGAGGTAGGGTAAGGTGAGGGAGATGGAGTGAGAGTAGGAAAGGGAGAGAGGGAGGGATAGGGAGAAAGAGAGAGGGAGAGAGGGGGAGGTGAAGGCTGTGGGTGAGTAGGGGACGACAGCGTTCCTGAATGAAGCCACACGGAAGAAATGGAGATGAAATGTGCACTGACCTGCGTGAGATCTGGGATGTCACCCTGATCAATCCCAACTTGCTGTGTCACACAGGGGGGCAAAATGGACAACCGAAAACAAACAAACATACAGACAAACAAACAGAACACAAAACAAGGGGGGAGAACAGAAAAAAAACATAACAAAAACCATCATTACTCCATGCAGTGACAGTGAAAAAATAAAAACAGAAAAAGGGATTCTTGCATGCTCATACACACGCACACAAACGCACACACGCACGCACGCGCGCACACACACGCGCGCAGGACTGAAATGGGATTGCACACTTAAATGCCTCGAATGTGTGTAATGTCTGGCACAGGGTGGTAATGCTACTCATGTAACCACAGAGGTGATCATAAAACATTTAACAAAAAATGTTCAGCAAAAGCAGACATCCAAAAAAACAGCATATAAAAGACAAACAAACAGGGAAAATGCATTCTCTGACACCGAGACAATCCTGAGCCCTTAAAGTGGGGCTCATACCCACTCAAATGAGGGTCGCTCCTCCCCTTCCATCCACCGCTAACACAACGCTAGTGAACAAAACACCAATAATATCAGACAAGAAAGGATTTACTGCTTGTCAAAACATGCACGCAGATGGACAGGTAAGATGGTGGAGAGGGGTACTGAGAATCCAAACAGAGGAGCACTGGAGCGAGAGGAAGAGCGGAGTTATACTCAGGAGTTACACTCATCATCATCACACGGAGAGAGGGAGAAAGGGGGAGAAATGGAGGGAGAGAAAGAGCGGGGAAGTGAGAAAGGAGAGAGGGGAGAAGGAAAGTGGGTGTGCTGCGTCCATGAACTCCAAGGCTCTTTATTTTAGGGGAAACGCCGTTGGACGCAGTCTGAAGGCAATAAATGCGGTCTGGAAAGCTTCCAGCTGAGTGGAATCGCGCTCCCTGGACGAGGGTCGTCCGTCCCTATTAGGGGAGATCAGGGCAGGCCAAGGAGCAGCGTCGCTGCCAGTGAGCTAGTCACCCTTTCAGTTTAACTCCCAACTGGATTAAAAAAGAAAAAAAAAATTGCAGACAGAACCCACTTTCAGTTCAGCCAGGTTTATAAAACGAAGATAAGAGAGAAGGCACGCACCCCCCTCCCCGCCTCTCCCTCCCTCCCTCCCTCCCTCCCCTCTTTCACACAGGGCGCCAGTGGATGTTTGTGCAGGAAAAGAGGTCGTGTCTGATCTCTCAAACACGTCTGTGAAACTGGGAGCACCGGGCACAGAGCCGGCAGCAGGAGGGGGAGGGGCTCCCTGCACCTGGATCCCTGCCTCCCTGCCTCCCCTCTGACATCACCGCTGCCATACCCCAATTAGCCCTTTCTGTGAGCGCCTCCTCTGCATGTAACCATCTCTCAAAATGAGCTTCGTCAGGCGCTTCATCAAGCTACGCCGGAAAATAAACTGAATTTACATTTCAAAAAATCTAACAAGATGAAAACGGACAAAAACGCAACACGCAAAGAAACTGTAATCTTGACTTGTCTGGGTAATAAATAACCACATGAAAGTTCATGAAAGTTCAGGTGATGTCACAGTGTCCCAAGTGTTACTACGTGCTGAGGTATTTATGTGCCAGAACAGCACAGCATGTCGGACAGCAAGAGTTTTCAAACACTAGGGGAGGTTACAGAGGAATTATGTCAAGAGTCATGGAACTCTCTTAGCAACAAGCGACTAAAGGGGCTAAAGAATGCAATTAGATTTGAAAACAATTAGAAAACTGTCTTCCATAAGGGATGTAAAGTTAATACTAGCTGTGACATAAATACTACAATGCCAGGACAATAAATACTAGGCTGCTTAGGTAATTTACTAGCAAGCCATTTTCATTTTGAATGCATTTTCAAATTATGCAATACTTTGCTCAACTTCGGTTCATCTGGTTTTCTGCTAAGCAATCTGAGCAAACTCATCTCTCTGGTTCCCAGAGATTAATCAGTAATAAAAAAAATCATTTGCTACTAGTGAAAACAGTCATCACACCATTAGCAAATATATGCCCCCTTGTTCCTGCAACCAGCAACCTGGAGCTCAGTGACCCAAACGTCTATCTTCTTCCATAGAAGGCTCCCATTATAAAGCAGCCCAAAGGACTGAGGTTAAACTGAAAAAGCAGCTCGTCAGTCCCGGGTTCAGTTCAGTTCTGGTTCTGGTCCCTGTCTGGGTGGACAGGGCTGGACCAGGCTGGTCCCAGAAGGAAAGCATCAGCCCGGGCCCAGGTGACGGGGCTAAGGGTTCTGGTGAGGCCGTTAGGAGGTGAAAAGGTGAACTTTGGGCTGGGAAAGGAGTGTGTGCAAACCTGTGGTGACAGTGTCTCAACAGACTTTCATCATTCTGACCCAATCCTTCCCCTTCCCCAGCACCAAAAAAAGGAGAAACTCTACCTCGGCCACTTTCAGGAACTCTGACAACTTGGTCATCCTGTACAGAAATTTCTTGTAAATGTCCAGAGCGTCTTTGCACTGGTTCTTCTTCATATCAAAATATTTCTCTGAAAGGGAAAAAAAAAACAGGGATACCATTCAAACTGAAAACCATAATTTAAGCTTTAAAGAGCCTCCATGCAGGCTTATTTCTATACAGTGACTGCCTGGGAAGCACTTTCTGTTAGGAGGTCACAACTGTATGGGAACGCTACCAGCAGCCAGGGACCGCCATTATGTGTCAGCCTGTCATGATGCATTTCCTCCGAGCTTTGATGCCACTCCACTCATTCATAATTTAACTGCCCTTTCGACACACATCTCAAGGATCGACGTCTCGTAAATATGCATGTCTAAGGAACACGCTCGAAGCGCTGGGAAGAACACAGAACGGGTTCGCCTCGGGAAATTCGGCGAGGAAAACACAAGTAATCATGGGTCACGCCGTTGAAAGTGCATGAAAGTGGTGGCGTGTCAGACGCGGAAAATTCTAGAAGCACTTTGTGCGAGTCCTCACGTCGGCTGGAGCAGAAATAAAAGGGGCGAGGCGCAGGTTTACCCAGCAGGTTGATGACGCCCTCGTTGTAGGCGGCGAAGAGGCGGATGGAGTCCTTGAAAAGCAGCATGAAGGCAGCGTTGATCACCCCATTGGTCAGCTCGTTGGGATTTGCCTAGATTAAGAGATTTAAAGGGCAACTATGAGTCCACACGTGGCCCTCACGCGCACATACACATTCACATACACACACACACACGCATCACACGAAGACACACGTGCGCACTACTCTCCAACGTCCTCCCCAAACACAAAGGTATTTCCAGCATAGCACATGCATATACGTGCACAAACACGCACATCTACCACAGCCACTCAGTTTGCCCTTACCCATCAGGCCTTGCTGATGTCGCTCATAATACAGATGCATTTCTGAAGCGAAGCAGCCCTGCACCCCCACCTTCTCACGACCCCCTGGCTACCCCTCCCCCCCTCATACTAAACGCCATTACGAGATGAATGAGTGAATGCTGAATGAGACGCATGGAGGCTCTACAGCGAGGGAACGGTCTTAAGAACAGCCTCTTCCTCCCCAGGCTCAAACAGCCATATGACACGTGCGCTGAGATGTTGTGCAGGAGAAGGAGGCCACGCTGGTGGCCAACACCGAGTCCACACCTGGAAGTCCAGCAGCGCGTCCAGCTGGTTCTGGATGATGGGCAGGGTCTTGATCAGCTTCTCCGTGTTCATGGTGCGCATCACCCCTTCCGTGCTGTCCGTCACAGGGGGAAGGAAGAGGAGAGAAACGGTCACGTTTCCACACCAACTTCCCGTCTTCCCCACTAACCAGTTACTTCACTCACAATACCAAGACAGGCGCACTGGGCTGGTACAATCAGCTTTGAAAATGCACCCGAGGTTGTTCAAAACAAGAGCATCTGGATACCCACAAATGACAGTGTTTGCTACGCTATCGGGAACACTGCACAACAGGTTGTTCAACACGCATCTAAATACCAAGATGGTAGGGGCTCTTAGCTTACCCCCTCTTCATCTTGGTGAAGTCCACAGCCACCAGCCTGTAGGAGAGCGCCTTCTCATTCAGATACCTGCTGTAGCGTCTGATGAAGGTGGACATGTCATAACCTGGACAAGAAAGGGAATGTTTTACACTCGAATGACAAAAAACAGAGGCTTGCATAGAGTGATGCTGCACTGGGATTCAAGTTTAGCCCTGCAATTCCACAGAGAACACTACTTCTTCCAAGAGAAGTTGGTTTAGACATCTCATCTTGTGCACTCCAATTGTGTGTGTGTATGTGTGTGAGTGTGTGAGAGAGAGACGTCTGTCCCTCCATAAACCTCCAAAGAGAAAATAAATTGTTCAGAATTATACCAGCATACCTTGCAGAGCACCTTTATCCAGGAAGTTGCTCAGGTTAAAGAGTGTGTTTCTAGAGGCCAGGTACTGGATAAGGCGCTGCAAAGAAAAGAAAGAGATAACAAAACAATGATTTTAAAAAAAGGGAGAGAGAACTGGGTTGTTCTGGCCAATAAATTTGGTTGGATGCATGACCGTTCAGTAATAGCCTTGGCAGGTGTATTTGTGATGTGTGTATCTGTGTGCTCATGAAGACTTGTGGGGATGTTGGGTGGGGTTGCCATTAACTGTGTGTATTCTTCCGTGCTGCCAGAATTCAAACGACAACAGTCTTGTGTGTCTTATCAGAGAAGCGAGGGCCTTGCATCGCCCTGGCACTCCCAGCCCTCTCCCCTCCTCTCCGCTTGGCTTCAGCAGCCAGAGGCGGGAAGGAACAGCGGCGGGAATCCCCACGAAGGCAAGCCTGCCCTGCACAAACACGACCGGGCTGCCACAGCCTGCCCTGCACAAACACGACCGGGCCGCCATGTCCCCGCTGCCACTGCGCAGACGGGAAGCTGCCCGACCGGCGAGGAATGCAGGGGATTCACGCGCAGCGCGCTGAGCTGGGCTAACGGCCCGTAGCGCTATCGCTGTGTAGCCTCGTTCTACCGCGGTCACACCCACGGTGTGACTGGGCAATGATACCGCTCACAAACTGGGATTCAGACAGCTCTCTCTCTCTCTCTCTCTCTCTCTCTCTCACTGACCCACCCTCCCTCCCACCCACCCACCCACTCTCTCACTCTCTCATTCTAACCATAACCCTCCCTCACGGGCAAGACCAGGGAAGACAAAGGCTCAGGCACTGAAACAGGTTCTACGCTGACGGAGAGAGCACTCCACACAGTGGGAGGAGGGTGTAGTCAGGGTTTCGCTGGTGGCAGAGGGCGCACAGGTCAGAGCACTCGGCTGATTCACTGCAACTTCCTCCTGGTTTCCACTTGTTTGTTTTACGGTGCCACCTGACAACAGCTCAGCCTGGGGCAAAACACTGTAAAGATTCACAAGCTGCCGAGTGCCTCAGGAAGACAGCAGGACAGGTACACATTTGGCCTCACAGAACTGGACTGGTCATCTTTATGAGAAGAACAGCCATTATTATTTCTTATAGCAGTGTAGTAATGTGGGATTGGCTCCCTGGATGTTAGACTAGGAATCTCAATGGCTCACTCAGTTAATGTTTAATTGTTTAAAACACTAGGTAAATGTAATGATAAAAAAAAATCCTGAATGTGTAAGCTTTTACGAGCACAAGGGATGCCAAAGCAAACTCACAAGTCATCCTCAGGCGTGTTCTCCTTGCCTTTTTTCTCCCCCCCGCACAGCTTTAAAAATACGCTGTTCCCTGTACTGCACAGTTAAGGCGCAACACCGCGGCGTTTCTTACACGGCGAAAAGCAGCTGCGTCCCTCCCTTTTAGCAGCGCGGAAACGCGCGAGCAGAGCGCCGTCCCGAGGCACGGGGGTACTGGGTACACCGTGTACCCTGAACGAAAACCGCTGGAGAACCGCAGCTGCACGTCGCCAGGCTAACCGGAGCCGCGACCGCGACCGTGACCGTGAGCGCTCCGGACAGGCGCACCTGCTAAAAGCAAACGAGTGATGTCATAAAAAAAGAGCCTCAACCTGAAACAAAGAAACGGCGAAATTACAGACTGAAGAGCCGTGCATAATTCATGCAGTTCTGCTCTGGCCACAGCCTCTGCTCTCAGCGGCCCCTGCATCCGGCATTAGTGGCATCCGACGTGTTTGTCTCGAGCAGGCTCACGTCAAACCCCCTTGTGCTCTGTGCAATTTTAGCCCCGGGGGGCGGGGGCGGGGGGGTAGGTCTAGGCCATTACCCTGGCCCCTCCTACAAAAATCCTGCGTGCCGACCCAGAGCGTCAAAGCGGGGACGTTTCTCAAAAGTCCCCGGTAAACCGGTGTTCATGGTTTTACCCAGTCCAAGCGCAGCCCTGCTCACTGCAAGCCTGACATACGAGGCCATGGACACAGGTGGGGCAGCGCTCAGAGAAAGGGACAGGGAGGCAGCCTCGCTGCGGACCTCACGGGGATACCCGAGCCATTCCGCCCCGCAGCGAAAAGAACTTGCCCTGAATTGCTTCAGCTGACGCACAAGTAGATAAAACAGATCAGCAAGTTAGCAAGGTCTGAAAGCTGACCTAAATGGCTCCCAGACGCATTAATATACGTTCACCGGTTCATAAGCACAATTTAAACTAGGACAAGAACATCAATCCCACAACAAAATTTGAAATAAAACACTCCAGTAGTAATACAATTAACTTCACATGAAACATTTTCTCTAAATTGTTTCTATGGACACGAGCTCCATAATTAATATGAGAAAAATAAGCTGATAGCAGAGGCTTCCATGGCAGTGAATCTTTTTCACAGTTTTCTCCTCCCAGTCTACATCATCAACTATCTCATCTAAATTCCTATTACGGCAGCAACGAGTTTAACATACGGTACAGATAAACATTTAATTCACATGAACGAAAACAGGAAATATTGTTTAAAAAAAATAAATAAATAACACACACCCCCCCAAGAAAGAACACGTTGATCATAAAAGGGCAAGCTGTACATGATTATCTGGCCATATGTGAAAGACGCACGTTTAAGAACAGTTGATATTCGTTGCGCATAATAAATCACACCGTAAATCAGCGGGGGCTGACCTAGGTGGGCGATCACTGCGTTCGCCATACTGAATCCGCCCCCTCCAGCGCTCCGGCGCTCAGCGGTGGGGGTTTAACGCAAACCACGTCATCACAGCTCCAGCCTCTGGACCAAACTTTCTGTGCCGTTTTCAGTCGTCTTTAATAAATGAATTATTTATGCCTGCGTGCTTTCACCTTGTGGCTGCGCTTTTGTTTTTGCCTGAAGGAGTACTGTCAGATTAAGCACGATAAAAACAAAACATTTTCTTCCTAAAAAGTTTTTAATGATCTGTCACCAGCAGGCATATTATTTTTGTATTACTCAAAGCCCAAAGTCATGACGTGGAAAAAAAAATAGCACTCTAGTACAAATCTCCTGGCCACAATTCAAAGTTATACTGCTCTTGGGAAAGCTGTCGGTCCTTAGCAGAATTAAATAACAGCAGCACTGTTACTGCCATTCACCTTTCATAGCAGCTCTGGCAATTATGCAGGCTTGTCCTGTCATTACACTGAACACACCTTCTGGTGTCTTTCATGCCTGTCAAGTGCTTGCATCACACTTAGCATGTAGCTTCTGTGGTTACTGTACTGAAACCTTCATGCCTCACCCCATGTTGGCTCAAGCACGTTCCAAAACAAACCAACTGCAGCCAATGGCAACCGGCAGTTGAAATCTATGACGCAAGTGTGTTTTCATGTCATAGCCTTTAACCGGCAGGTATCTGCTGATTTTCCTTTTTGTTTGGTCGTTGCATGTTCGTCTGATCTCAGAGCAGGACTCCTAGACTGGCGTTGGGTGGGCAGCCCTATCTACAGGGCACCAGTGTTTTATCTGAGAGCTTCCAGTCTGACACGCCCCTTAAGGACGTCCTCACAAGCACACAGATAGAGACACACACACACACACACACACACACACACACACACAAGCACATGCAAACAGAAGAATGTTATCGCGAACTAGGCGCTCCACTTCAGGAGTGAGATGTCTCCCTCCCTGGGCTTTACCTCACACACCCAAACCTTCCAGTTTTCCGTGTAGCCATCTTGGCTCAGGCTTCATGCTATCAGCAGGAATGCATCTGTCTGGCACCAACGCCCCCCAGCTCCACTGTCCCACCATCTTGGCTCAGTCTATTGCCTATCGCCAAGAATGCATCTGGCTGACGCTGACAAGTGACCAAGTTTGTTCGTAAAAGTACTGTTGCTATGGACACAAGGCTTGCATACTGTACATTTGTAAGGAAGTGTATATTTGACGTATATCGTGCTCAAGGGCAATATAGCAGAACCCTCAACTTAACTCAGACCCGCAGCCTTCCGAATACAGGGCCCATTTCTAAGGCCTCACTGTCAGTGTGCTTAATGATTGCCTCGCAGTGCTGTCCCTGGGTCTTTAGGCAGGCAGATCTGCCCTTTCCCGGTCACTCAGGGGTCAGTGGCGGTCAGCACCAGGTTAACAGCCTGTCAGCTCAGCAACCTGAATCGAGGGAATTGAGCAACTTCAGAAACTAAATCCGAGAGCCAGCGACTTAAATTCCCCCAGCTTTGGGATTTTACCCTGTAGTATCCTCCAAGTTAGGCAAAAACGCCCTCTGTCATTCCATTGTCAGCACTTTCATTTTCCCTCTTTCTTTTGTGGGGGTCGACTGGAACGCAGTTCCAGCAACGTCACACTCGTGACAACGTTCCAATCAGTATCCAGGACAACAGGAGGGTGACTCAGCACCCTGATACGCTCACAGACATACGAATGTGCGATCGCACATCAATGCCCACATCAATGCCCACACACGCACGCACTCACATTACGTATGTACGTACGCACACACACCCACAGGCACGCACACACACACACAGGCACGCACGCACACACATACGTGCGCACACACACTAATAAGAGTAGGGAAAGGATTACACAATGTTCTCATAATCAGCATTTTTATCGTCCCCGCTGTGCGAGCGCTCACCTCCCTGGTGCCTCCGGGCCGGTGCCAGCTGGGCTCGGCAGAGCGCAGGGCAGGCCACCGCGCGCGTCCTCCACGGCGCCGCACGCAACCAGCCGCGTCACCACAACCGCGTCACGACAACCGCGTCACGACGACTGCGTCACGACGACCGCGTCTGCCCCGCGCGTAACGGCGGCCGGACTACCCTGATAACCACGTCTACGCTTTAACAACCGCCTGCGGAACCACGCCGCGTGTCATTATGAGGCCGGCGAAGATAACGCAGCCTTTCTGAGGACGGCGGGGTGTCGTGTTCCTCTACTCAGACGAGTCCCCGCTCGGCCCCGTGGGGCCCTCCTGTAACGCGACCGGCTCTGCGGGCTGGGGCCGAGGCGGCTGTAGAGGACACCCGACAGGCTCCTGCTTTGTGGGGACCTGTGATGCTCCCTCTGCCCTTTCTTCCTCTCCGTCCGGGGACATCCGTGTCTCGTTAGCTCACACAGGGACTGGGACCCCCCCTTATCGGCGCTTGATTACTTTATCAGCCGTTTACGTAACCTGACATTTCAGCTACATCTACTGATAAACCCATGGATAAAGAATAATGCTTGAGTCCCAATATGAAATGTTTTCCACGTGACCTAATCTACTACAAGTAAACTGCTGTCGGTGTACACTGTTAATTAGCCAACTGGGCGGGCGCGTAACTCGTGGAAACAAAAACCGAAAATAGATCTTGCCCTTGAGGAATGGGTTTCCCCTCCACTGGTCTGCACAGCGGGAGCCTGCGCCCATCCCACCAAGCAGGCCTATGAAAGCAAGCCTCCCTCTCCTGTGTCTTCAGGACAAACCAGGGACCTCCATCTTTGATGCCGATTCATACCACTTTCTCATAGATTTTATTTCTCCCTGTTACTGAGCAGAAAAGGTTGCTGGCTTGTTTTCAGCTCCCAGATTCAAGTCACATAACGTCTGTTTTTCTCCTACTAAATGCCAAAAGCAGGACAGCAATTTATCAAAGCAGTGATTTATCAAACTGTCAGCAAGGTGGATGATCCTGTGCCCCGTCTGACAACATCCACTTTTTCTTCAATCTGAATCAATCTTTAAAACTGAAATAAAAGGAATTAATTCTGCCTTTGTGTCCCAGGACAGCGATGCGTATTACAACCCTGCGAAGGGAAGGGCAGATTCGGGCATGTTGCACGGCGCACCGCTACCCGGTCCCCAGATTCCCCCTGACTGCTCAGCTCATTAAGACGACACTAAAGCGGGACGATCCTGGACAGCAGAGAGGCCAAGAGGCACTGAACATGAGCGCCTCATTTCAGAATAAGGTGAATAACAGGAATCAAACGTGACAGGGCTCACTGAGGTCGCAAAATCAGCACTGTGTTTCATCTGCTCGACAGAGGGAAGACATGGGCTGAGCTTACAGTGACTCACTGACCCTTACGAAACCCCAGGGACATAAACTACCACTATAACAATGTGAGCACTTGCGTGGTGGACACTGTGTTTACACTCAGGAGGGCAGGTCGGTACTCTGTTTACGAGTTGGTCAGTGCTCTGCAATTGGAGCGCAGAGCATTGTTCGGGTGCTGTGTTTAGAATACAGGCAGCGCCAGTACAGGTTCAATGCTCAGGTGCTGTGATTGGAGGATAAGCAGGGCTGGTCAGTGTTCAGGTGCTGTGATTGGAGGACAGGCAGGGTGGGTCAGCATTCAGGCTCGGTGATTGGAGGAAAGGCACGGCAGGCTCCGGAATTCTCACCTCGTTGCCGTACATCATGAGGTGGTGAGTGGTGATGAGGGCCTTGAAGACCACCACCCAGCTGCTGTTGGCGGTCCTCTCAAACAGCGTGTCCGCCAGCTGGGGGATGCTCACATTCAGCTCGCTGGTGCAGTGGATCAGGTCTGTAACCACAAACACAGCGCACGAGTGAGGCAATGAAACAGACACAAGACCAAAAAAAACACTGCACAATTACTGTATATCAGCCTATTAGCCTGGAGTCTATATTTACCATACTGCACAGGCATAGCCACGAAACCCATGTGTTCTGATACGGCGACAGAAATATACAAGAGAAAATGAGAATCTTTTCAAATCCAACCATCCATTCTTCCGCCCACACCATACCACCTCCTCAAGGTTCATCCATCTTCATAATGAAAACAGCTGCAAATTAGTGCAGTTTCCATGCTTTATATAGGGGTTCACATCACTGTGAAGAGCTCGATATCTGTTAAATAAAAACACTTGGAGCGGATATTAATGTTCCATTCAGTGTCATCATTATTCAGACGATTAACATATTTCTGATCTAATTTGAGAAGAATCTGAAAATCATTCCTTAACAATTACAATTTCAGCTTGTGGCTAGTTTAAGCAGGTTGCTCCTATTATATCTTTCCACTGAAAGCAGAAATGGAAGTAAGAGAAGTCAGTCAGCTTCATCAAAAGCAAGTTATGAAATTAAAATAAATAGTCACATTGCTTTTTTAAAAAAGTGTGTCTCCTTTCTGCTTGCAACAGCATTCCCATGCTTATTTCCTTCAGTCTAGTCTACATAAAGCCTACAACCTATTTGGGTCCTCCAAGACAAAAGACTGCTTTAATGCAGGCGTGTGTTGATTTAAGCAGGAAAAAGTCCTGAAATCTGGGCATCTCTGATCACAAGCCAGTTACAGTACAGTCATGCTACCAGAAATGGAACATGCCCTCAAATCATGAACAACATAGAGCCCCTTTGCACAATAGCATGTGACACACTTTCATCAAGAGCAATGCACAGAACCCTGACAGTGCACGAATGAATCTCCCCGCTTCCCGCAAACTGAGTAACTACTCAGGGCTGATTTTTCCCTTCGATGCTTGAATGCCCGGGAACGGGATGGGCTTCGCCAGGGAGCATATTGTTGACAAAGAAAAGAGAAAAAAAAACACAAGAAGATACATTTTCTGGGTATCTAGTCCCAACAAGTGAGCAGTCAAAGCCCTCTGACGCAGGTCAAACAGGATGAATAACCGCAAACACGGGGACGAACAAACGCGGTCCTGCAAACGCTTGGGTCAGCAGCCCAAGGATGACTTGTGAGGTCATCCGTTAGTCCCTTTGTTCTCCGGCTGCCTGCGGGGTAACTCCGTGAAAGTGGCCTATTGTTCCACCGTGTTTGGACCTGCCGGTACCAGCCAGCGACTGGTACTCTGGGCTCAACCAGGGCCCTGGTACCCATGAGGTCAGTCTAACAGATCAGCTCAGCTGACACCCTTCTATCCAACCAAGGAGGAAAGCTCAGCTCAAGCCCACAGACCTTCTACAGGACCACTCTGATACCAAGGCCAACAGTCACACAGCTTCTTACATAAGGAGTGCATAACTAGGATCAGGGTTCCCCTGTCCATCCCCTGACTACATCAATTATGAGCTAAAAGGCCAAACTGATCCAAGATCATCACTCCTGCTCTGACACACTTTAAGACTACAAGCCCCAGATTACCCATTCTAGCATGCACACAGAGAACACTTTTTTTTTTTTGAAACTCACACACACAGAAAAGTCGAGCAGCTGAGAAACCCTAGAATGGCTCATAGTTCACAGGGGTTTTTAAGTCAGCGTTGACACTACAGGCGTGACGACACTCCCTGAAATAAATGCCTTCAATTTACACAAGGCTAAACATTCAAATGTTTAAGCACACCCCAGTGAAATGGCGGTAGATGCAGATGGCAACCTCTAATACCTTAACTCTAAATCATTGCCACAGGTGGGCAGGATAATTGGAGAGGAACTGCTAATTAGAACCTTTATTTTCAGAGAGGCAATAAAGGAGTATGTAACGTGTGACAACTTTATTTTTGTAATTGCTTTTTTAATGGTTGATTATGAACAACAAGATGCTGGAAATTAATTACATATCACATCGAAACATATATTCAAACTACCAATTACAATCTATAATCGCGGTAAAAATACCTGCTAATGGATTAGCAACATGCACCCTGAGACCGAGTCCACTGTATCCCATATCAGACTGCTTGCAGTGAACCTCGGGCTCAGTTCCACTGATAAACAGACCAGCTGTGTGCTGCAGTTCTGCTGATAGAGCCCCACTGCCCCAGAGCCAAAGGGCAGAGCAACCCCACGTGGCCCCAAACGCAGCAGGTAAGAGTCAAAACCCACCCAAGGCCGAAACCTCTCTGCGCTACGCCCAGGAAAAGCACACTAATTACACCTAAAACAAAGAGTCAGAACCTGGCCTGACCACCTGCCCTGGCCCAGAAACTTTCACGTGAAGAGCGAGTACAGCGCCACACGCCTGTATGACACTGCAACCATTACACAGGAATGCCATCGCCATTCTGGTTCTGCAAGGCTCCCAGTTTCCACGTCAGACCGCTCGGCAATGCACTGGCAGCACCACGAGATTCTTCAGGCTTAACTCGGGACTCAACTCGGTATTCTCAGCAATGGAATACCCGTTTCCCTAACTTTGACCCTGAAACAAACAACAGCAACATTCTAAAGACTAACTATGGGGCACAGCCATGTACAACAGTGTGACAATGAAGGTTCTGTACAGTAATGCAGCACCGGACACTCCCGTTGCCAACCGGGGGCCTCCTGTCATTCAGAAGCAAGGCGGATGAAAGGAATGCTGGAGTGGAGTATCTGGCGAGTGTAAATAATCTGCTGGCACCGTACGGGGGAATGAGGCCGCCGCAGAGATAACACACCGCTGTGATCAGAGGATAAGTTGTTGGAGTTGCATCTGGGGCCTTCTGAGGTCCCGCACATCTATTTGCGAGGGGGCTGCTGTTTTTGGACTTTGCGCTGGCCACAGAGCCACTCGCGCTGATGAAAAATATATGACAGGATGTATCATGTGAAGAGATAACCTGGATGACCGACAGGAAGCCACGCGACGCTTCCTTTCACTTCCAGCGAGCGGAACTTCAATCAGCAATCCGCCAAACCTAATAGTTTTTCTGAGGCTTAGTAGTAGGGAAGGTTCTTTTTTTTACCTTGGTTGTCAAAAAACAACATCTTCAAAGGTGCTGGGTTACTCTGAGGACAAACACGAGGATCAAAGATGGCCACTGAACGTCTGACGCACGCCACACCCATTTCCTCTCTGAGCTCCTCTCCGTCAACCCGACGCCTCGGCTGTTTTGTACAGCGTGACAGGGACAATTACGCAAATATCAGGGTGACATTCCTGAGCTGCCTCCTCCAGACTTCAGCCTCACGAGGGGGGGGGGGGGGGAGCCGAAATTAACACGGCCCAGAGGGATTTCCACAGGATCCACCTTCCCAAAATCTACCTCTCTCACCTTGAGTCGCCGTGACGATCAGACAGACGGCGCTCGTGCTGCTAACTGAACTCGACACATACCCTTCGCGTCTCGGAAGATTAAAAACAAACTGACAAATGGAAATACCCAACAGGGAAATCACCTGGAGATTCTATCTCCTGTGAGCCGTGAGCCGAGGGCCTCTCCCCACAGACTGCACGATGCAAACACTGCACTGCCTATCAGGCGGCTCGGACAGACACTTCCATCCTGTGTGCTGAATTCAAACAGGCAAGCCGCCCAGAGCATATACTTCACATTTGTACATAGCAGATGCTCTTATCCAGAGCGACTTTCACACTTGCATTGTTTTTCATACAATCCATTTATACACCTGGATATTTACATAAGCTATTCTAGTTCGGTACCTTTGATTAAGGGTACCATGGTAATGGCCCATCTGGGAATCAAATTTGTGACCCTTGACTTATTGTCTCCTGATCATTACGCCAGACTATAGCCCACTATACCAAGCGCCAGCAGGCATGGAATGAGAGGCCACTCAAAGTTAGGCAACAGTCAGCATCCGCCAAATGCTCCTGCCACAGCTATAAATACATCCAGGTGGGCACATGAAAACCAACGGTCCTCTGCACCTGGAAGATTAACACTGCAGTCAAGACCTGAAGGTAGAGGGTTATCTGCCATCATAGACCAACAGGTGCTGGTACCACAGACACCAAATTACTGTCAAAAGCAATGGATGAAATACGCTCAACAACGTTACACCGTTCAACCCCAACAGTTAAAATTCAAAAGCTGTCCAGTCCTTAACCTGCAATATAAGTTCATGTGATTCAAATGAGATGTGATAACTGTGGCTGTGCCTCAGGTGCACGGCAGCTAAGGATGCCAAGCTGACAATACCATTCAAATCAAATAGACTTCTGCTCATTCCAAGTATAAGGCTCAAGCTGCTCTTTCAAAGGACAAGACTGATAATAGTCAAGTGAGCTTAATTAATTTGAAGGTCTGTTCATTACAACTATTTACCTCAGTAAAGTGCAAGAAAGACCAACAGCTGTTCAAATCAGGCTAGCAATATGAAGAAGCGGAGGAGTAGCCTAATTACAGCAGGCTTGAGCAGCCTCTGCTCCACCGGTCCCAAGGCCCTTAAAAACCACAACCTTTAAAAACCGCAGGCCAAACTGTAACCAGAGATTCAGCAAACACGCGCACACGCACGCACACACACACACACACACACACAGACAAACGCACACACACAGAAACACACACACACACACACACACACATTCAGAAAGCATCCTCCTTTCACATCCCACTGCCTCTAAATCTGTCAGGACCCTTGGCTTCATTCTTCTGGCTCCTGTGGAACAGAGTACTCAGGGGACGATCTGGTGCCATGCAAGCATCAATGCTTTAATGATGGAAACACAGCCATAAATGAGTCATAACTAAAATAAGTGTCGCCTGCCCTACCAAAAATGAATATTGGCACATCTGACAAGTGGCCTGCTGGCAATAGATAATTTGATGCAATTTTTTTCCAAACTCCCCTCCCCCTCTCCTCCACCCCTATCCCCCCAAATACACAATTCTGAATTGACAATTGAGAGTCTTGAGGGACTGATTTGCCACCTGCACCCAGCACAAGGAACACTGTAGCAGATGCCCGGCTAAAGCAATCTGAGGCACTTCTGCCTGCAACTACTCTCCACACTAAAGGTTACACAGTGCTACAGGAGAGCTAGTGTAGATCAGGCTTCTCTCTCACAATGATAATTTGTACCTTGTGGGAGCCAGGTGCACGGCTGGACTGGAGTTAATGCTGCAGTACCGAAAGGAACCCAAGCATTCTCAAAAAACACCCTCTCCCTGATGGGACAAGACAAACCATGCCCAGCCTCTGCAGGCTCCTATCAGTCAATCAAAGCCAGTTTGTGACACAGTTCAGGGTCAAGCCTGTGGCATTTTGGTTACAGGGCTAAATATACACTGTTCTGTTGCTTTTTTTGTGCTGGTTACCAATTCAATAGGTTAATATGGGTAAGCCAGGCAAATTGTAAGCATGGTGGAAAATTGGCCCTTAACAACCAGCTGGCTGTTTTATGCTGAATGGAAGCCATGACAACACTGCAAAAAAAAAGCAGTAGAGAGAGAAAAGGCTATTACATACACCTGCCAAATAATAAGTTAATGAAAAGAATGAACTCTCAGAATAGTCACACCAGAAATGCACCATTAATGCAATTCAAACTCAAAACTCCATTACTGCCAATTTTCAACTGATCCAGTCCATTCCTTATTTTACGACTGGAAAGATGTTTGTCTTCTGGTGCAGAAATCAGTTTTGTGGAGTTTTCATAACAGTAAGGCTTAGAGCCCAATGAGGTCTAAAATGGGGTGAACTCATCATAATAATTTACATTTATATTTTATCTATATGCCCCCAGCATGGCCAAAAGCAATGGTGCAACTTCATTTTCACTGCATGCAATATTAAGAGGTTCTGTGCCTAGAGAATGTCAGAACTAGCAAATAAAAAAACTAGTTGCACAACTTTGTTGTGAAACTGCAGGGCAGCAAAATACACATTTTGTTTCTTAATTTTATGGGATGGTTATGCAATGTCACTACTCTAAGCATGTGCAGTCGCACAATTCCCTGACCAGTCCTGTCTAGTTTCCAAGTTCGTCAGTCTTGACTCACGAAAAGTTCAGTTGTAGTCCTTTAAACGTGACATCACAGGCTGAACAGCAAGCCCACAGCATACCATCATCTTTGTTTTTGGAGTCAGGCATAATAACACTTATTTGTGAGGCTTACTGTACGAACACACAACCGGGGAATTCTTGTCAGGCAGTAGGAAGTGTGGCCAGCAGTCAAGAACTTCGTTTAAAAATTTAAGGGAGTAAAAGGGACGTATCTGCCTTTCTCTAATACTAGCCTATAATAAAGGTCGCGAGCCAGATGATGACTGACGGCTGACGAAGGCTTCGTAGCCTCCTGGCAGTAGATACGTTGTTCACCGAAAATCCGGGTCCAGATACAGATATGCACACGACATTCACACACATTTGGAGCTTATTACGCAGCGGCGCGTAAGACTGATGAATAAATAATGTTGCAAACCAGCACAAAAATAGTATATACAGCTAAATCTTTATCTGCAAGCTAGCTGACAGAACTAGGGAGCTAGCTGGCGTTACTTACAATCCAGATGTTTCTTTTTGGGTCCGCTGACTTCATGTGTCGTAGCCTTGCACACTGCTTTGCTGATAGCCGATCCAGTCATGCTGTGCTGAGCCGCTGCGATCCGATCGGTGATACTCTGCCCCGACATGTTGATTAACGCTGCTAGCTAGTTATCTAGCTACACTTGATCTTAAATAATTTCTCACCTGGTGGATATTTTTGTGTAAAATAACGTTACCTGACGGAAAATAAAAACATACACTGAAACGCAAAAGATGCGAGAAAACATACGGTGAATGCAGAGTCTAGCTAGCCAGCTAGCTAGAGCAGCTAGTCATGGGGTTAACGTCCAAGTAAACCAAAAACCTATCCACGCAAAATTAAATAACGGATCTTTACTACTTAACTATGGTCCGTTAAAAAATAATGAAAAAAAATCAAAACTATAAAACGTAACTAAGTAGTTAACCTTAACTAGCTATGTAACGTTGAAGTTAGCTAAGCGATTTCAACCAGGAACAAGTCTCGCACTCTAGTTTGCAAACCAAAAATGACAGTCACCTTACAGCAAATGTGCATGGTTGTCTGGCTAGATACCGAGCAACCTTGAAAAGTGAAGAGCTGTCAAGAAATACTACCGGCTATCTGGCAAGCAAGCAAAGTCCGTTTGCTGGCTGGCTAGCAAGCTACCTTATGAGCTGACAAATCACAACAAAACGCAACACAGGTATTCAGCTCAAATGACATGGCTAACTTACTAGCTAGCTACCTAATGTTACCTAGCCTTACCTCACACGAAGACCAGCGAGATAACAGAGAGGCTAGACAACTTAACAAGCTGCTTTAACTGTTAGTTTGTTAATTTATTACACGTACAGATTTCCTGCATTAACAAGAAAATTAATCACAAAATGTTTACTTGCTTTATAACGTTATACGTTCCCAAACCAGGTTTGACGCTATAGAGTACAATAACCTATGTTAGGCAAGTTAGCTAATTAGCTTGCTACTTGAGACTTTCCCGCTAGCTAGGTAGACTAGTTGGATTTAAACTCAGCTTACTAACCGGCGAGGACGCAAAGGGTTTTGGCTTTTTAACACGGTTGTTTCAGCGTAAAATAACATGCCAGTGCTATCTGGCTCGGCAGACTGTGCTAAAATGTTAATAACGCTAGACTAACAGTTAACGTTACGACCTAACGTCAGCTAGCTAGCTAACTTTGCTATCCAGGCACTGTCAGTTCAGGTTTGATAGCCTAACGTTAGTACTTTTCGGCTTACTGTCTCTTGTCAGGACCGACAACATAAGTTCTTTTTTAAAAAATATCTGTCCAGTTGAACCACCCCTTAGAATTACATACTAAATTGTTCCGTCCATTTTTGACGGTAAATTGCTTCACTTCTTCTCCCTCTCCTTCTCCCTGTCGGCTTCTTGCGATTCCGGTTTATTTCCGAATGTATTACTCCAGACAAAATGGCTGCGCAGCAGTCAGGTGATCAGAGGAGGGGTTGACTGGGCAGGAACGAGTGTGTGGGGTGGGAATTAAGGTGGAAATGCACAACGAAAATAATGCCTGAGCATGAGCAATTCCATAAAACACAGACGTGCATATAATATGAGACAGTGAAGTTAGCACAATTATTTTTACCGATGTAATATCACACATTATTATTTATTATGGCGCATATTGTTAAATGTGACAATGACGCCGATACTAGGAGAACGTAGTCAGTCACACATATTTTAAGGTCGTACTGCAATATTCTCAAACCAGCATGTCCTTGATTGACCGCTCATACTACAGTACATTACAGAACATTGTGTGTCAGAGAAACCAAAATGCATCGGTAATCATATGCAAACGGAATAAACTGTATATTTTTTTAAAACTTTTACCCGAGAAAACGTTACATTTTCCTTAATATACTGTGTGTATTTTCTCCATATATACATAAATATATGTGTGTATGTGTGTGCGTGTGTTTGTATACATATAGCTCCACAATGTTTGGGACCAGGACATAGTGCTTCTTGATTTGGCTCTGTACTCCATGGTTTTAGATTCATAATCAAACAATTCACATGTGGTTAAAGTGCACATTCTAATTGACAGCACTTTTTTTTTTACATATCCTCGTATGCACCATGTCTGGGATCTTTGTCGTGCTGTAGGATGAAGCTCGATTAAATGAGGTTGGAGGTACTGGAGGCTTGACATTGAGCAGATAAGATTCTTCTGTATACTTCAGAATGAATTCTGCTGCTGCTGTCTGCAGTTACATCATCAATGAAGATAAATGAACCGGTACCTGTGGCTTAAATGGCCAAACCATAACACCCTCACCACCATGTTTCACAGATGACGGAGGTGCTTTAGATCTTGGACAAGTTCCTTTTGGCCTCCACACCTTTTTCTTCCCATCACTCTGTTCGTGAAGTCTTTCGAGGACAGTATACTAACACATTCAGGCCTGCTTCATGAAGAGTGTTTCTGATCTGTCATACAGGTGTTTAGGGGTTTTTCTTTATTATGGTGAGAATTCTTAAGTCATCAACTGTAGAGGTCTTCCCAGGCCTACCAGGCCCTTAATGATTACTGAGCTCGCCAGTGCTCTCTGTCTTCTTAATGATATTCCAAACAATCTATTCTGGTATGTCTAAGATTTGGCCTATGTCTCTGACAGTTTTTTTTTTGTTTTCATATTTCTCAGCTTTCACTGGCATAACTCTGACAACTTTGACAAACGCCAATAGCAGACTCCCAAGGCAATCAAAAGCCTAGAATCAAGACCAGATGCTAAAAGCTCTCTTATACCTACAGCAAGAAAGCAATCAAACACACCTGACTAATCAGAAACAAATTTGAAGACATTTGTTCCAAACAATATGGTGCCCTGAAATGGGAGGACTATGCATAAAAAGTGTTGTATAATTTCTACATGTATTGAAATATTTAATCAAACCTGAGAATCGGCACTTTAACCAAATGTGGATTGTTTGATTACAAATCTAAAATTGTGGCGTACAGACCAAAATAAATAAAAAAATGTGTTTATTCGTTTATTGAAAAAAAAAAACTGGGATGTGAAATTCCTTAACCGCAACCATGAGTCTTGGTGTAGGGATTATCTCAGTATTCATGGTATTTATAAAACAGTACTTTCTTATTCTCAAAAAAAGACATATCCTGAAACAAGAAATTACACACTCAATTATATGCCATTCAGGTCATCCGTAGGAACAAAACGTTTTGCTCTGCTGCTTACAAACCACTTCAGAAGCGGGTACCTTTGTGGATGGGATTATATATAATACATTCCTGTATAAAACAGCCTAAACACTTCACTGAGAAAAATATTATAGTGGCAATCCATATTCTCAGTCAACAAGACAAAGGTAACCAGAAACCTCTTTTAGCTTCCTTGCTTAGTCATCCCTCAAATTGTTAATATTTATGTAAAATATTAAAATAAAATACTAAGTCAGTTCAAATTATATTTTAACCTTGGAGCCTCTTGATACATCAGATCAAAGTCAGATCAAAGGTTTCCCTCAGAACTGTCAGTCTTATAACTGTACAGAACACCAATTAAAGGAACATTTGAGAAAGAGAGCTGCACTTTTAAGATATGATCAGGAAGAGAGAAGAAACAGATGTGTTCTTTAAAAAAAGACATTCTTAACACCTGTGAACTATGTTGTTAACATCTGGTGCACATGTGTGAATGCAGATGCAACACACAGACACACACACACACACAGGTACACACACATACAAATGTGTGTACACCCTGACAAGTAGGAAGGGGTCATTAAGTGCATTTTTTACTTTTGCATTTTACATATTATATTATAAAGGAAATACATATTTTTACACAACATTTTGCAGAATTTTACTAAACTAACTTTATAGTTGAAATTGTTACAATTTACACAGCACATGCCTTTCAGTCCAAGTTAGATATAATTGGTCTTAAAATGCAATTATGAAAAGTCAGAGTATTATTTCTTCACATTTGTACCTAGTGCAGACTAGTGCAGAAGAGACAGGAACAGGAAATTCACAAATTGGAACTGGCAGATATTTATTATAAAATTACATTTATGAATATCTGAAAGTGTTTCCAAACACATATGTATCTTATGCTACATTCCTAGGGATAAAAATGTTGTAATTTGAATCAGTCGGTTCTTCAACCTGAATCCCAGAGCATTAACAGTCACTGCACATAAGAATGGAAAGAAGATAGCCCCATCTAGTGGCACAACATCAAAACAATCTCCATGGCAACTGGAAGACCATGGCAACAGAAGCTGAACTCCATATGAGCAGGAAGTCACATCATTTCTAAAAGATGTGGCAGATTCCACATTGCTGCTCATGATTTACTCAGCCCAGTCCCTTTCATCATAGATACTCTTTTTTTCATACTTATTTAAACACGTGTAGGTAAAACACAAAAGAGAACTCAAAATATTTAATACCATATTCCGTTTTTAGAACACCGGAATTAAGTTATATAATTATAATTGTTGTTAATTTATCAACTTATAAATATATTAAATGCATTTATAAGTTGGGTCTACACAATGATTGCTCTTTACATAACATACAATGGCCATTAATTCAGAGACAGTTCACTCTTTTCTTCAATCAACATCAAAATATATATTTACAATATGTAGAGATTTTGTAATGACATTGTTTTACTTGCACCCACGGCAATTCACATTTATAATAATAAATGATTTACCACTTACTTAGTTAGACACTTAGATGCATGTTACAGAGCGTGTACAGAGTGTGTTATCATGCACAACGGAAATGTACAACTGCAGGTAGCCTTGTGTAAATCACAATTACTGAAACAATTTAACAATTGTCAGTAATAATCATCATAAAACACAACTGAAATTAATCACCAGTCAAAGTGGTATGCAAGTCACAGCATTTGATTTAGGTCTCCATGAATGGTGTGGTATGGGGTTATTACTATTATATTAAGTGTCACATAACTGCTCGCGGGCTACATGAAATGAAAATCTTTGGGAAATAATTATAAAATTGATAAAGCACCTTTATTTTGATTCCATTTCAGTCCAGTCAATTATATTCTTGCGAGGAATTCCATTGCAATTATAAATAATTGATAAATGCCCATAGAATTTGGTGGGTAATTTTTAAACTGATTGAACTGAATTGGAATTGACCGTGATTCCTGGATTTTGTCATATTTAAGCCAAACTAGACACACCAGTCTTGTTACACTTCTCCGGTGAGGTTTTCAGTATGCGGACCCACGACAATGGGCTTGCAGCAGCCGGTGCAGATGTATCGCATCACACAGATGTAAACACTGCCCGAAAGGCCCGCTGTCAGCGCTAACAAGACCAGGCTGAGGTACGATTGTCCAGGTGTGTCTGGCAGCCGCACAGGAAATTTACTTCCATCAATTACAGAAGGTTCTCCCACAATTTGTGCTGGAATGAGAGCAGAGAACAAAACTCCATTAAGATGAAATGGGGAGTGCATGCAATCAAAACCTGTGTGCTATTTGGCAGGCACACGTCTATTTTCCACTCATTTAGTTTTTTTGTTTTCTTCCCCAAGAGTGCGCTCGACAGCTTTCATGTCTTCCTTCCTACCCAGTTCCTAATTTGTTTATTGGAAGAAATTGAAAAGAAACAAAAAAACCATTCATGTAATGTGAATCGACAGTTAGGAGCGCTTATTTAGCCACCACAAATATGAAAATGTTGTTCCTCGAATACGCTTGGATCTAAGCATTACCTGACTTGAGCGGCAGACTGCTAAGCAGACAGAATATGACCACGGCAGTTAAAAGCATCATGGGAAGGCGCTTTCACCCTGGGGACATACATATATTTAAAATTAGCGTTCTGATAAATGTCACAAATGAGGCATACCATCAACGACAATTTATCGCCCCTTAGTGGTGGCTCAATGAATATCAAGTCAATGTTCATTTTCGGCACCTGCCCATATTACCCAATATGGGTAACGTTTCTGGTTTAGTTCGCACAAATGTATTTTCTTTCGAGTATGAGTGTATTCATGTTTTTATTAAACGAAGAAAATGCAAATGCACGAACGTATATGTACGTAAACATAAGCACATATACAAATTAAGGCAAGTGCAATATCACATATTAAATAACTCCCATCACTTACTTCAGAAAAGCAGCGGATTTTCAACACAGGATTTCTCTAGTAATTTCCTCTCCCCTCGACCTGAACCCTACAGTCTTCCCTTCTTCTGTTTAACATTTTCTTGCCTCAAGACAGAATGGACGACAGCATTGCTTGATCAAAAACACCTTCCCTTTTGTCTCAATAGCGTCGTGCAATCGAGACAAGACTTTAGTCTTAAAATCACACCGAAATAAGCAGTAAATTTAAATCGAACATAGTATATTAAACAACAAACAATTACAATAATCTCAGTATCTTCCAGTGATCTCCTGTCGAGCTTTTCAAAATATGTAAGGAAAAACCCGTTTGATTTTGCGCTTCACTTGGTTAAGCCAACTCGCGACTTTACAATGAGGCAGCACGCGTCCGCGACCACAATCAAACCTCTTTCTCTGTTTAGTCCCTTTGATACGGTCTCATTATATTTTGTCTCGGGTCCTCCTAGGGAATGTACGACAATTAGAAGAATTGAAAGGACTTTTGAAATTGAAATGGCCTATTGTGTAAACATGTTTAAAATCAAATAACAACTTGGTGCACTGGCACTGATGTTGTAATATAACAGTGGATGGATATATTTGAATCAAAGCCACCATTCCGAAAACCAGACGACACTGCAATATGCTGTAAATGTAGCCTATTTGAACTAGAATGGAAGACTCTATTTTGCTCTCACCAAATATAATGGCAAAAATCCCAGAAGTCCCTGCATTGTCTAGTATTTGCTTCAAATATGAGGTTATTTGAACCCCTAGATGTCAGTGAAAACATGTAATTGCCCCAAAAACAGATCCATAATGTCCAGCCAAAGTGCTAGATCAGGGGTTTCCAATCTTATCCAAAAGAACCAGTGTGGTTGCAGGTATTTGTTCTAGTCCTCCATAAGATAAGACATCTCATTCTACTTATCATGGTCTTGCTTGAAGATTATGATTTGTTAATTATTTCAACCAGCTGTCTTATTGCCAGGCTTTTCTGATAAGATTTGGCACCCCAGTGCTAGACCTTGGTGCAGGAACTCCTCATACCAGTTCCCCTTCAGCCTGAGTCCCCAGGAAAGGTGGTCTATTGCAAAATAGCAACCCTGGTTGATCAATAGCGTATTTTGTGCCTGCACCAGCTGCAGAAATTGCACTGACCACTTGGACAATCTCTGGGCAGTTCAGATGGTTGATTGCAGAGTGAGACAGCCTGGATGCCAGACCCTCTCTGTCTTGGGAGTCTAGAAAGCCATTTTGTGAGTGGTTGCAAGGTGTTATAGCAAGTCTCATAGGTCAATGGTCCAGCTGGCTTGAATCACTGCCTCCAGTTGGAGCCACACCTACATAAGATCACACTACATCAGAGTGTCACCTTGACCAAGCACCATAAGATTGAGTCTGACAAGGCTAAGTGGTGGCCAGGTCATGAATTTACAGAGGATATTGCTGTTATGGGATGAACTTAAATATAACTGGACATCCCAAAATTGTAGAGAAAAAGAGTAGTCTGCATGAATATAATGTGGTATAAACTCCTGTACACTGCAATAAACCATATATTTTGCAGGTATTCTTGTAAATGCTTTTCATCTTCCACACTGATAGCCATTGTAAATTGCCATGACGAAATTGTAAGCAATAAGAAGCGTGGAATTTTCAATTAGAAGCAGGAAAGTTTATTCTATTAACTGCCTCCCCTTGTAATTTATAACACCAGTGAGTGATCCACAAAATTCTCCCTTGTTTTAATGATTTGTGAAAAAATTAAAATTTTTATTTATTTAGAGAGACAAGATAAATGATTATTTGTGTCATTACATTGCCCACAAGTCTTGTTAATTCACAACAAATATCAGTTCATGCCAACCATTTGCAAAGATGTAACTTCTGGGGCAAGTAAAAAGTGGGTGTGTCAAAAACATGTCCTCATGTTATGATATTTGTTTTGGGGCGCTGGAATACAGGGTGCATTGGGCTGGGCGGGACTCCGTGCCTAAAACCCCGGGGGGTATTAGTCTTGGGTGAGCTGTGAACAATTGCTCAGCTTTTCAATTGCAATTACCCAGTTCTGGTGCTTGGATTATACGGGCTATTTGCACTCTCTGGCATTGTTTGGTACAATGGCCTTGGCCTGGTCCAAAGCATTTGCCAAATGAAAATCTCTGGCCGGTTGGTGAGTATGTCAGCCTGCAAGCACTTCAGCTGCGATGCTTCTGAAGGGGTGTGGGTGGTACAGCTGTCACTGGGAGGTACAATTGGAAATTACATACTGGGGAGAAAATAATTTTAAAAATAAATTTTAAATATACATACTTCGGGTCAAAGCTGCGGAGTTGCACACTCATTTACTTTTCAGCGAATTCTGTTGCGATGATAATTCCGACTAACGAGGTTTTAGGTTTGAATCGTTAGCACAGGCATGCAGCTGCCAAGCTACTCGTTCCCTTTTCTCTTAATAAGTGGCATTGTGTATTTTTAGCCCGAGGCAGCTGCAAGACCTGAAATTATGAGACACTGGGAAAATGCAGGGACTTAAGAGCACAGTGTGTGGGAGAAATGCGTAATGAAGTGCGTCCTCCACGCAGAACATTGCATGGACATACAAGCAAGTCTCAAATAATTCATGCTCCTTCACAAACTGAGGGCAATATTTTTAGTAAATCCAAATCTGTTGGGAATAGTAAATACTCGCACATATCTTTGCTTGCTACAGTTAAAAAGGCAGACAGCCTTGTCGACTCTAAAAAAAAAAAAGCACTTAAAAAAGCACATAAACTTGCATACTAGCACATGTATATGAGCACACATACATCATTCCACATTCCACATAATTCAGCTCCTACACCCCAACAGTAAAGTCAAAATGAGCCCTACAGGAACCATAAACACACACAGGCCACACCTTTGATAAAGACAGTTTAAAATGCTGTTTGTAAAAAAAGTTTTTTAAATTTAATTAATTTTTTAAAGAACTGAAAATATTTGAATACCGACTTTTCAAAAATATTTGTGTACACATTCCATAAAAAATTAATGGAATCACTTAAAAGCAAATTATGCAAATATGAATACATTTATAAAGTAGTTCTAATATGTTTGACTACAACAAATGAAATTTTAGACTCATTAACTGTTTGAGAACCACTGAATAGGTTTTAAAAATATATTTTTGTATTTCATTTTATCAATACAAAAATACATTCAAATATGCGTTTTGTGAATTTTGTTTAAAATATTTTGTTTTTTATAAGAGATCAAACTTAAATTTTAAAACAGATCTGATATAAGGCCCAGCAAATCATAAAATAAAACAGTAGGACAACCTTAGTTCTTCAAAGCATCACTGTCTTTTTGGTGAATGTAGAAACATTTAGCATAGAGATGCAATGGTTGTGTTCACATATTCCACAGACGCATCCAGACAAACCCAACTAAAGCACAAACACACGTGCTTGTGCACACAGGAAGAAGCACTGTGTGTCTGCACCACACTTTTACAGTACATGGCAACACAAGTCACACCATTCCCCGACACCACAAAATGGTTCCAGAAACTTGGGGAAGATTTCAGTATGACTTCACTGTGAGGTAATGTTATGATGAAAACCATCCGGCTCTTAGAACATTTTATTTATTCAAAACATGTCACGTCAAAGTCAAACAACATTCAAGAGATTCCAGATGCAAACTACCTGGCAACCTGATCACCTGATGGTTATAATTTAGTCATGAAAAAACATCATGGAAGATTTGTGTCAAATACATTTTAAGAATGTTTTGAAATTGTCAAAAGTGCTGAAATGGCATATAATATTGCTCTCTTAAATCGTACTTTCGATAGAATTCATGGAAATAACCATCCACAACCAAAAATTACTTTTAACTTGCCTAACAATACTGAATAACATCTGTAAGCTCTTCCTACAGTATTCCTTGTGTCTTAAAAATAATGTTGAAGAGAAATATAGAAAAAGCAACAAATGTATTGTATGCACTGTGAACATTTAACTTTCCCAAGATTTCAGGAATGTCCTGAGAACAAAAAATATCTGGCAACTGGGTTTCTGCTCATTTGAAATGCCAGGGGTCTTTGTGTTCCCATTGAGATATTGTCATATATCCTTTTGCGCTATAAAAGCCACTTTGTAATATGTGTAATATATTTAGGAAAGATTCTACTACTATTGTTGCTGCTGTTTACATGTATGATTTGCTGTTTCCTTGGTCTTGCAACTGATATAATTACGTATATACATGTTATGTATCATGTTATGGTGGACATTTGGACAGTTGCTATGTATAAGTATGAATAATTAATGAATGTGTAATAACGTTGTCAGAGCACACTTGTACAGAGGTAAGCAGGAGAATATGAAAGATAATAAGCACTATTTGATCAGGACCATGAAGAAAAAACCTTCAAAAATGGCTGGAGAAAATCATGTTAAAGATCTTGCTCACTGATACAGCAGCCTAGACCACTATTAACCAGCTATTTTAAGAGAAAGGTAAAGTGGAATAAGTCTGATGATTATTCTTTATCACAAACACTGCACACCATAATTCTAGCTGAACCCTTACCCTTTAGATCAGATCAATGCTTGGGAATGACATTTACAATGCATTATGAACTATTATTGTGTTGTTAACAAGAAATCAAATTTAAGAAACTGTTGAAAAAAATTGACCGAATCACTGACTCTCCATGGGCTTGGTGAAAACTATAGAAATCTTTTATAGTGTTACTTAGAGGTTGCGGGTTTGATTCCCAGATAAGCCACTGCTATTACGCTGCTGAGTAAGGTACTTAACCTAACTAGCTTCAGTGTATATAATTTGTCTGTAAAACGGATACAGTCTAGAAAATGCCGAAAGTTTCGTAACTTTTTCTGGATAAGAGTGTTTGCTAAATGTATTGCCATTTTGTTCCATGTTATTGCAGCAATCAACCAAACAATGTCATGTTTATTAATCACGCTTCCACTAAAGTGATAGAAACGCTTAGAAACTACACTGACATAAAACTCAGATGTTCCCAAACAACCTCTCAGTTGTTTTTGTTGTTACTGTCGATGCGGATCAGAGGACCGCATTGCCGTTCTGAATTTTATAAATTGTTTACAACAATCATTACGGTAGCGACAGCCAAACAAGTGGTGGTGCCTGTAGTTATAAGAAAAGATACTTGGCGCTTCTATTAAGGTATTTACGGCGATGGTACTGATGCGGGATGAGTCAGGCTATATGATGCTGATGATGTTGCTGCCATTTCATCAGCAATTTTTTAAACATTTCTCCATTCTTAAAACATGAACTTAAAAGGACATGGAAAAAGGCATTAAATGTTAACATTAGAACTCAATATATAGAATATTTATAAAATATTTCGCATCGACATTACAGAATTGCAACGAACAATATCCTTGCCTAAATCATTTCGTTTTCAATAAACCGGAATTCATCAGGAAGGCGGTGTAATTTGCTCCTCCTTGTTTATTGTTATTTTAAACCAAGTTTTCCCGATAGTTGCTGGATTTCACCTCCTGGAAAAACAGTATTTGAGTAAGCTTATGTTTTGCCTATTGTCATTATTCTGGTGTGAATTTTCAAACGGAAATACCATAGTCTATCTTTAGCACCATGGAGTTAGCTGTACCCATCCTCTGAGAAGCACAACCGAATACCGTAAGCACAAATTTCTATCCTTATTCATGTTTTCGTAGTTTAATCCAACTGCTTCGGTTAAATCGTTCTCTGAATTTCGTGAATATTTATTGTTTAAGAATAATTTGTGAGTTGAATGACTATACATTTATAACTGTCTGAAAACATGATTTAGCGTTAGGTTTTTTAAAGTTCCTTATCGCCTTGAATGGGCCAGAGGGGTAGTTTATTCGAGTGTTGTCAGAAGTAGGCTATACAATAATGGAAAAAGAGAGCCTAGATATTTATCATTTTCCATATGTAAACAACTGCTCTCGTGAAATGATCTGGGTTCTTCCGATATGTGCAAAATGGAGGCCAACTGACCTTGGCGTTTTCGAAAGCCAGCTTTTTTATTTTTTTATTTAAGAAAATAAAATGTTATCATTATTAGCGAGTCTTCAAAGGCTTTGGGTTTAAGCTATGTACAGTATCGGCACCCGCCTGTCTTTAGCTACCCAGTTATGTCCGGTATGAGACAATAGAGCTAAAGTATTCAATAGGGAGTTGAATACGGCAGTGTTTGCATAGCGAAGCCTACTGTATTATTCTCGCTGGCGAAAGAGAGGGGCGGTAGTTGTCACAAGCCTATACCATGGGAGACAACGGTTGCTGGAGTGAACGCAAACACAGCTCTGGTAAACAACCTTGGCCTAAGCATGAATCGGAAGTTATTGAAAAAATAATGGCAATGTTTATTTAATGACCCGTGCGAGAAATCCCCCTATTTGTAGCTTCAGCAGTGTTGTTGTCATTATTCATGACGAGTGCAAAATTAAGACATATAACAGTTTGGATTGTAGCATATTCCTCTGCGATTTTAACATATGATCTATAGCATAACGGAGTATATTTTGTTCACATCGTCGCTATGGCTTAGTCAAATTAATATTTGGGGTTGGCCTATATGATCTGTAGCGCCAATGTGAATTCGAGTGTTTGTGTAGGCTGCATTTAATTGGGCTATCTCCTTTATGGAAAAAGCCGTTTAAGGTGTTTTCAAAGCATACAGACTATAATATAATGTAGACTACTTGCGTTTATCATTTTTCTGTCTTACAGTTGTAGAGAGACAACGCGCATGGAATGAAAGGTGGTAGCTTAATGGTAGAAACCATTTAAATCGCCGAAGATACTTTCTCTTGTAATGCAGCTTGCTGGGTGGAACGTGACGGCAAACAGCACAAAGAGTAGCGGTGTTCTCTCTACCATTCAGACCTCTTTTAAATTCTGAGACACCGCTCTCCCAGGAAGGAATGGTGGGGTGGGGGTGATCAGGGTTTGTAGCCTGGTCTAGCCTTACTCCGGAAATCACTGTTGTGGTCTACACGTCGTGTGTGTCTCTTTCACAGACCGGGGGAGACATGGAAGCAATATGGCTGTACCAGTTTCGATTGATTGTCATCGGCGACTCGACAGTGGGAAAGTCATGCTTGATTCGGCGATTCACGGAGGGACGCTTCGCCCAGGTGTCTGATCCCACAGTAGGGGTGGATTTCTTTTCACGCCTGGTGGAGATAGAGCCAGGGAAACGCATCAAACTTCAGATTTGGGACACAGCTGGACAGGAGAGATTCAGGTAAATGACGTAACATTTGTAACACAGCTATCAGTGTGAACGCAATGACTTGGTGCGGCCATTTTTAAAATGAAATGTGTTTCTAAAGAATAAACACACTTAAATAAACAAACAAAATAGCATATTTGTACTTAAAATTGATATTTTGTTTAGATCAGCTATTCAAACAAATAAATAGCCTAACGTTTTTGGGACTTAGATTTAAAATACACGAAGTGCTGGAGTAAATCCAGAAACTGTAATCTAATATTGTTAGGAAACTTTACTGCACTGTCAAAATGAAAGCTCTCGATGCATCTGCCATATGTGCGCGTGTGGGTAAACAGCTGATGTCACACGGCAATGGGCGGACTAGGAGGGTGGATAGTGCGGGGTAGGCTACACACTCGCAACAGAGCTGAAACTGAGACGGGTTCATACTAGGAGCATCGAGGAAGCAACGCTCATCCTCGAGTACATGTCAGCTTTGCGGTTTTTGTTAGTTTGTTTGTGTACACACCATTAATTATGTGACTGGATCTGACAAGCTTATTTCTTAATTTAGATTTCCTTGCGCTTTTAATCATGGACTATGACCGAGGGTTTAGAGAACATGACCTTTAAATTGAAATTGTGGAACTCTTTATGTTATAAGAAAAAAACAACAGCAGCAATAGCATGACAAGTCATTGTTGACTTGCATAAAATTCAACTCAACATGTATGTAGATACTTGCAACAAAAACATAAAAAGAGAACCTCGAGAATCCTAAAGTACCTCATTTTAGTACCTTTGTATTTCATCAGTCCTAATAATGTCTGGACAACCAGCATTTAAATGAAACGCTATCTTCCCAAGTGGGTTGCTCCTGTCTATACCTGAGCTGCCAGGTTAAGCTACCTATATATTCATCAGTCATACTCGCTGTCCAGAGGCAGGCACCCATGGTTCTGGAATGCCAGAGAAGATTGTGGTTTTTCCATCTGAGCTTGAAAGTACAGTGATTGATTAATACTTAAGTTTATGTAGTTATGGTTCTGGATGGAGTAAAAACCAGGCCAAGAACAGAATTGCATACCCCTGCACTATGGGTGGGGCATAAAATCATCAAACACGTATGAGCACACAATTTTACATTTGTGACTTAAGTAAATAAAATATTTTTTAATGAATTATAGTGCCCCAAGTAAATCAGTTTGATTAATTTCATATTTACATTTTAAATCCTAACAACGAGTGATCATAAAAAGGTGCACATATAAGTATGGTTCTAGCTTCCATATTAAATAGGACATGGACTAAATCAGCACCTTAGAAAGGTGAGGTACAAAAACCCCAGCACAGAGATTGTTTAACAAACTGACAGACAGATTTCTGTCATTCCCAACATAAATAAAAATTCAAAATCAAACTTGGCAGCAATTTGTATGACTTCAACTGAAATAACTAATGTTTAATAATAATGCATTCCTTTTTCTCTGAACATGAAGACAAACAACTGTTCTGCAAATGAATGCAATTTCAATTTTGAACAGCTCGTTGATTTAAAATTCAAATGAGAAATGTGCACTTGCAAGTATGTACTAATTATTATGTGCAACATCTCACCATAAAGTACATGCAGCATTCATAAGAATTGTGTGATTCTGAAAATAAACACAAAGAAATTTGGCAAATTTCAGAATATTGAGGAAAAAAGAGACCTTTCTCAGAGTCTGGATAAAGAACCCACACTAAGCAGAAATGTCACAAGATGGAGGACAGATATTACTGTATAATACTGTAAAATTCCCATTTTGAAATGAATCATATTAGTAAGGTTAACGTCTTGGCAGTTAATTCTGCACAGTAAGAAAAAATGCTTTTACAACTGAAAAAAAGTCATTCAAATGTACACTTCAACACTACACAAATTTGAAAATATTCTCAGCTGCTTTGCAGTAATGACCCTAAGGTTAGTTTGTGGCTTTCCTCTTATTCAATGTGAGAGGAGAGAGTGTGGCAGGGCTTTTTTCTAACACACAGTTCACACTTGTTATCTGTGGTTGAAAAACAGACTTGTATTTTTTCACACATTTAAGCTGGGTTTTCACAGATGGAATCTCTGTACCATTCTTAGCTTGTATCACAATAAGATTTTTTATTTTTTTATCATCGCCTTTTTCTATACAGTCTATTTTTATCCATCATTAACTATATTCTACATAAAATCCCTGGTAAAGAATATGCACATTATTACCAGGAGTTCCATTTTTTGTGCCCTTATATTTATTTTGGTAATGCTTGTTTATGCTTACTCATTTATTTTCAATATAGCTGAAACCAGAGAAGGAACCTAACCTGGGTATTCACAATAAAATTATGGAAATGAAAAAGTAATTTGGTCATTTAAAACAGAATTAAAACAGGTTTAATTAAATCTTGAGGTTAAATGCAAATCCAGCCAGTCTGCAGCAGCCCACATTCATTTTTACTATATTCTATTAGTCCAGTTCTGGTAAAAATAAAAATTAAAAATAAAAAAGGTTAAGACCCTACTAAGGATTTCAGCCAAGTTGTTGGTTGAGTTGGTAGACATATGCTTCCATAATGATATGCAAACACAATGACAAATTTGACAAACCTACTGTCACCATGTTCAACACACATGGCCAAATCTAAAATGTATTCTGTCCCTATTAATGTTGAGGAAATTTGTACAAATTGTGAAGGAACTAGTTACAAAGAACACACCCTCTGGGTATATTTCTCGGAATAAATTTACATCAATACCATTTTACAAAGCTCCATCCTCCGTCCTCAGAAACTTTTCCCCAAGACACATGTCCAACTGGCAGATATCTCCTTGCAGCTGTACCTGTCTGTGAAATTGGGGGCCTCGGTTCTAAAGCATCCTGATGTCTGCTTGCACTCAGCCGAAAGCAGTGGGACACAATCTAGAGGAGTTAAAAAGGCTGGTCATACACAAGGCAGTCTCTGATTGAATATCCTCCAGTGATCCACAGACAGTATGAACATTTACTTTTTTGTGGTTTTAATAACAATGGTAGGAAGACAGAGACTACCATTGTTATTAAAACCCCTCCCTCACATTACCTCTGCATCTATGTGTGATTTCCCCATGGCCACATTAAACCACCCTGCCTCATCTTCTCCTTAACCTTTCTCCTTTCCACATCACTTTCTGACCACCCCCCCCCCCCTTTTATTTTAATTTACCTTCACCTCCTCCCTCTTTCCTCCATCTTACTCTCATCTACCTCCCTCTCACCGTTTCCTTTCCCTTTCCCTTTCCGTCCTTCCTCTCCTCTCCTATCCTCCGCCTCTCAGGTCCATCACCAGGGCCTACTACCGTAACTCCGTCGGCGGCCTGCTGCTGTTCGACATCACCAACCGCCGCTCCTTCCAGAACGTTCACGAGTGGCTGGAGGAGGCGCGCAGCCACGTGCAGCCACACAGCATCGTCTTCCTGCTGGTGGGCCACAAGTGCGACCTGGAGGCCCAGCGGCAGGTGAGCCGGCAGGAGGCGGAGAAGCTGGCGGGGGCCTACGGCCTGCGCTACGTGGAGACCTCGGCCCGCGACGCCATCAACGTGGAGAAGGCCTTCACGGACCTGACGCGGGACATCTTCGAGCTGGTCAAGCGCGGGGACATCACCATCCAGGAGGGCTGGGAGGGGGTGAAGAGCGGATTCGTGCCCAACGTGGTGCACTCCTCCGAGGAGGTCACCAAGAGCGACCGCCGGTGCCTCTGCTGATCGGTGCCCAAAATCACAGCCCCGCCCTGCCACCTCTCTTTCCACACCTGCCGCCAACCCTGCCCTGTTAGCCCCCCTGCTCAATTCCATCGCCTCGCACCCTGAATTCTGCCCACTACATCGACTTTAACCCAATCTTTGTTCTCCTCTGCTGGCCACCCCACCCCTCCAATCTGCCGCTGTCCAGTCTGTTTGGGCATTTTTCCCCCCTCTATTCAAAGAACATTGGTAATTCTGAACCCTCACCGCCATTTTCTTCTTTCCCTTGCCTCCTTTCACCCAATAAGGTGTGGTCTGCCCTGAGACAGTACAAAACGTAGACCTGAACAATGTGACTGGAGTCAGAGAGGGGGCAGTTCTGCTGCTGGGCGTTTTTGGACAGAGCCCCCAGTCTGGGTCCATGGGGGGAGGGGGGGTGCGCCACATGGACATTGGCGCTGATCATAAACCTGCAGGGCCACCTCCTCTCTCCTTGGTGTTGGGGGGGTCGTCCGGGGCTGAGACTGGGCTAAGTGCCTCACAGTCTGGGTGAAAACACTGACCCCCGATTATCTGGCATTAACGGCGTCCCATCAACAGAACCATGGAAGTACTAGCGGGACAGAGCAATGGAAGAATGCAATGTGAAACGGTATACCTTCCAGAATTCCATGGGGCACCTTCAATATTGCACACTCAAAACACTTTTGCCACCTATCCAAGGCAGAGAGAACAACACGCAGATATTCATGCACATTATTTTCAGTGGAAACGTACAACCAGACCTCAAACAATACAATTTGACAATAACTTTATGGGATTGGTGCATGAATACAAAATATCAAGTATGTTACCGTGTTGCTACAATTCATTCAAATAGTTGTCCAAAATCTCACACCTTAAGCATATTACATAGGTTGAATTAAATGAGTGAATTACTTTTAACAACACAATTTTGGGTATATATCATGTTTTCCTCTAGCTCTTTTGGAGATGCAGTTTATCACAGATAATTTGCAGTGAAGAACGTAAACTATTATGGGGTAAATAATAGTATGTGGCTTTCTTAAACATGTGATTTTGCTTAAGGCACAGAGTGTCCAAACTGAGGATGTGTCTTTAGGGACCGTCATTGCAGTTGGCAGTGGGTCCCTTCAATGTGTCAGCAACTCATTCATCACTAACAGAACCGAACAACTAAAAAAGGCACTATTAAATAGCATTGAATTGTTCCACTGGACTTTTTTCTCTTTTTTTACTGAAACTATACTGGACTACATTAAATTCCTGCACTTAGCTTTCATTCTTTTGACTTTAGATCTGATCCCACAATAATGTGACATCTTCAGATTTTTAAATTCCGTGGTGGATGCTGGTCCGGCGTTACATTTGAAGTGTCCCTTTTTCATAAACACTACTGACAGACAGAAAATCCTTTATTGCTCAACCCTGCCATGTCCTGTTTCTTCCATCGTGACATGCCTCTCCAGCGTACACTCACTGTCTGTCTGACGCACAGCAGGTGTGACTCTACAGCAGGTACAGCCCACAGTCATTCTGGCCTCTTAACGGTGCTGATCCCCAACACTTCCTCCCACGCACCGGTCTCTCTTACGTACACCAGAGCTCGTCAGTTCTAGCCCGCGTGAGGCCTTTCGAAGACTCGTACCAGCCTGGATTCCAAACGCTCCACAGCTAATTTCACACTGCTGTGAGGGCTGGGAGAAGCAGTGACCGCATGCAGGCTGTCTGTGCAAGTACCTTCGGTGTGCATATGTTCAGTCTGCAGCAGCGTGTCACTCGCTACCATTGGCATTCACGCTAATCTGCCCTCCCCTGACTTTCAGCATGACCTCCACTTTTACATGGAGACAGGAAACCCATCCACTGTAACACGTGTCAACACAACTGCTTTGCCTTTCCAAAGATAACGGCAAATTCACTACCTGCACCAATAGCAGCTGTCGAATGGATTGGGTCACAGGTTAGATTCATGCTTGAGGTGTCAGATTCAGGAAAGAGAAATTATAAATGGTTAATGCTTGGGGGTTAAACAATAAACATTTATCTTTGCTTTTCTTGAGTGGTTAGGTTCAGTAACATCCATGTACTCACGCCAGGGAGGCAAGACAGCTGGCCATATCTGTCTGAATCAGGCAGTAACCCACTACAGTTGAATCATCCTTGTGTTTCAATCTGCTCATCAACACTGTAGACGACTGGACTCACATAAGCATCGGAGCAGTGACATACTAAATCAATGGACCACTATGAGGCAAAATTAGGGACTCTATGGCAGGTCCCTACTTAAGATCACCTGAAAAATGACCAAGGCAGAAGGAGTGCCCTTACTTGAACAAAAAATGGCTGTTTGTGTTCTTCCTTCCAAACCCAGCCTCACTGAGATCGACCAATGAGAACCCACCCCATTGTACAACACTGGCTAAGCATCTTTTGTTTTCCACAGTGGTAAAGGAAATGTTAAACAAAAAATCAAAGAACATTCAAAAAAACATTGGCTTCTCTTACTATTCCACATGCTCTATGTTTCTCTCTGCCAGTTTTCTTCAACATGTAGGTGCTGGACTGAAATTTTCCAAATCCGAGCTGTACGATGTCATGTAGCCATTTTAAAATGGGTATGGATCTCTCTTGTCTAGCAAAAGCTGAATTGTACTAAAGATAATGAAATGTGACTTGTAATTTTTTTTCTTCCTCGTTAAAACTAAAACAATGTACTGAATATTTATTAAGTTCTTATAGTCATGGCTTTTTTTTAATCTCCCAAAATAGCAGGTGTCCCAAATTTTTAAGTCAAAGGCATTTTAATGTGCTGACAAAGTACGGAGGTATTCAAAATAACATGCTAAGACAGAATTGATATGGATGCTGCAGCATTCTCGTTCCAATCTGAACTTAACTGAAACAGTTGGTCTATGCAAAAATTCAAGTTTGCCGTTTGAAATGTATTTTCACATGTGGAAGACCACAGGTTTACTACGAACTGGTTTGAAAATGCAAATTTTCAATAGCCTGCTAGACTTGCCCTGGCAGTTCTTACTCTCACACTCCATGTATTCAAATAAAATAAACTACTACAAATGCAAATAGGTTTGAAAATAGATTGTCTGACACACCAATTAATAATTTCCAGACTTACGGGGCTGCAGTCTTTTCTCGTTGTGGGTTCATTTTTGTTCATTCATCTGTGGTCTTAAAAGTTGGTGATCTGGTTTGAATAAGAGACTAATAATGACTAAAGGACAGCAGACTCAACAAGGACAGGGAGTGCCAACAAGTCTACAAGTTCTAAGTGGTATGCAGTGTACTGCTATTGCCACAGCACCAGACAGAAAGCAAGAGTGCATACTACCCAAACCACACAAAACTCATCCAGCCATCGAGCCCCTTGAAACAAGTTAATACTGACCGGAGCAACAAGAGAAAAATGCTGTTCTGCATTCACAACAGTAACTCAGCAGCCCAAGGGGGAAGTGAGCTCCATGTCACACTGCCTGTGCCCTAAGTACACTGAACAGAAAGAGCATGCGTCAATCAAAGAATAATTACAAGCTAAACCTGGCTAGAACAAAGAAACTAGGGGTGCAACATGAAATTCGTCAATGTCTAAACCAGGAACTCGCAGTCCTCATCTTCATGAAACACAGGGTCTGCTGGTTTTGCATTGTTACTCAGCGCTTGATTGATCAGCTCAAGCAGGTAATTACAGTCATCTCACCTGAGCTGACTATAATGGGGGAAAACAGACACCAGGGCCTTTCAGGAGCCGGTTTGCATACCGATGGTCTAAACAGATGAGTTTAACTATCATTCAACAATTTTCACATAAAATAGCTGAGACAGTGTGGTGTCTGAAAGCACAGCAGAAAACGTAGTCAGTGGTTAAGCCATGAAGTATTCTTTAAAACCACCTTGTAGACCCAGTCAGTGGTACACTGTTTCACAGTCATTTCAGACCTGTGCTAAACGGGCCACGGTTCTTCTCCAAAGGTTTTTACTTTGGAGATTTTCAAGCTTGAATTCGACCTCTCTGCCTTTCTGCCTCTGGGTAAGCTTCAACACTGTCACTTAATGGCTAGGACTAGATTAGCTGGCGCCCACTCTGGTGAAAACAGGCAGAATTTGAAACCCCAGGTGGGTAATTGGTGTGGAGCGCTCCTTTGGCTTTGAGTGAAAACGAACATGTAAGGAGATCTGGGCCCGTATTCATAAAGCTCAGAGGAGTGCAAATCTGGGAACAGTTTTGTCTTAAAAAAATAAAAATAAAAGGTTAGGATATGAATAGGGGGAGCCTGATCCTCCATCAGCACGACTACTCTGAGACCCTTTATGAATATATGCCCTGAAGCAGAAATACCCCGCTTTCCAGTCAGCTTCCTCCATACGGGTTTGGTTCCACAATGTACAGGGACTGACATATTAACTTTCACTCGCTCCGTCCGCTCTTGTATTGAAATCAGGTATAAAATGAAGCATTGTTGAACTTACCGAAAAGGGAAGGTAAACGTGGTTTTTGCTTTCGTTGGGTCACCAGAAATTTCCCTGAAGCTACATCTTTATTCAAAACAATTCTTAGCAACCCAGATTTTAATACTTTGTTAAATTACAGCACGCACGCACACAAAACATGAAGCACCATATTTTAAATCACATTTGTCTTTTTAATTTTTTTGCCATTTCCCCAGTTTTCATCCTTCTTTTCCAGTATTTATACAGTGTGACAAATAAATACCACAAGACCGAAAGAGAGACAGAGGGGAAAACATGCATCAGAGGACGGGTTAGCTGAGGCGTGGGACTGGGGGGTAGGGGCGGGGGGGTGTTTGTGACAAAAATCTGGGGCCGCTGTCTGGCCCACTAAAAAATAAGGTTCAGCGCAACTCTTGCCGACTGTTGTAGGATCAAAAGGTGCCCCGCGGAAAAGCCGCTGCACTGCTAGCACCACCGATGCCACGGGCCGAACCTCACAGAAACATCACACGGACATTTCCTGGTCCTCAGACTCCAGCTGTGCCAAGCACCTGTAAGGGTTCAGGCTGCTGCATATAAATAAACAGACTTTTAAAAAAAACGTAATCACCATCCCCTAAGTGTAATCTGCCAACATCAAAAACCAATAATAATACAAACAATACAAAAAAACTGAGACTTGTTAATTTTGTGGTCTGAAAAATAAGCTTCTTAAAAAATATATATATAACTCAAATGACAATGGAGAGACCAGGTGGTAAAGTATGCAATGGTTTTTTTTCTTTTTTTGGGGGGGCAGGGGGAAGGGGAGGGTGAGAGTTATGGTGGGAGTTGCGCTTTTAAGACTTCTCAGCAATTTTTGAGAGATTGTCTTTGCTCCTTCTCTTGACGTCCCAGTTGTAGACACGTGCCATGTCTGGAGGGGAGCGTGTGTTAAGGACTGTTTTTCTTTTCTTTTGCACCAAACAGAAGTCTTTAATTATGACGGTTTACCGTGAAGGGGGCTGCAGTCCCCTCCCGAGCGACGGCACGTTTACCTTTACTTACCTGGTTAATGTGATTTAATTCCTCTGAGTTCGGAAGGGAAGAGCTGTTCTCGGATCAGAATTCTCCTTTCCGCATGCTAATCTTGTCCAATTACAATCCAAACTGAACATGTACCGAAGTCATCACTGTGGTATCTTTTCACATCAATCAACAAAGTTGCATTACATCTCCCTCTAGCAACTGCACATTGTCACATCCATACATCTTATGAACAATAAAACCTGCCTTCAGATGCAGTAACAGTAACAAGATGACAGTTAAATCTGCGTGTTACACCTTCCTCCGCTGATTCACAAATAGTGCCCTCGCTCATTTGCACCCAGTGCTCAGGTGGAAGGATACTGACTTCAGTGGTGGTGAACTGGTCCCTCAGGAAGTTCAGGTCCTCCTCCAAGGAGTCGAGGTTCCGAGAGGCAGTGGCCAGGTTCTTCTCCAGCAGAGACTGCGCCTCATCGATGTCGTACTCCAACATTACATTCGCCTGGGCACGAGGATATATACATCAGACAACAACAGGCCCAATCAGCTCATCACAGCTCATCAATTACCTACGGTCTACAGTATCTAGCATTGTGTCAAGCCTGGTCTTCAACACACCCATGAGCATCACGCACATGGAATGTAACTTGTACTACCAACTAACAGTTGGTAATGCCTATTGAAATGTTTTTCCTTTAAGTTAATTCAGCATACCCACATACAGCATGCAACAATTCAGTCCATTTTACCATCATGGTCATGTTAAACAGCTATGGCATAGACCATGTACGGTATATTCATTATGGTACTGTAAATGTACATGTGTGAGTGTGTGTCTGTATGCATGCACCCATGACCAATTTTTAAGCATACTGGAAAACCAGGTACAAGTTTCATATATCTGTCCTCTTAGAAGTTCCAGATTCCAAATCCCATCACCCCCTTTGTAGAACCTGTTCATTTCAACTTGTTGCTGTCACATTTAAAGGGCCAAAATTGTCCATGTGCATTTGACATCCCTAGATTGTATGGCTGATCCTTGCACAAGACAACTGCAGACAGAGAGACCCTGCTAATCCGTGAGTGAAAGCGATTTCTGACATTGATGGATTTTTCCATTTGGGAAGAGTTTTGATTAAGACTCACCCCAAGCCACAAGCAAACTTTGTCTGTGGGCGGTACCAAGGCCTTGCAGTGCACATTATCAGCCAACAGGAAGCGTGTCTCCATGGGCTCCGTTGTGTCCTAGAAAAAGAAGGGACAGGTAGAAACACTAACACAATAAAAAACTGACAGAACATCGCACAAGGGATGAAACTGAAAGAAAATGGAAACACGAACGAAGGTAAATCCCATGCTTACCTTTTTCTTCTGCATGTGTCTTAAAATTTCTAACGTCTGCTTGATCTGTGGAATTTGGCTTTTTAACCTGAGAAACAGCGAAGCGAGAACAATTATTAATACCTGCTTCTGCTCCATAAACTTACAACAGTGTACAGGAAAAGACTGCACTCTTATTAGTTCATATGAATTTGCTTTAACATTTTATTTCAATTAATTTCATATTTTAACATTTCAGCCTACATTTTAACGGGATCTTTAACTCAATAAATTTCTCAACAACTAAAGCTCTCCGCAGAATGGGGTTGACATTGAAAGTTCAATCACTCAAACTGAATAACTTTTTTATATGTCTAGTTTTTAAAAAGAGAATTCGTAACCATAGCTCTTCTTACTTTACTGTACTTTATTGATCAAATCTGCAATGAGATCCTGCTGAGAGCTGTAGAGTCAAAGGGCTTTTTTCAAGAAATTAATAGCCTCCTCATTTTTAGGGGGAACTATCCATTTAAACGAGTCATCGAAAGTTTGGGAACCACTGCCACACCCCATACCTCAGTTTCTTCTGGGCCAGGTTGAGCTCCATGTACTTGTACTTCTGATACTGCTCATCCAGCCTCCTCAGCACCGCGTCGGCCGTGTCATTGCCTGGCTGCTTCATGAAGGAGTCCACATCCTCCTGCACCCGGCACGCAGAGGCAGAGACAGAACAGAACCAGACAGTTCAACAACACAGACAGCTGCGACGGCACTTCGAGACACAATTCCATCTGCAGTGGCGAGTCACCAATCACGAATGACCGAGGAATTTATAGTCTGGATGAAAGAAATCTCCAATTTCTTTTTAATGCTGCGCTTAAACGCACTTAACGCAAGACATGCATTTAACGTTGAAGTGATTCCGCAACACAAGACCACCAGCTGCATGATAATACCTATGTAGCTTTATATTATGTCGTTAATATTTTCTGTCAATAAGTTGTAGCTCAATAAACTTGCCGATTGTCTAGAAAAAAGCGATAATTAGTTATTACGTTGACTGTACTGTACATGGTCCATACACACGTCCGGTTTCTATGAAACAGATTACTACTGTAGTGTTATAAACGTACAATATTACACACTGCAAGTGTAATGCATTTAGCTAGAGCAAAATAGCTAAACAACTACTGCTTAACTTAACAAACGTTAACAAACCATCTATCATTTACCGTTCAAGGAAACATATTGCCGATGAATTGTGTCAGTTGGAAAGCTAATATGTTTTTAACGGACCAGTAAATTAAAGTTAACGGATTCGTAGCTGAGGATTGTTAACGTTAATCGTATAGCTTTATACTGGTCGATATAGCTATTGTTGGCACTAGGCTAGCTCGATAGCTACACATGGTCTGAAATGCAGAGATTCTCTCTTTGGTGCAGACCTCCAATGTATTCACTAACGCTACTAGCTTGTAGTTGTCAGATTAAACCTTTGCTAGCCAGACAGCTAACGTTAGCTGCCTTCAAACTACCTTAAAAGGAGAACCAGCTAGCCAACGTTAGCACGTTTAATGGTTGCGGCTGGCTGGCTCGCGAAACAAAGCGAGACACAGTGCTTTGTTCTGCTTAAATTTCAATGCAGAAACCCGACAGATTCTAAAAAGTAGGCGCAGACGTGACAGTTTAACGTTTGTTTTCTCACCACAAAGACTGCTTCAGGGATTCCGAGATGTTTTTTCTTGTTCGCAACCCCGGCATCGCTACTTTCCGTGGTCGTCGCCATCTTGAAAAGATTACCCCTCCCTCCTCACGCAGAAGTTGAGCGTCACGCGCATGGAACGTACGTTTTCTCTCCCCACCCCTCTCTAGAGAATACGTTCCATAAATCAACATTGACGGGGAGTGAGCCAAATGTCCCTCGACTGGTCCGTTACGTATTATCTATCACTGAAATACTGCTTTTCTTGTTTGGCAGTTTGTTAAAATCAAGATGGTTCCTTCGTACTTATTTAATCATCACTGTATTGCTGGCATACCTGTCGCCCCAATTAACGATGTGTACCTGGTACCTGCAATTCAGGTGTTATCCGCTTCGTGTCTATATGTTACTGTTGTTGAATATATAAAATGGATGTGATTAAATGGTTATACATTAAATAGAAAACGAGAGAGTTCGGTGACGTAGAAAATAACTTCGTTAAATAAATGAAGCTAGACAAAAAATGTAACAAAAAATCTAAAGGTCTTTAATTTTTTATGTTGGTACAGAATGTGTAGCACTTTGAACAGATTAGATTTATTTGACCAGTTTTTCTCTTCACTTGTGCCTGGCCTACATCCTAACATTCTCCATGCTTACATGTCATATGGTCGTGCTTGTGCAACATTTCTCAGGAGGCATACAGATTTGCACTTTTTCTGTAGCAGTTGAAATATGGGTGTTTTATTTATTTATTTTGTTTTGTTTTTTGTTTGTAAACCAGTTTTACTTTTAGAAGAAAACAAGCCATATAGAAAAGTTTTGTTATACAGATTATTCCCATATATGATGTGGTCGCCGTCTTTATTTTTTTTATTTATGGGGGTTGAATGTGACAGGAGTTGCTTTGAGAATAGATTCTCCATTCTTAAATACACTCCATCCGATGAAAATTCTCTGTCACATTATTCTGGAAAAACTCCCAAAATACTGAATTGGAAAAACTACTAGTACCTAACCAAACCTGAACCTATCAGGAATAGTGAATGACTATGTGCACATTTGTAGAATTCCAAATGCAATTCATTGTGAGTGCAGAGCTGATAACCAATATTTTATAATGCACTGTGATGATGCCCATCTACACTCTGGAATTAAATATGATAGAGATCACATCCAACACGTCTTAAATTTTCTGGATATATAATGTTGTGCTTCTACGGCATACACATGGACTATTAGATAAATATGCATTCGATGTAACACCACAACAGTTGGGATAGACAATCTTTTGTTTATTAAAATAGATAGAAGCATTTTCCAAAAAAATAAAAATGTATTGGCAACAACATAGAGATGCATCAGTCAACCCATCCACCACCACTACCCCACTTAGATAGGCCAGAATCAGGTCTTTTCCAAAAGTCATGTACAACAGCCAAACCTGCTCTTATTTCATTTTTCCTCCAACTTTTCTTTGTAAGATTATGAAGTGCTGCTGTGCTCTGGTGCTAAGAGTGAAAGAAGGATTAGTCTGGTGTTATAACCGGGCTGTGAATCGCACAAAGGGCACAGGAGAACTGAGTCACAGTCCCAAAATCTAAATGATCTTTCTTGCTTATGTTTATGCATGCCTTTCACTTCCCACATTTCTTTTACAACTGACTTTCACACCTACACCTTTAAATTCAATGCACTGAAGCACACTGGTTCTGTCAGGAAGAAGCAAAGGCAGCTGCAGCCATGTCCTGAGCAGCTGAGCTCTGCGCTGTCTCTTCTGCAAAGTAGTGGTTACAGCGGAAACATCAGGCACAGTCACCAGGAAATCTCACACTAACACTAGCTTTTCATCTTATAAATAATGCAACCATATCCCAAAGGTTCAGTTGGGAGTCCATCTTGATGAAGGTGAGAAAAAAAACAGGACTGTTTCCCCGCCACTACTAGTGGTTTGTTTCACGTGATGGAAATACAGAGGCAGTGTAAGGCTGGCCAAAGAGAAAGTGCTTTTATAAGCTGCTGTGATTATGTCATCGGCAGACTAGTCTGAAATAAATGCACAGCTACATGCCACCCTGCCAGCAAACTGTTAGGAGTCAGGCAAGTAAAACAGACACAAAAAACGCACATTCAAGGAGTCAAACAAGATCCATAGTGAGATGCCTGTACCAAACAGCAAAAGGGGGTTGATCCAGAAAAGACCGAGTCCATACAAAGGTCAAACATTCCTGCTTTTAATCCGATTTAGATTCTTTCTGTTTTCCCCATGTTTAGCGGCTCAGGATTGTATTTCTCTCAAGCTCCGCTGCACTCAGAGGAAGTAGTTTGAGAGTTAATTCTAAACTGAAATAATCTGCCCCCTTTCCTCCACAAAATCCCTCCACTCTTCCTCCCCCCCCATGCCCCCAGATGTTTTCTCAGTCCTTGCTGCAGTCCACCCGGTTCCCGTGTAGCCAGTAGCAGATCTGGGCGAACTTGAGCGGCGTGAGCCGCACGGCCACGTTGAAGTCGCGGTTCTCGCCGTCGATCTCCAGCCACTGGTGCCCGGAGAAGACGCCGATGACCTTGCGCTCCCAGCGCTCGAGGTCCGAGTCCCAGACGCGCCCGTAGACCCCCGAGCCGCTGGCCCCCGGCCGCGCGTCGCAGTGCTGGTAGATCAGGTCGTTGGACTCGTCCTCCACGGGGCAGAAGCGGTACACCAGCTCGCCGGGCCGGTCGCTGTCGAAACCGGAGAAGTGTATGCGCTTTCCCGCCAGGTCCTCGGAGGAGGGCGCCACCGAGAGGCGCATGAAGGGCCGGCGGTGGGGCCAGCGCAGCTCCAGCAGGGCGTAGTCGAAATCCATGCTCACGTCCTGCGGGCCCTGGATCCACCCCTTGGGGACTCGGGTCCTCCTGACACGCACCCAGCGCACCAGGGGCTTTTTCGGTGGAGCCTGGCCGGGCTTGGTAGTGTTGACCGAGGGTGGGGTCAGGAAGCCCACCCTCAGCTTGCGGGCACCCTTGACATAATCCTTCCCATCATGCACGCAGTGGGCGGCGGTCAGGACATGGCGTGGAGACACCAGGACCCCAGTGCAGCCTGTGGAGATGCGCACCGCTGTGGAGAAAGGGTAGTCGAGCAGGAAGTTGTCACCGCGGATGTTGAAACGCCCATCGGCGCCATAGATCTGCCGCCTGCGCCTTTTCCCACGCCCGATGGCGGGAGCGGAGCGCCTCCCTCTGGCCAAACGCGGCACCGCGTCCATGATGAGTCCCTCGCTTTCTTCCTCGTCTCCGTCCTCAACGTCCACAGTGGTCAGGGTGCGCGAGCCGTTGTCGTACAGTGTCTCGAAGGCCAGCCAGTCAGCCAGCAGCTCTCGCCTGGGCTCTTGCTCCCCTCGGTGGTAGCAGCTGGAATTGCAGTGGGTGGTGAAGTCCAGCTGAGCCTGGGCACTGAAGCGGGGGCGGGCAAGCGAGCGAGGGGCGTGGGGCACCAGAGAGGGCAGGTGGCCCGGATGCTGGTGGGGTGGTCGCGCCCGAAACGACAGGGCGAGGGGGAGGAGCAGCAGGAGGAGCAGGAGACAGGAGGAGAGAGGAGAGGTGCCCACAGCTCTCAGGTGTGCTGACATGGTTGGGATGACGGTGACCTAAAACAAAGACAGAAGAAGAATAATCAACATATATATACTTGTTGGAAGTTTTCAAATTGTGTCACTAGAGAACATTTACAGTTCCGTATGAATAAATATAAATTCTCAATGACAGTGACCAGGAGAAAAAAGGGGGGGGGAAATCATGATTTCTTTGCTGTATTCCAGTGAAAAAGCTCACTTTCTCCACGTGGGGGCAGACAAAACACACACACACACACCCACAAACGCATACGCACATACACGCACACACATGCCAGACACACATTGACATACACACAGACAAACGCACCCATGCACACACATACACACAGATGAACCGACTCAAGTTACAACACAGATTAGGTAGGGCAGCCAGGCAGTCTGCAAAAATGTACTTTGATTAATGATGTTTAAAAAAAGATTAGTTTTATTCATCGAAAACAACTGCAGCTCCCCCGGTGCCTGTGTGAAGCCAGTCATTCGCAAATACTGGACGCTTTACTGCCCAACATCTGCACGCAATCAGAATATGGCAGGTGGATTTTCAATCCCCCTCTGCTCCAGTCTGATTGCGAGTCCATGAAACCGTGCGACACCATCTTACATTTGCCTTGCAGGTCTTCACTTCACTTCACGTCCATTATGCCCTCCCGTGATTACAAAGCAGCCATTGTGCCCTTCTCCACAAACACCCCCACCCACTCCGCAGGTTTTCAGCAGGCCTTAAGGATGCTCACAAGGCTTAATAAGAACGTTTCACACAGAAAGGGAGTCGAGCTCGTCGCCCTCGGACATGCCCCGTGGGAAAAGCTTGTGGTCAATGACAAGTTTTTGGATGTGCCGACAAAAGGGCAAGAGGTGTAAGCTTGAATGCGTTTGGCAGCAAGTTGCAGCAGATCCGCTCTAAATGGGGCTGATTAATTGGGGGGACTAAAGGCTCTGGTGTGTGCGTGCATGTGTGTGTGTGTGTGTGTGTGTGTGTGTGCATCTGTATGCACCTGCATGTGCTTGGCCAAAAGGATGTCTTCACTCATATTTTTAGTTAAAGCTCTGGGGCAAGGTGGGGCTCCTGCTGTGTTTCAGTCTTATGGGCTACTCCATGTGTCTGCACTAGCGCATGTGTGGTTTGTGCATGCAGGCAGCTGGGACAGACCGAGGGAAACGTGATCAGCTTTAGGAATATGGACCCTCAGGCTGCGCTGGAGAACGAGAGAGTGAGTGTCTGGAGAAAAAAAACTAAATCCAACAAGTCAGGGCAAGAAGATAAAGATGACTGCGCACACAGAGACAAAGGTTACACCTCTGTATGGATCCACCCAGAACAGCACAATCACTGCACTGTTCATCCATATCTGAAACAGGGAAATTTAGTAGTTTGTATTACTTTCAGGAAAACACACAGGGTCATAGCCGAATTGAAACTGAGTCAAGAGCATAAGTGTACACAGAGCAGTTTTTTCCATAATGGGCAGTCATGTTTTTACACACAGAGTATGTGATTGTATTTAAGTTGGGGAAAACTGCAAAGCTGATTTTCTTATGTACACATGAAGCAGCCTTCATTGTTTTCAGACCATCAACAGTTAGAGAGGAAGCTCAGTCTGTGTTGTATGAATTTCATCCAGACTTGCCTTTTGCTCCCTGTCCATTTTCTTTCTGAAAACTACTCCAAAATGTGGCCAATGGAGGGAGAAATTGTCATGATTTTACAGAGTCAGGATATGTATATATGCTGTTACCTCAATAAACCTTAAAACATCAACCTAAAGATTTCAAAGACCCTCACACTAAACATCCAGTATAGACAAGGAAATTCCAGTCATTATACATGTATCTGGGGCCAAAAGAGACTGGTTCATTGCATGGAAAACTGATGATGGCCTGTCAGTGCAAATTTAGTCAATGCATCAACAAGACTGGCATAGGAACAAGATATCCCATAATATCCGACCTCAGTACTTGTTATCCTTTCTGAAGGATCCATTAAAAAGGATTCAGTAGTTTCACCACATGACCTTGAAGTTTGGTCACATGGTTGACTGACCTATCCTCATTTATAGAGGTCTTCCTGTAAGCACAAGGCATTTATGACAAGAGGATAAGAAGTAAAGGACTACTAACAAAGCTTCACAAAGCACAAAGCCAAGATACAGATAATTCACTTACAACTGGGAGTATGGTCAAGATCTGGCCATGGCACTTGACAAAGCAAGAACAAAATATGGATATTGATTAAACAAAATTAATCAGAAATGTTGCACATTAAATATTTTATTACATGGCATTGTTTTTGGAGCTCACTTTCATTAAAAAGTATCTGTGGAAAACAATAGGTTTTCCCTCCCTTACATGTGTTTCTTGAAATGGAGAACTAAAGTGCAATGCACAGAAAAATGTTTAGTGTTAATTTGACTCTTAACAGGTAACATTTGGTCCCACATTCTGGAGCGGGACCAAATGCAATCTTATAAGAGTTGAATTAACACTGAAAATTTAACTGTATGCAGTCAGATTGAGTGTGTGCTTATGCCTCCAGTCCCCAGAATATTCCAGAGTCTCTCTATAGACCTTGCAAATACAGACTGCATTCCCGCATTTCTGCAACATCTTTTACCACCTTAAAAAACCCACCCTGATCTTCCTCTAAATCTCCAGAACATACAGAGAACACATGCGACACTTCCGTGTCTAAATCAACTCTAAATCACAACATTAACAGGGCGTAGGACTCACGTGTCATACAAAGCTACCTCCGTTAATGCAGTTCTCTAAAGTGTCTTTCCCAAACGCAACTCTAACCATTATCTGAGAAACTAAGGAATTCCTTGAGAACAACCTGTTTCCCAGACGTCGCTTTTGTCCAGTGAACCCCCGCTTGGTCTTTTGTCTCTTCTCCCCTGTGAATGACTGTTACACTGTCACATATCAAGTCCCCTAAAACAACAAACTGTGTTTACTTGGCTCTCTCGTTCGTGCTGATGGGCTCAGGACCATGGTGCAATCGCAACTGAAGTTTGAAAAGATCATTTATTCTTTTCTTTTATCTGAAGGGTACCAAAGGGCCATACCGATTAAAATACGTCACTGTCACTCAACACAACTGCACACGTTATCAGAGTAAACCGCGATTTCAGTTTCTGCTGATTTGAAGGCGACTGTAGTAATACGCAGAGCAGCCTATTGTGATATTGAACTTGCGCCACAGTTCCTAGTGAAGATTATGTTGAGACTAAAGTTACTGAAAGTGAAAAGTTGGTTAATTATACAAGAAAAGACATTTACAAAAAACAAATTACATTTACCTCTGGGACAATAAAACAGAAGGACCGTCCAGTTAAATCCAGATTACGTCTTCTTCCCCTCCAAAAACGCCGGGTAGGCTACTCCGTCTTTCTGTCTAACTCCCATCTCATATCTGTGAATGGCAGGTATATTCCTCCCCTCGGGCCACTTAGAACGAGTCCCTACTTTAAATCACGTATCCGAACCGAGTCGGGCCAAATCGAGCTGATACCGAGGTAAGTCTTAAAGTCCCGGCGCGTTTCTGTGCGTGTGTGTCAGTCTGCTCGTCCCGCGAGAGAGGCATAGGCAGCCCTGCACTTTCAAGCTTCTTCAAACTACCGATGCTGTTTTCTAAGTGTAGCGTTATTGCACTTTACCTCGCGGTCCTAGCGCCCAGACGCAGTGTCTGTGGTCACAGACAACAGCGCGGAACGTTAAGCCACCGCTTGTTCACATCCGAAACCAAGATTTAACCACGTAGAACGTGCTTATAAAACGCACGGGGAATAGGTGCTATGCCATGGCATGCTTGCATTGTGTTTTTATTTGTTGAGGAAATGGCCAAACCGTAATTTTGCTCCAGAAAATTATTCTAGAGGCTTACAAAATACCACCTGCCAACTATAACGGCAAGGCAAGCAAGCCCTGTTTAGCTGTAGGCAATGGAATCCTTAAATAATTAAATGATAACGTTTTTCCTATAATCCCGAGAATTTCATGGTTTAGGGGTTTAGCCAGGTTTATGCATTCCAAAATGTCATTCCATTGTGTTTAACACCCAAGCCCCAATAACAGACTGTGTTTTTGTGTAACCCATCAAGGTATATATCATAACAACAACCATTGTTTAAGGTTAGAAATGAGCTAGAATTCATAAACCAAGATCCCTCATCGCTGCTGGTTTTCAAATAGCTCACCTGAAGCAGGTAAGTGAAAGAGAACAGTGAGTGCAATTGTTGCCTCTAGCCATTGGGATTCCAGGAATGTTGGGGGGGCAGGGGGCAATGGCGTCTTCTACTCTCCCCTCTACCCATACCGGGGTCAGCCTTACCCCTCTAACCTTGATCTCACCCAGGCCTTCTCACACCCCCTGCCCTGTGGAATTCGGAACCCCTTTATTCCGATCCAGTCCCAGAATGCACCTCCAAGAGCTCAGAGGCAGGGCTGAGGGTACAAAGATCAGCAGCGGATCATTGTGAAAATCTTCCAGTAGCAACCAGCAGCTCAGCTTTCAAAGAGAATGTGTAGGCAGTGTGTAATGGTTTGGGACTTGGGCTTTTAAAGGCTGCAGGTTCAGTTCCCATGTGGAACACTGTAGTTGTACCCTTGTGCGAGATACATAACACAAACTGCTTCAGTATGTATCCAGCTGTGTACATGAATACTGTGTCAACAATGAAAAAGCTATGGTAAATGGACTGCATTCATATAGTGCTTTTATCCAAAGTTGATGCCTCTCATTCACCAGAGCAGTTAGGGGTTAGGTGTCTTGCTCTGGGACACTTTGACACGCCCAGGGCGGGGATCGAACCGGCAACCCTCCGACTGCCAGACAACAGCTCTTACCTCCTTAGCTATGTCACCCCTTAAGCTATGTAAGTTGCTCTGGATAAGAGCATCTGCTAAATGTCTGTAATGTAATGTAACATGTGTATTGAACAAACCGTGCCACCTCCAATACATCAGAAATAAACAAGTGTGAGCATGGACAGCCCCCTTTGCAAGCTTTTCTCTGATTCATTCCACAGACAAAATACAGCCCCAGCACATCTGCCAGAATAAAAGTGTCTTCATTTTTTTTTCTTCGTGGACTGCAGCTGACATCACATGGGTTTGACCTGCAGTCATGTCCAAAGGAATTTGGCTGAAATATTAGTTTACACATCTCTTCTGTACACTGTTGAGAAAAAACACTAATCAGCAGTGGTCAAAGGAGCTTTTCTCAGCCTTTGTACATTTGCACAGGAAATAATATGGCTGCTTCTTAGCTGAACTTTGAAGACAGCTTTTTGGATCAGTCACCAAGACAAATATAGCTGATGTTTTATTGCCTCCTGATCCCATTCAGCACCCTGTAAAGGTCAGCATTTTTCCCCAGGTCTACAGTCAGGAGAAGGAGGTCGTTATCGCGCACTGCGCTTCAGTTCAGCGGGAGCGCTGAAATTTTCCCCGCGTCGTTGCTTGCATGGGAGCAGGGGGTTCGGCCGTAATCCCCAATGACAACAGTGCAATCATCCCAACTTCCCTTCTTATAAAAAGAGGCCTTTTCACATCTGGCAAGAGACAGACAGAGTGAAGCCACCAGCTGAACACAACTCAATTCGCGCCAACGGCAAAAAAATCATGACATTGCACTTATTGTTTTCTTAGTTGACACCACTGTCCAGAGTGACTTGTGTTGTTTACATTTGATGTACTTTCCATTCATACAGCTGTATATCGACTGAAGCAATTCAGGTTCGGTACATAGGACAGAGGCACCAACTGGCAAGCCTATTCTATTAATCTAGAGTGTGGATGGGCCCTACAGTCTGATATAAAGTCTGAGCCATGCTAGTGCTGGTTGTTGCCATGCGATAGATTGGCAGCTTGTCCAGGGTGCGTTCCTGCCTCTTGCCCAATACATGCTGGGATAGGCTCCAGCACCCCCCGCGACCCTGCCCAGGATAAGTGGGTGTAGATAATGGATGGATGAATGAATGAATGGATGGATGGTGCTGATTGTGGCTGGCACCCCTGCAGGCTGGGTCATACATTTTTGTATCTTCACCCTGGGAAGAGAGAGTTCGCAGTTGTAGGGACATCTGTGACTTATCATGCACCAGTGCCACCCCCCTTCTTGGTCAGGCACCTCTGGCCTGCCAGCACAAGGGACACATGATGTGTCCTCCTCAAACTCCACGTCTGTGCAAGCTTAACTGAGGCGGGGGGGGGGGGCGACTACTTAATGAAAAGAAGCAGTAGCTTGTTATCACACACGTGTGAGGGGAGAATGTGTACAGTATGATGGAGAAGGGGCTTTGTGCAGATGCATGAAAGCAACACGCACATACAGCAGCAGGAGGCCTGAACCTGGAACCTTCTGGTTGCATGCCATCTCCCCAGAGCAGCAGCTCTCTGGCCTGGACCAATCGGCCTGTCATTTGCAAAGGAGTGCAGGCAAGAAACATTTGGAGTTGTGAAGGGACAACCTTGAAACTTTTGAATGGAAGTTGGAAACCCATCTGAATCTTGTAACTTAGTTTCATGATTTTAAATATTGAAATCAGAATAAACCACATCTCTTTCATGATGAAAGCCAGAAAGCAACTCAGAACGCATCGTGTTCATCAGACTCGATGAACAGCAGATAAAATTCTTCCTGGATCCAGCTAGCAAAGGTCTCTGATAGCTTAGTTTGCATTAAATGGTCAGGGAAATGGTCGAACTTCCACTTAAATAGTTCACTTCAAGTTACATTATTTTTTGGGGTGCTGGGGTGCATGACACACGATCCACAGCTGTCCCTGATTCCCATCTTTCCTCTCCTTGCAGTGGTAATTAATATTATACGGCAGTACGTGGCAGAATGCCTAGCAGTCAGTGTGTGAGTCTCACCTCTGCGAGTTACCCCCCCCCCCCCACTCCCCGTGTGGGAGGGGAACGGGGACCTGGAAGCAGACGGTGTCCAGGAGGTGTAAATCTGCGAGGCCTGGAGCCGCAGCGATATCACGTTCCGCCCGCGGCGGGGAACAGGTCTCCTCTCTGCGGGAGGGAAAATTCCTCCACGTGTGTTGCCAAGGGCCCACTCGCTTCGCTCCCTCATTCCTCCTTTCCCTCCCTCCCTCCCTCTCCTTCTCTTTCCCTCTCCGTCTCTCTTATCTTTTGCCTGCTCTCTTCCTCTCTCTCCATCACTTCTGGAGTCTCACTGTCCCTTTCTCATCTCTCTTCTCTTTCTCTTTTTCTCTCTTTCATCCCTTCTTCCTCTTTTTTCTCTTTATCTCTGCTTCGATTCGAGTTTTCATTTAGTGCTGCTCTTCGGGTTTTTCTTGTTGATGATGGAAAGCCTTTTTATCTAAGTGCACTGAAAAATGTTCAACGTTAATTAAGTCAGGGAAATTCAGTGTATCCGTGTAATGTTATCCTGGTAAAGTGCATTTATATCAACACTGGACTCATATGAACTCTTTTCAGAGTTTCTGAATTCTGTCAGAGTTCCTTCGACACAGAATATTTTCCTGTTTTTCAGCTGAGACGGAGAGGAAGAGGGTTTTTTTTGCTGGTGGTAATGTACCTCTTCTTCTTCGTTCTCTTGAGCGGTAAGTAATTACGAAGCCGGAAGAAAAGCAGTAAAACACCCTCAAGCTGAGGAATTTGGCTGGAATCTGGCCTCCCGTAACAGGCAGCCTCCTACAGTACAGTACGGCGGTTGTTCTCGACCTGTCCTGGCTTCACTCCCGACACACAGCGACAGAATGCCCCAAGCCGAAGGGGTGTGTAAACAGCGAGGCTCAAAATTCAACACCATTCATCCGTTTGTCACCTCGTCTTTTAAGGTGTCCCCAGAAGGTCCGCTGGCTTTGTGGCTTTCTTCCTCACTCACATTCCTGTGACTTCAGTGGAGCTTGAGCAGAAAATGGCTCCTCTGGAAATAATTCATCATGCGGTTCATCAAGCTGGCTTGTCCGCATAATGAACAATTTTCAAATTCACGAGAGGGTTAATGATCCAACAAACTTGCATTTTTATATCTAATATATAACCATGTGTGTATACACACACATACTCACATATCTATAATTTATATTCAAAGATATTCATCTGAGGAATTGATAATTCCATTTTGGATGACGTGACTCATTTCAATCTGTGATTCATTAAAGTTGGGTACATAGAGCGTATTTAGCTACACTTTGGTAATAGACTTATGTACCTTTTTTTCCAGTTGAGGGATTACTGAAAGCTGATTCAGCTGGAGAGAAACCATAAAGATTCCAGGAGCCTGAGCAGGGTGTGTGTGCACAAGGCATACTTCAGATTTCTATGGAAATGACATGAGCGGCGCTCGCAAGCTAAAACCTGCGTTCATATACTGCACATGAATGTATATGCACCTGAGGGGCATTTCCACAGCGTTATGCACCTCTTACAGGTGGTGGGCCGCACAGTAGAAGAGGTCACGTGTCTGTTACACTGGGAGGCCTTCTGCACGCCATCTTTTCCACCCATCCACACGCATGTATGGACACATGTTTGCATACACGTACGCAGACGTGCGTGGGCACAAGTATGGCCTCGCACATACAACGCATGTATAAAGTTTGCATGCATGCAAGCACTTGCACACATTCAAGCATGTGCACACATTCATACAGACGACTGCAATGTTAAAAATACAGTGATATACACACAGAAGTACAAACAGCACCAATGCAAAGTCTCACGTGCATATACTGTACAAATGCAAAAAGATGGACACACACAAATTAATCTGACGGCGTGCAAGAGAAACGCCAATGCGTACTTATTCTGATACGCTCAACAGCCGCACGCGCGCACACAGGCAAACACACAGCTGCTGTTGTTCTGTAAAGGGGAAGTAATTGCTGGCCTGGGGTACAATGGCTGTCCAAGCATGGAGGGATTATTAAACAAGATCACAGGGGTTCTCCCCTTACTCTTTAATCGGATAATTGGCCCCACGCGCGCAAGCGCATGGCTAAGATACACAACAGCAGAGGGGGCCTTACACAACAATACCCACGGCTCTCTGACCCCCACCGCTTGAGCTGTCTGTCACTCAAGGTCTTAGCAGGGGTTTTTGGAATTTAGAGCCTCCAGTAATTCTTCTGTGGTTCGAGCCAAGAGTGCTAACAGTGTCAAACCTCCTCTGGCGAGTGTTAAGTGTTCAACCTCCTCCTTTACCTCTTCCTGCAAACCCCAAGTGCCCCACCTCCTCCTGCACCTCCTCCTGGGAGCACTAACTGTGTTCCATCTCCTCCTGGGAGTGCAAACTCTGACGGTGTCCCATCTCCCTACTCTGCATTGGTTTCATTTGAGCTTCTATCTTCTGCCCATTTTATCAGTCAGCTTTATCAATCTCTCTCCATAGCCTTCCTTCTCATGCAGTCTGTCACTTCTTCTTCTTCTATCCTTTCCCCTCTACTGTCACTCTCTTGTTCCATCTAGTTTCTACATTTTCTTAACTCTGTACTACTCCCTCTGTTTCATCTGACCAGCAGTATTAGTGCATTACTTTCCATACACTCTTCCATCTGCCATGTTGGTATTGACATAAGATTTTCCAAAACGACAACAAATAGAAAACTTCAAAAAGAAGAAAAAGATAATGCAATGAATATGAACTGTATTCATTAATTAAGAGTTTTGGAGAACATTAACAAGAGTTCTATTGTGTGTATAAATAATTTCAGCATTACTTATCATTTTAGTTTCCCTTTCTCCGATCTTCTCCTTTGTATGTCTCACTTTCTCTGACTTTGTCTTTCTCTCATTCTACCTTTTCCTTGTTCATTTTCTCTCTATCTCTATCTTTCTTGCTTTGCCTCTTCCTCTCTTTGTGCTACTGCTCCTCTTCTTATCTGTCTCTCATTTTTTTCACTCTCCTCCTCTTCCCCACTCCTTCACCATACCCATCTCCCCCTCTTTCTCCCCTCTCTCCCCCTTTCCCCCATGGGCCCCAGCTGTCCAGCAGGGCCTGCAGGGTATGTGGTCAGACTTGTTTTCCCGCAGCATGAGGTCATCTTCTGTTTGGCAGCAGAGAACTAAAAGGGAAAAAAAATCCTAAAGAAAAACAAAGAGAGAGAGGAAGAAATGAGAAGAGAAGGGACGTGATGGAGATTAATCACTCTTATCAGATACTTAAATTTGAAAAGGAAAGCCCTGCCAACCCAAACCTTCAGGTCCCGACTGGAACGAGGGCAGACCTTTCCCATCCCGTTGAGGTTTTCTCGTCTCTCTCACAGCACCCCCTCTTCAGGCCGGGGGAATGCAATCTCTGCAGGTCAGCGGGCTCAGAGGTGATGCATTCTCTGAACCTGGAGGGTCGATAATCGGTGGGCGCACCCAAACACAAACACGACGAGCTTCCCGTGTCCCCCTGGAGTGCGTGGAGTGCTTATGTGTGTCTGTGCACAAATTAGAGAGAGAGAGAGAGTGGGAGTGAGAGAGAGAGAGTGAGAGTGGGTGTATGTGTGTTTGAGATAGAGAGAGAGAGTGAGAGTGGGTGGATGTGTGTTTGAGAGAGTGAGAGTGGGTGGATGTGTGTTTGAGAGAGTGAGATCGCGTGATCGGTGCAGGTGCACTTATAAGCGCTTATCATTAGCTTAAATGCGCTGAGCTTGCACAGGATGTGTCCTGTTTTCTTCCGGAGGTTTCCATACAGATCCAGATTGCCATCAGCTCGCAATTCCAGGGCGCTCAAATGATTTCCAGAACATGAGCCCAAGAGACAGCAACTGTAACACAAAGCTAATAGCTGTGAGGAAATAGAAGGCTAGCAGCATGGCTTTTGTTCAAGGCCTACACAGATATTTCACCAGGAAAAAAAACACACACATACAGTAATGCACTGTCATCACAAGACTACGCTGCCAAAGTTCCATTGCATTGCACTAAACCAAATATGCGCTGCAGAGCTAGCAGAGCAGTCCTCGCATAGCACAAATATTTATTGTTCCTATCACAAAAGCTTAGTGATGAAAAGCACATGTCCTGTGGCTCGACAAAACAGTCCCACATCTTTGCAGCAAACACACACTGCACACACGACAGTGCATTCATTCCCTTTGTATCGCATAAAAAAAATGACAAGGACACGCTTTCAGCCTCCCATCGGCTCTAAGTTGCATAAATGAATTCTACTCACTTTTGGTCATTTGCCCATTGCATACTCAGGGGGTAATACTAAAAAATTTTTGCCTCATTGTACCAATTAACCCTTTACAGATGATGTATCAGGTCCGGTTGGAGATTGAATCTTTTGTAAAGTGACTAAGCAGGAGCAATGTGACACAAGAAGCATTCGAAAATAAATCCAAAAGTGAAGCGTACAGTGGGCTGTACCACACGTTCACCAAGCACCTGGCTTTCAAAAGGCCTTCAATCTACTTCGCACATGTTTGGTGGGTTTATAATTTGGAGACTGGCTGTGGGGTGTCATTTTATCTTGAGAAAAAGACTACAAACATAAGACCTATCTACAAGCCACAGAAAAATAACTTCCTAGTGAATCATTTACTCAGGCATGAAGGGTAAATGCTTCATTCAGTGCCTGCTGCAGGGGTAGAGGGCTGGCTTAGTTCTTAGACAGAGAGTGACTGTGTGATTGCAGTTGCTTCAGTTCATGTATGGGGGGGTTGTGTGCAGCACTCTCTCAGGTAACACCTGTCCATTACCTGTGACAGGTAATTAAGTGGTAATTGCCCACCATTGGCAGGCAGAGCAAGATCACCCAGTTCTAGGCAATATCAGGAGTCATGTCCAAAAAAGTTTTTTTAAATCCTGTGGCGCTTACAAGAAGGAGAAATGATAGAGGTGAGAGAGATGGAGTGAGTATCAGAGAGAAGAAGAGTCGAATGAACAGATGGAGCAACGGAATAAAAACGAGTCATAGTGTAAGACGAACGGTCGAGAGAGAGAGTGTTCAGTCAGTCTGACTCAGCAGCACAACTCATCCTGAAGACGAATAAATCACTGCCTCCCGTCACAGCGTGGACGCCACAGATACTCGGCTCCAAGCGTAGAGCCCAGCCTAGATTAGCCAAGCATTACCAAGGGCCTGGAGCATGTGCTCAGAGCGGCGAGAGTGTGTGGAACATAACGACCGCAGAGCAGGTGAATCCTCAAGGGAACCGCAGCGTTTTTCCATGCCGTTCCAAGCGGAAATCCGTCTGCCGAAAAGACTCCAATCCCTTTCACAGGATATGCGACGGTCTCCACAGGGCCTCCCAAAGTGTGCTTCTCCTGCCCGCCTACCCCCACCTCCCAACCCTCATCCCACGTCAGAATATAGATTCCAGATATTTTGCCTGTTTTCAGACAAATTAACTGTCACAGATTTGCCACCTGGGAGTACCCGAGAAACAAAGCCCGTTTCCTTCTCCGCTCTGCTCGGATCCTTCTTTCCTTTAATCTTTCCTTCCTTCCTCCGTTCCCCCTCCATCCACCCACCCACCCAAAAACCACACAACCAGAGTTACACATTGAAAACCAATCACACAGAGAGCCAGAAAGGGCAAGGGCCTGTGTTCAGGCGAACGCTCCAAACACGTGGGAGAGATCAGGCCCGCGGAAGCCCCAGGGACAGGAGCCCCGAGGAGTGGAGGGTCCATAAAGTGCCTCCTCCCCGAGCCCCAAATACTTCCTGCAGAGCCCCAAACCAACCACATGGTTCAGTCCCCATGGGGGTGGCTGCCCCCTCTCCGGTTCAGCGTTCAGGACCTGGTTCACTCTCCGTGAAGGCAGGGATTGACCATATTTGAAATCAGGAATTAAAAAAATTGCCTTTAAAATATGTATTTACACGTCCCCATTTCATATGTAATACAGGTCGCTCACCTGCTATGCCTATGAATGGTTTACACCTCCCACAAAGCAACTTAACTCCTCCAAACTTCTGATGTCAGTTCAGAAATGTATTTACGAAGGGCTTCTGTAACAAGATACTTTTGAGTAAGAGCGTTTTTGCTGATTCCAGTAAAGACTGACATTATGACAGAATTCAAATGGAACTCTTGCCCCAGTTTTCGGTCTTGAAATCTTGTGTTAACTCCATGTGTGCTTTTGTAATGAGTGTAGATTTGAAGACAGCAGCTGTTTGTTTGAGCAGTGCAGAGGACAGGCCAGACAGAAGGCTAGTGTTAGGGGGGGGTGGGGGGGGGTGGTTGGGGTGCATTTCCTCCCCGGGTCCGCGGCTGTCTCTTCAGCGCACGCACATGGCGATGACACTGGGCTGAGCGAGAGGCCGCCTGAATCTGGGCCAGAACATTCCGGAACGCTGCCCGTCACCCGAGGTGTTCCAGCGGGAACAATGACCAGTTACCAGGTAACGCTGGCGTCACGGTGAGCCAGAGGGGAGGAATCCACCCCAGCCCCTGCCCCGGACACAAACACAAACCTGTCGCCAAAGTATCTACTCTCACGGGGGAGGGGAGGGGAGAGGAGTGGAGCGGGGGACAGGAATGCGAGTGTACCTCCACAAACACGGGTTCCTCTGCCAAGCTACAGTACAGGCCATTAATAAACAGCTTTCATATTCAGAACACCAGACCTTTTTCTCTGCACTGCTTCATGTTCATTCAGCACTCATTCGCCATGGCAACCCAAAAACAGACCCTAAATTATTTTGGGGGGGAAAAACAGCTTCGCAAAGTTACATCTGTGAACCCCGCTAGGCAGAGGAGTAATTATCAGCTTCTCAGAGACGAGTCTATCCCTGCACACTCCGAAGAGATCAAGACCCCTATTCCAGACCCAACACAGAGACAAGATACGGCTGTCAGGAGCAATCAATCTTAGGCACATGCTAATTTTTCGTGGCAGAGACATGCAGGATTAATTAGTAGACATTAATCACCGGCGAAATGAGCAGAGGTTTACACCATGTTACTGGTGCTCATTAATGAGAAGTTTCTCCTCCAGTGCTCAAAAGCCTGGGTCTCTCACCGAAATCCTATTGGCAGGTTTTCACCAATCACGCGGCAGCGCGTTCTATCTGCCCAGCAGTACGGTTCTTCCCGCGTGGTCAGTACAGCCAGCCGAGCCGTGGCGGCGCTGAATGAACCGCGTGGGTCAGTACACACGAGTTCAATTCACAGTGCTGTGCAGCGTACGATAGCAGGGCTAGAACAGCTTCTCTTATTCAACCGTCTCCTCTGCCAGATCTCTGAACCAAGTATTTGGACAAGTTTCCAGAACTGTGCAAAGTGGCTGAGTGGAGGAGAGGGATTGGGGGGGGGGCGGTGTAGAGAGAGGGAGGGAGGGAGGGGACCTGGAAGCATTCGTATTTATTAAAAACGTGGGGGAAGGAGGGGTGGCGGGGCAGGGGGGAGAGGAGGGAGCGTGGCTTCTTTTCCTGCTGCATTCTTTCCTTCATCAGGAATTCACTGAGGTTTTTTTGGCGAGCCACTTTTATTATTGCATTTCTTTCCTCCTCACTTGGGAAAGACAAGGCGGCTCGTTCTGGTCCCCGTGAGGCCCGGAGCCGCCAGGGCTGGGGGGGGGGGGGTGAGGGAGGGCGAGAGGGAGAGAGGGAGAGAGAGAGAGAAAGGGTGAGGGAGAGAGATAGCTTGAAAAGACTCACAGGCCTCAAAGAAATAAAAGCTCCATCGAGCCCCTTTAATCCTTTGACGACCGTGTATCAGAGTCACAGCACTTTCGCCAGCCCAGTGTCAGACCCATCTTGGGTTTAAGAGGCTTACAGCTCCTGAGATCGAGGCCTTTTCAGGTTATAAACAGCACCATATTTCACCTAGGCAAGATGTACTTTCTTATTTTCCATCTTCTCCTTTCTTTAATATGTTGAAGAGGGAACTGGGGACTCCAGTACTGCAAGGACACTACAGGCTTCATTCCATCCAGAATCATATATGAACTTTTTTGTTTGGACTTTTTATTGGACTAAAACTCACATTGAGCATTTTATTCCCCCCATCTTTAATCCAGGAAAGACGAGAAGGCCGGCGAATGCAGCCGGAAATGGAAGATGGAAAAGCTGCGAGCTGCTCCTACATCCAGGCCACGGCACGCAGAGGAATCGACACACAGAACAATAGCGGCAGGGGCCAGACATAAAAACCGTTCAGCTATAAATCAAACTGCGTTTCTATGTCCAACTGGCAAAAGAGCACGTCTGGGCTCATAAAGTTGCTAATGCGCATTCTGTTTTGAATAAGACGCCCGCAGAATCAGAAACACCCCCACGCCAAGGCAGATAAAGACGGGAAAAACATCGGCCCTGACAGCAGGAATCTATTTTGGGGAAGCATGAAAAACAAAAAAAGGCAAACGTTGAAAAAAAAAAGAAAATTCATCATTGAACGCCTGAACTAGCAACAAAAACCCTGAGTCTGTACATGTCTTAATCTGTTCAGAGATGACGTAGCGGGCAAGACCAGGCGGCAGCAATAAAATGTACTCTTTTTTTACCCCCATGTTTTTTTACTGGTGGTATTTTTTTTGGTGAAAGGTCAGTAAATTTTAAAAGCAGGTGATGAGGGTTTGGAACGTGCTTATCCTCAGATTTGCATGCTTTCATTTCCCACACATCCGGCTGCCCGATGCAAAGCATTTCAGCAGAGAGAGGAGGGGTGGGGTATGGGTAGTGCTTCAGGAGGGAGAGAGGGGGTGTGGGGTATGGGCAGTGTGAGGCAGGGACAGAGGGGGTGTGGGGTATGGGCAGTGCTTCAGGAGGGAGAGAGGGGGTGTGGGATATGGCCAGTGTGGGGCAGAGAGAGAGGAAGTGTGGGGTATGGGCAGTGTGAGGCAGAGAGAGAGGAGGTGTGGGGTATGGGCAGTGTGAGGCAGAGAGAGAGGAGGTGTGGGGTATGGGCAGTGTGAGGCAGAGACAGAGGAGGTGCGGGGTATGGGTAGTGTGAGGCAGAGAGAGAGGAGGTGTGGGGTATGGGCAGTGTGGGGCAGAGAGAGAGGAGGTGTGGGGTATGGGCAGTGTGAGGCAGAGAGAGAGGAGGTGTGGGGTATGGGCAGTGTGGGGCAGAGAGAGAGGAGGTGCGGGGTATGGGCAGTGTGAGGCAGAGAGAGAGGAGGTGTGGGGTATGAGCAGTGTGGGGCAGAGAGAGAGGAGGTGTGGGGTATGGGCAGTGAGAGGCAGAGAGAGAGGAGGTGTGGGGTATGGGCAGTGTGAGGCAGAGAGAGAGGAGGTAAGGGGTATGGGCAGTGTGAGGCAGTGTGAGGCAGTGAGAGAGGAGGTGTGGGGTATGGGCAGTGTGATGCAGGGGCTGAAGTTATCGTTTCCTGTCCTCCCTTTCTGCACCTGTTCATTCGCTCAGAAGGCTCTGACGTGCTTGTAAACCCGGCCCTCTGCGTGGGCTCAGAGAGAGGCCACCAGGCCCAGGACTCTGGAGTCCGTGACGGGTAAAGCCAGCAGCACTGAGGAGAAAGGGGTCAATATCAGGCCACCCAATCCGGCACGTGACTGACGCAACTTTCCACGCTAGATGTCCAGCGATGACGCATCAGGCTCTCGACGTGGCGCAGCCGCTAAAACGCGTTGCTCCAGGGCTGATGGTCCAGACTGGGATGCTGCCATGGTACCCCCGAGAGAGCCCCCCCCCACCTCCCCCTCCCCCCTCAGCTGCTCCCTGTAAACACAGGCCCGTATAAAATTGGCAGAAGAGCTTCATTAACATGTTACATTTTTGCAGCCATTAGTGAAATGTGTGGACCATGTGAACAAAATGTAGAAATGTTAAAAAGTTTTGCTGCAGTATAATCTGTAACAGCTGGGTCTTGTGTTTTTCCCCCTTTAGCATCAAAACTCACTCCCCAACTCTCCAGTTTTTTTCCCCGACACAGATGTGGACATTGTGCAGACAATCAGAGCACTGAGGCACTGAGCTTAAATGGCAAACATAAAGAGTGCACTCTGATGCTCCTGAATGAGACTACAGCTCGATGACCAACTGCCACAGCATCACTCCCATGCGAAAAAATTGTATAAATTGTAATTATACTCCAAGTATTCAAAACTATTAAAAAGTAGACTTACTAGCATAGCATACTATTTTTTTACGTGTCTCACTCTGGAAAGACTCATACACAGTCATACACAGTGATACATATTCTCTGTGCCACGGATCTCAAACCCAGACGACCACAGTGTCTGTTGGTTTTTGGGGCGTTTCCACACTTAAGCGCATTTAATTTATGTCACCGATTGGCTAAAGAGTCGCCTCACCTTGTTTCCAAGGTCAGGACTGGCTGCTAATTGAATGGAAACCACAGAAACCAGAAGACCCCGGAGTCCTCTGGGGCGGGAGATCGAGATGCCTGCTCTACACGTTCTCCCGCACCGATACAGCGCAGCGAAGTGCAGCCTTTCCGACGCCAGCCTCCTCTCCAGCACCAGCGTGTTCTCAGACACATCAGCTAAAAGCTCTTTTTGCTCTCCAGCGCTTTCGACCACCTCCCACGCAGATGGTGAAACTCATCGCGGGCGTTTCTAGGTAACGCTCCTCAACGTGTGACTGCTCCCAGAAACCTCAGCGTTGGCTCTGGAAGTGGAAGAACGCCGTTAATTAACGCTCATGACTCCGAAGCTCAGTGCCAATTAGTTCCCTGTTTTATTTTAACAAACCCCTTCCTTACTTCAGCCTCCCCCCATCCCACCCAGCACAATATATAATAAGGTACAGAAGGACCGTAAATCAGTCCAATAAGCACCTTGGCCAATAAGATGTCAGTGTGACGGAAACAGGGATTAGACAATCCAGACACTCTTGAAGACCTTAAATGGTGCCAGATTTAATCCATCTGCAGTTGGCCTCCAGTTAAATCAAACTGGGTGCATGTTTTTGCCCCTGTCTTCTCCTTCTCAGTTTGCTACACTCCTGTCCACGCAGGTAAGGGGATCCTTGCTAACAATGGTGGCCTGAGTCAAGTAACCTGAGCCCAGCACAGCCTGTGTAATGCCGTTGCATCTGCAGCTTAACGGCCTGTTTGGGAAAGTGAGCATTAATAGATGTTGATTGATTGGTGGTTTTTACAGTGTAAAAAATGTCCAGAGGAGACTATCAATTTACCTGGCCAACAATATGGTGGTCTTTCCAGCTTTCCCATTTAAAAAGCATTTCAATGAACTCATGTTCCGAACAATTTAACATAAGCCATCATAATTCATTAGCAATCATGGAGTCATAATCCTACCACATGCTCCATTTCTCTTTTTTCCTTTCTGTCTCTCTCTCTTTCTCTTGCTCTCTCTCTCTCTCTCTTCCTCTCCATGCTAAATTAAAGTCATTTTTCTCGTGAGGCAGCGCGTGTGTCCTGCCAGAGTACACAGGCACAGCAGAAAAAAAATAGCATTTTTATTGAGTGTTTCACTCATTTTTTAATCCAGTGTTCCAAAGGCTCATGTGACCCTGCCCAGCGTGGTTTAACAGCACTCTGCCACCCCAGTAGCCAGAACAGATCCAGGCAGGCCAGAAACAACCGCACGGTCACAGCTGGGCACACCTCAGCTCCACAGCGGGGCTCAGGAACCCAGCGTCTCTGCCCGTGTTTGGCTCCAGAGCTCTGGGCATGCATGCGCCTGTGGGATCAGGGCTGGGGGGGGGGGGGCAGGGGGAGAGAGTGGGGTGCCACCACAGACTGGCTGCTTGACCACAATCAAGCAGCCTTCTACACCCAGAGCTAGTGATGGATGGAGGAATACGTACGAAAGGGAACTGAAAATCTCCAGGTTTTCACCACAGACAAAATTTATTTGGTTGGTCCTGGCGCACCTGTGGGTTTGGCCTTGCCTGAGATTGTGTTGTGATACTTCTCTTTGACCACACGGAGGTGCTGTGAAGTTAAAAAAAAAAAAAAAAAACTCTGATCCCTCCCCACAATCTCATAAACTGACTACAATCAAAATAACAAGGCCTCTGCACCTGTGACTGGTCATTTTCACTCGGTTTCCACGGTCACAGATCCTAATCCCATTATATGCTGCACCACTGTCAACCTGCAGCTTTCATCCTGTCACATGACTGCCAAACTGGCTTTGATTCTTTTCAAGTTAATTGGCTGTGCTTTACCTCCCAAACAGCACACATGCTGTTCATAAATCTCAGAAAGTCATAAACTAACAATTTAATGAATGAGTGAATGCCATGAGCTGGTGAAGCTTTATCGTCACACAGATGTGCACGCCGGAGCATCACATAAACACGGTGAAATCAAACAAACGCACAGTCCACAGATCCAACTCGCACCAAATCATTGAGGCTCCCGCCACAAGCAGAGGGATCCTGAAGAGTGAGTGTAATGGGGCGTAGCAACTGGAAAGAAAAATGGACAGCGGCCGGGGAAAAAAGAAAAAACAGGAACCAGACAAGCAGCAGGAGTTTGGAGTGAGACTGAAAAGAATTTGTCAGTAAAAACTTTCAGGTGTTTTTCTTGGACGTGGCAGCTGGTGTCTCCGAGTCCCCCTGTCTCTGCGTGATGGAGCGGTCTGACAGGGAGCCAATCAGCTCTGAGCCTGTGATCCGCCCGCCGTCGCGGCTCAGAGCTGGGAAACCGTCGCCCAGCCGACCCAGGGAGGATCCCAAAACTCTGATCCAGGGAAGCCCAGATCCTAAATCCCAAAACTCGAAACCTGGGCCTGGAGACACAGCCGTAGCAGGGGTCACACTCTTTATCCACAGCCTGGGGCTCGTAGAAGCTCCACTCCCTCTCTTTCTCTCTCTCCCTCCAAATTTCACCCTCCAAAATGAGTGCCTCTCTCTCTCGCTCTCTCTCTCATTTTCTTTGTTCATCCTCCAAGCTTCTTGTTTTTTTTTCATGCCTTATTAGCCTGCAATGCCTGCAAGTGAGCATATCCCATAAAACATCAGCAGGATCTTTTCTCAGCCCCTGAGCACGCTCAGTAACAGCCAACCCCCCCCCCCCCCCTTTTTAATGAACAGTGGTGCTCTTCCAAGGCGTGAAGCGTGTTGTGGTATGGAAACTGGCAATGGTGCTCGGCTAGCGGCTCTGCTCTTAAAGAGCAGACCAGCTGTGGGGAGCTGGTCCCGAAACCGCAGCCACTGCAGAGAGGGGGCAGCGAAGCGCCCGTCCAGTCAACACAGGAGCACCACGCCGCGGGACGGGACGGGGGACGCGGCACAGTCCAAGCGGGGGACATTGGCCATTGTCCTGCATCAGGTCCAAATTGTTTAGAGTCATCCTCCATGCCACTGCCAGAAGGCACCATGAAAGGAATGAAAGCCCAAGATTGCTGGAGCCATCAGCTGAAGTGGACCGGAACCAAGCTTTGAAAAACTCAAGTCCAGGGGTTCCAGAAGAAGAAATCTTTTAGATTCCACAATTAAATTCCCTCTGTGGCCCTTAAAAACGACAGAGAGCAACAGCTTTTTCATCCAATTAAACATTGTAATCTATTGGAATAAGTGAAGTGGGCTATGTACCGATTTTCAAGGGAAAAAAACAACTTCCAGGAAAAGAAGACTTCCAGCTGCTTCTCAGGAGCCAAATGAAAGCCACACATTCCCTCACTGACCGGAGACCAAGGAAAAAGCCTTTCACATAAAGACTATGTGTAGCAGCATGCAGCAGTGAGAACTCCAAAAAATTTAATTTGGGGAAAAAATGCTCTCCAAATGTCTCACTCTGGAAAGACACATACACGGTCATATATACACACACAGATGTGGGACCATTTAACAGCGGTGATGTCACCGTCTGTTGAGGGCCAGGCTGGGGGGGGAGCACAGGTCCAGAGTGGAATATCAAGGGAACCAATGAGCAGGTCGATGAAGTGGGGTGCAGCCAATCACACAGACTATGAGATCAGGCCTGGTCATAACACACACACACACACACACACACACACTCATGCACACAAGAGGAAAAAACAAACCCTGCTTTAATTTCCCTGAAAACCAGCAAATCTAACTTCATTAGGTCTTTCAAATAAAAATTTGTCATGAGGCTCAGCATCAAACAATCACCCTGCTCTCTGGTTGTTACAGTCATGACAGGACATCGTCATTCGCCACATCACCGCATACAACTGCGCACTTATTACAGTCTGGTTGTTTGGAACCACAAACATTGGAATTACAAGATAGAAATGGGGGGAAAAAAACAAATTCAGATCAAACGGTACATAGCAATATTTTTTTTCAGGCAGATTCCAGGAATAAAGGGACATAAGCAGGTTGCAAATGGCGAGCAAAATTCCTTGCGGTTTGGGTGGCATAAATAGATGGTAGGGGGCTGTTTATACTGATTTGTCCCTGTGGCATCAGAAACAGACGTCTGTCATAGCAGAGTTTTGATTACTGCGGTAGAGATGCCTGAGTGTGGCATAGTTCTGCAGACAGACCAGATGGGGGTACTTTTGGTGGAACTGGAGAGCCACACTTTGTAACACAGAAACCTGTGGCTTTCCAAAGCATTTGCAAAAGCCAGCCAAACAAAATCACACTGAATAAGTCATTTGGAAAAAGAATGGGGGGAAAAAAGAGTGCTTTTTTAGGTTATGCCATCAGTTGAACCAGTAAATCACTGCATCAAAAGTAAAATAATATCATATTCACAAAATAAAACACACATTTAAGAAATGTTTTGTCCAAGATTGAGTTTTCCAGGCAACAAATCAATTGACTGACTGCGTAAGATCACACACCAGAAGAATATCCCGCATTAGAAGGGACACTGCGAAAATAAAATAAAATTGAGCAATGAAAGCTCCCTCTTTGTTGGCTGCACTCACTTCCTGTCTCCATTGGTTTTAATTTGAGTGTTTTTTTCCCCCTGTGCTTCTTTCCTTTCTAAAGAAAAGCCAGAAGTAGAGTTCAAATGGAAACCACCCCACTCTTGCATTGTTTTAGACCAAGAGTTTGCCAAGCCAAACAATATATCTTTTTTTATATATATATTATGCAAAAATCATACAATAGATGCTGGGTGCAAAAGCAGACTGTTGTCCAGGCCTCATCTGTTTTGCATGAATATTAGCAGCCACAGCTATGCGAACGTTCTGGCGTCTGGTCTCGGGGTTGTTGCCGATGAGGGGCGCGATGCAGGCCAGCTTTCTCCCATTCATGAGCCCCAAAACTTCTGCCTCCCTCTCAATCAGCCCTCCGTTTAACTTTATAGCAAATGATCAGGGACATGTGGGGTTTTAACCAAAACGAGATAGAGTTAATGTTAAACCTGGCCCCTATAACATATGTAAATGTTTCCAGTGCTGTTAAAAGGTAAGGCCCAAGCAAGCCTTTTTACTGATCTAGGATCAGATCTTCCCTGTCCATATACACAGTATACAGTATACAGAATACACATCTTATTCATAACATTTGACAGCATGGTTATGTGGTTATATTCACCTCCTGAAACACAATGCTCAGTCAAGATCTTAAATTATTTCCAGTGGCACAAAAGTAATAAATAAAAAAACTTTAATAAACCACTAAAGTCATGATATGTGATGGGATCATATTTAGTTTCTAATTTTCTAAACCTAGATTGACCAAGGGGTCAATTTATTTACCGCCACGTAGTCAATTTATTTCAAACATATTTTAAGCCAAGTCATCAGTGCGACAGCTCTGCAAATTACAAATTTTTCCGGCAGTATTGCCTGCCACCTAATCATAGTGGTGCACAGCTCTTGATTTGCATAATTGGAGCCCGAAAAGCCAATCTCCAGACACTGTGTAAATCACGGGCCACTTAGGTCTGCAGACAGAAGGGTGAGATGTGGAGCCAGAGCAGAAGGCCAACAGTGAGACAAATAAGAAACAAAAAAGGAGAGTTCTCATTCGTTACACTGATATTCAGTGCCTTTGCCATTTAAGGGGTAGAAACGCTGCATTCCCAACATGCTTTGCAGCTCCTGTCCACCACTGCACATGTCTCTTTACTAAGATCCCACCTCCTCCATGCTGCACAGTGCTCACATTGTAAGACCCAGGTCTTAATCCTTCGGCACACTCTCCTTTCTTTCACAGCAGTGTGTTATTCGGTGCAGGGGAACAGTTGGTAAAACAAACAGGTGTGTCAGAACAACGATGGCCAACCAGGCCACTCCCCCCAATGTCACGCCTCACCGAGCTCAGGCGTGGAATCACCACGGAAACCCCTTTCAGGCCGTGCAGACTCACCGGCTCCTGTGCTGCTTCCGTCCTCGCTCTGGGCATCGTAAGTACGGGGAGTTCCGGTTCGCAATCGGAGCTTTCGCCTCTGCATTGCAGCACAGAACGTCCAGGGCTAGAGTACTGCCCCCAGGTCACGCCCCCCTCCTGGGGTTTGAGAAGATGCTTAAAACAGGAACGTTTCGGCTACAAAAGAAGGAGACGGAATGTTCAACATCAAGAATGTGGAGCAGAGTATCTGGTGGATCAGTACAATCTGTGATAGCATCACGCACAGGAGCCAAGGGGCAGAGTCTGTCTGTGGCTCACCTCTTGACTCCTGGTAGCTGTGTTGACCCCACCGCGCCTCCCTGCTTAACGAACTCATAGAGACGAGGAGGTGCAGAGTGGGGCTCCAGGACTGGGTTATATCCGGTGAGCAGCAAGTGGGAAGTGGGTTCACTGCACACGACCCTAGAACAAATACACAAAAGCTAATCTGACTAATAGGACTACTGGGACAGACCGTCGAACACACACGCGCACGCGCATGCATGCACGCACACACGCATACACACACAATTTCACAGGTGACAGTGGTGCAAAGACATGCTGTTTTATATACCCTTTCAAACCCCCAATTAGGGGAACCTTAGGACAGAGATCCAGGGACATTGTGACACCCTCAAACACCCGCTTCTGTAGGAGCAGTCTGTATCTTATTCTCTGGCTTGTGTGTGCGCATGGTGTGTGTGTGTGTGTGTGTGTGTACGCACACTCACAGCTGGATTTAATATCACTAGGACTGACAGGGTAAGATAGCACTCTCCTACGCCAGGAGGGAGGTCAGATAGGGGAACAGGGATGGGGAATGGGTGCCTGGCAACATTAAAACAAAAAGAAAAAAAAAGGTATAATTCACATCCCACTGCTAGGATAACGTCTTACACATCAATTGCTTTAATTGTGTTTACATACCGTTTTTAAAACATTTCCAGAGCTTTTTGGAAGGAGTTGAAAAACAGAGCTAGGAGGAAAGACACTGTGGCCTGCAGGAGAGAGAAGCACAGGGTCCTGGAGTACAGCTATAGAATCACAAAGTCCTGTAGAACAGCTAGAGAAGCACAGAGTCCTGTAGAACAGCTAGAGAAGCACAGAGTCTTGTAGAATAGTTAGAGAAGCAGAGTCTTGGAAAACAGTTAGAGAAGCACAGAATCCTGTAGAACAATTAGAGAAGTACATAGTCCTGTGGAATAGCTAGAGAAGCAAAGGGTTCCGTAGAACAGCTGGAGAAGCACAGAATCCTGTAGAACTTCTAGAGATGCACAGTCATGTCAGCCCAATTAGGGGACAAAGCACAGTCAGAAGAGGAGAGAGGAGGCAGGGGAGTCACAGGTCCTGCAGCATCTGAACACAGGAACGCTGAGCAGAAGTAATCATTTCCACACAGACGAACGGATACGTACACTGCATATCAACAGCTCAGAGTCCCGGGCATCACCCGAGAGTCCCAGAGACAGGAGAGGAATGCTGGCAGTGTCAGTGTGGGCAGCAGGGCACATCCACATGGCCACTTCTCTCCTGGACCTCTAACCCACAATGCACCACTACTAGCTTTTTCCACATCTTATCTACCACACTAAATATCTAAAAGGCAATCACGTATGGTAGACAATGTGAATGCCGGCAAGATTTCAATCATTTATCCACACTTGGCCTAGAGTTGCGAGAGAGGGAAAATGAGAATTCTGTCGGTCTCTGCCAAACCCCTAACTCTCTTACAGGTAGGGCTCGTCTCCATGACGAACGATCCCCCTGTGAGCGTTCCGACGCCAGTCTTCTGTCAAACGTCAAGCAGAGGGAAATAAAAAGCAGCAAAAGAGCATCCAGATGACACAAAGGAGTGCTAACTGTTTAAGTTGAACAAATACTTTTTTTTTTTAAAGAACAAAGAGGTTTGTTTTTAGAACATAAATCAGGTGTCTTTTTGTCAGCTCTCTCGAAAATCCTCCTGCCAATGTCAACTGGAAAGCTGGCATCCAACACAGCTCCACGTCACAGGCACGTCTTTCTCCAAGACTAAGTGGAAAAAATCATTTGAATAGAGGGAGCTTTACCAAATATATCCCCCTCCCCCTCCCCCTCCGGACAAATAAAGAGTCCTTTTTGAAGAAGGGAAAAGTAAACTTAAGAGACGGGCAAATAAACACATCGGAACCGAAAATACCCAAAATGTCTGACAAAATGTCTGCAGAACGAGCCTCATTAACACAATACTGAAGAACCCTTCAGGCTCATCGTTCAAAGAGCATTTTAGACACCGTGCAAATACAAATTAAAACCTCATTCTGGCTTTAGTTTCCAAATTTAAAAAATGAAGCTTTAAAAAAGCCAAGAAACTGTCTGGTCCATGAATATTTTAGATCTTGACAGGCCAACGACTGCAATAAAATACTGAACTTAGAGCTGTGGTACCTTTAATAAGATGCTTGACATTGTACAAAAATGCAACACTGCCATCTACAGGTTGTTGACAACACTGCCAAAAATGATGCGTCATACACTACCAGGGTAGCAGCAGTGGGCAAAAGCAGACTTCTGAGCTTCCTTTCTTTCCCACCACGACCCATTTTTGGAATGGTTGTCATGTAGAAAATCGCAAGCTTTCATTTCACTTGGACCAAAATGGTCTTCCTGGACCTTCACCCCCAAACCACCTTTACAAGTAATCTCGAGATAACTTTCAATACAGAACAGATTAAATATGAATAGATATTCATACCAGTCGAGAGGTCCCAGCAGGTGCACTAGACCAGGTGTTACATGAACAGTAAAATGAGGTACATCACACTGAGGTTAACTTTTCCCTTGCATTACTCACCTAATATTCGGCACACACCCCCCCCAGCGATGGTTAGCACGGGGATTTCAGCACGGCCTTCCAGCCTCTTATTTTTGGGTTCTACATTACATTACATTACAGGCATTTAGCAGACGTTCTTATCCAGAGCAACTTACACAACTTTTACATAGCATTTTACATTGTATCCATTTATACAGCTGGATATATACTGAAGCAATTTCGGTTAAGTACCTTGCTCAAGGGTACAACGGCAGTGTCCTACCCGGGAATCGAACCTGCGACCTTTCGGTTACAAGTCTAGTTCCCTACCCACTGTGCTACACTCCTATCCTTCTATGCCTTCCGTTTCCATTACTGCAACTTCAGAAACTTTCAATGACAAAAGACCCCATTCTTTCCAAAACACATCCTTTATAAATATACCAAAAAGCAGTCAACACTCATTTTGAAACGGATTTATTCATTTATGATACAAGCTTGAAGCACACAATTGGTTTAATTCTTTTTTTAAAACAAATAATTTTCAGCACAAGTTCATAGCATTGACACCGCTGTACACAGTAACACACCCAGGGATGGTCACTTAAAAGGCAGAATGTAGTGGAACATCATTTCCCAGAAACCACCAACTACTCCTCCCTACCCTTTCCCGCCCTCCGGTCCCACACTGCCCAACCCAACACTCGCCCTCGCATACACACACATGCATACAACCCAGCAATCAATTTTATCGACTTTAACAGTAAATTAGTTTTTCCATACAATAGAAATGAGAAATTAAGTACAAATAAAAAGGAAAAAAAAAGAAAAAAAATACATAAGCATAAAACTTCTTGAGATCCATCATTAATAATATTAATTCCTTAATCAAGAGCAAACCAGACAGAACAGCATCCAAACATTTAAAGAGGTAAAATGCAAACCTTCCTTTGCCTCTCCAGAGTGAGGCGATTAAGAGCGCCTAAGCCAGCGCTCCCACACCCCCCCCACCCCCAACCCCCCCGGTACCTTTTTCCAATCACGTCTCTCCCTCTTTCACCGGATTCCAGCAGGAAGAAATGGCACAAGGTCACTCACAGAAGATGCCGGCCGCCCCCACACCCCCCACCCCCCACCCCTGCCTACAGCTCCCACATCACATCACCCCCCACCTCAGCCCCCACCCCAGCTCCCCCGTCCATCTGTCCCCGTGATTGGCTCCAGCTGAGGTGCGGGTCCATCTTCCCTTCTCCCTCATAGTAACACGCGCATCAGGGGGCGGGGTTAAGGAACAGCAGGCTGTAACAGGTGCGTGCCAGACGAAGCGCGCGGAGCGCCAGGGCGTGACATCACAAGGCCATTCTCACAGCAGCGGAAACAATCAGTCCTTCCACTCATGTCATTTACAGAAGGACAACACACTGACAAAGCAGAGACGGGGTCTGAGGGGAAGCAGTCATTCAGGGTGCGTCTCCTCGGCGACAGCAGGAAGGCGATGACACGGGTGGGTGCCGATGGGCCCAGGTAATGCCCAAGTGCATTCAGGTCAGCCTTGGTAATGCCCAGGCACAGGTAATGCCCAGGAGGGCACAGGTAATGTCCAGGTGGGCCCGGATAATGCCCAGATGACACCCACCACAGAGCAGCGCCACGCACAGGTGCCGAAACGGCCGTCCCAAGAAAACCTTAAATCGGGGAACGCCCATCACCGTGAAACAACGAAGAGGCAGCCATTAGAGCTGAGAGTTAGGGCCAGTTTGCCCTTGTGCAGGATGGGACAGTTCTCAGGCCATGCCGGGCCACCCTGGAGTAAACGCTGAATGTAGGGGGAGGTGCTTAAGCGAGAGGGAGGGGCTAGAGCGAGAGGGAGCAAAATGTCCAAAAAGGCCCATAAAAGAACGGAGGCCCGTCACTCCAGCAAAAGCGCCGCTCGTAACAGCTCCAACACAACGGGGTGTGGAGGGTCAGCGCCGGGGTGTGAGAGAGCTAACAGTCGTCACCTCTGCACCGAGTCCAAGAGCGGGGAAAGCGGAGAGTTTCTCAGAGCCGAGGCAGAACCGGGTCGCGCGGGCCCCACGCAGTCACGCGTCGCTCCTCCAGGACTCCACGACCACCGGCTGCCGCTCCGACGTGGAGCTTCAATAGGTCACAACGCCCCACGCCCACGGACACTTGGCCAAATGGCAGCCCGGGTGCTTTTTGGCAACAGAGATTCGTCCTCAATGATTGGCACGCAAGTCAGGAGGCTGAGGCGTAGCCTGGCCCTCTGGAGGGAACAGCCAGCACCCCAAAGCGCTCTGTCCTGCTTCTCCTCCACTCCAAGTGCAATGTAGGTTTGACAAGCAAAATAATATTTTTTAAAAATGTTTGTGTTCCTGCTGACCCCATCCAGGAGCACTTCCTCAAAAGTTAAGGGTCATCAGGAATAGCCTGGGGTTGAGGTTGGTTGGGGGGGGGGGTGAGATGAAGAGCCAGGCTTCCAGCTTCCGTCCTCAGGCTTAGGGGATGACGAGACCATATCGGGGAAGAAGGGGGGGGGGGCATTTGCGGGTGAGGAGCAGGATAAGGGGCGGGGGGGGGGAGAGGGGGAGGTTGTGTGCTTTACAAAAGCAGACAGCAGCTGCTCTCTGTGGCCTTCTCCCGGTTCCTCTGACCTGGACAGGGGAGATGGAGAGACTTCAGTGGTGGAGAATCAAACGGGAGAGAGAAATTCCCTCTGCCTTCTCATAATGACTGCAGTCAGATGGAATGCAATTTTGGGGGAGGGAAATGGAGAATGGACATGGGTAGGGAACAAAGACACTGGGACATAGGAAGTCTAGGGAAAAAAGGAGGGGAGCAGGTGTAGGTGAGACAGCAAACAGGAAGCAGAGCAGGTGTAGGTGAGACAGGAAAGGGGAAGCAGAGCAGGTGTAGGTGAGACAGGAAAGGGGAAGCAGAGCAGGTGTAGGTGAGACAGGAAAGGGGAAGCAGAGGGGGAGAAGGCGAGACAGGAAAGGGGAAGCGGGGAGGGAGAAGGCGAGACAGGAAAGGGGAAGCGGGGAGGGAGAAGGCGAGACAGGAAAGGGGAAGCGGGGAGGGAGAAGGCGAGACAGGAAAGGGGAAGCGGGAGGAGAAGGCGAGACAGGAAAGGGGAAGCGGGAGGGAGAAGGCGAGACAGGAAAGGGAAGCGGGGAGGGAGAAGCGAGACAGGAAAGGGGAAGCGGGAGGGAGAAGGCGAGACAGGAAAGGGGAGCGGGGAGGAGAAGGCGAGACAGGAAAGGGAAGCTGGGAGGGAGAGGCGAGACAGGAAAGGGAAGTGGGAGGGAGAAGGCGAGACAGGAAAGGGGAAGCGGGGGGGAGAAGGCGAGACAGGAAAGGGGAAGCGGTGGGGAGAAGCGAGACAGGAAAGGGAAGCGGTGGGGGAGAAGGCGAGACAGGAAGGGGAATGGAGGGAGGGAACAAAGGAACTGGGACTAGGGAAGCAGGAAGAAAGGAGGGGAGAGGTAGAGGCGAGACAGCAAACAGGAAGCAGAGCAGGGTAGGTGAGAAGGAAAGGAAAGAGAGGGGAGAAGGCGAGACAGGAAAGGGGAAGTGGAGGGAGAAGGCGAGACAGGAAAGGGGAAGCGGGGAGGGAGAAGGCGAGACAGGAAAGGGGAAGCGGGGAGGGAGAAGGCGAGACAGGAAAGGGGAAGCGGAGGGGGAGAAGGCGAGACAGGAAAGGGGAAGCGGAGGGGGAGAAGGCGAGACAGGAAAGGGGAAGTGGAGGGGGAGAAGGCGAGACAGGAAAGGGGAAGCGGAGGGGGAGAGGCGAGACAGGAAACAGGAAGGAGAGCAGATGAACAGAAGTGAAGAGAGGGACAGTAGAGGATCTGAAATGTTCTCTCACCATGGGAGTTCGGCTCTGGCAGTGTCTCCCGCGCTACCAGATGCATGACTGTTGTTCTGCCCGGGGGAAGTTTGAGAGCTGTGGACCCACAGGGTGAGAAACGAGAAGCATGCATCAGAGTAGCATAAACCCAACGAGATGCACTTAATCACTACGTCTCTCTCTCTCTCTCTGCATGCACTGAATGGAAACACTCGGTCATAATCGCCTGGATTCGAACTACACGCGCTTTCAACTGCATAATGTTTTAATTCTACACAATTATCACACAAATTGTCAGAAGAAAAAGACTAATTTAACCCTGCAAGTCAAAACAAAGGACAAATGTTAATTGAACCCAGGCCAGTGCACTAGGACATGTGACAGGAGTGGCTGTACATCTGTACACCACATGCTCAGTGCATGAGTGTGAGAAGAGTCAGAGTCGCTCACCTCCCAGAGTGACGTTGCCATGGAGGAATCTGCCCTGAAAGATCAGCCGAAGGATGTTCGGGCTGCTCACCTGTTCCTCCTCCCAACCTGCATGAGGCAGCAGAGCCAAGAAAGCACCACAGCACAAGCACATCACCATAGAGGTAAACCAACAGTGCTGAGATGAGGAAGCAGCTAGATTTCCCAGTCTGGTCGCTATCCCAGCTGTGCCATGAGCGATGACGTGTCACAGAAACCAGCACTACAGTTTCGCCTCCAGCTCCTCTGGCACAGGGGTGGCCAGGTTCTGACTTTCTGCTCCTTCCATTTTCTCCTTAAAAGATGAGGGCAGTTCAAACTGACTGCCTTAACTGATCTGACAACAAAAACCAGCAGGCAGCACCACTTTTGAGAACCCTTGTGGGCTCCTCACACAGGTGAAATCCAGCCAATTGGAGTAATTTGGGCATACAGGGAGGTACTGTACTTTTACTGGCTTGTAATGGCAAAAACCTGTCAACACAGTCAACGGCAAATATGGACGGCCTGCCAACCGTCGACCCACATAACTTAGAGGTGCCCCCCCCATAGAAAGGAGAGCAGTGCCCCCAAAATGAACTCACCCGTGGGCCAGTTGTCGAAGACGTACTTGGCGATGTCGGTGGCCGAGTCGTTGGGGGAGAAGGTGAAGTCTTTGGTCTTCCCACTCACAAGGATGAGCCGCAGGTTCACCTGGGGGAGGGAGGGGGAGTCAGCACAAAACCCAGCCAAACTGGAGGGGTCAGACCCCCAAACTTGGCACACAGACAGCAGGGGGGAGGGGGAGGGCATTATTCACTTTAGGAGATCTTTCCCTGATTTAAAAACTGACTGGACCTCAAATGCAAATTTGCGCGAAGACTCGCCATATCGGACACTGGTGTCACCTTCAACAGATTCAACTGAAGCAGTTTTTTTTTTTTTGTTTGTTTTTTTTTGAAGCGTTAAGATCCCAGATGGCGAGTAGGCAGCTTCATCCAGAGGTTTCACTCAACTGAGCCCCTCCGTTATGCTCTCCATCCCCTCCCCCAACCTCCCCCCATCTGAGCCAACGGTGGTGGCGGACAGAAACACAGCTCCTCAGTGCAGTCGTTCCAGAGGCTTCTCTCCAGGCTGTTGGCTTAATGCGATAACCCCAGGTGTCCCAGACAGCCCCGGGCAGCATTATTAAATTTACATGGCCTATGCTTCTCCCTGGGGGGTCTTATGGGGGGGGGGCTTCTCTACAGCAAGCACAGGAGCCCCTCACTTATATGTCCTCCTGATACGCCCACACATCAGGATACCTGAGAGTGGAGTTCTGGGCCTGGTGGAAAGGGCCCTGCTTGCCACACCCTTGTGTGATGCTGAATTTGTAGGAACCCAATCTCAGATTTCTCTGAGCCATCTCTCCCTGCCAATCAAAATTTTGGCAATGTTCTCCTTCCGAATCAGTCAAATATTCTGCCATGGTGTGCCGTCTTTTTAGAGTCCAACAGCGTTAAATTGTGTGGAACTTATGCAATTAATTCCAGTAAGTGATACTCTTTTCTTTTTCTCTATTTAGTTTAGCCTAATTTTCCGAAAAGTGACTCACTCACCATCCTGAGGCCAGTGTACTGTAGTATGCTAGTTAGCTGAGCCAGAGCAGGAGGAAGAGGGGGCCCCATTTCATGTTGGGCTCTTGTCATTGCAGGGCTTTGCAATATGACTGGGGGCTGCTCATTTTCAGTCACCAGAATTTTGTGTCTCCAACAATCACATTGTTTTGTGATTTTTTAAAAATAAAATAATCACAAAACAATGTTGCGTGCACCTCTCTGCCTCAAAAATGCATTTGGTTCAATTGCTGACTTAAATATTTTGAGCCAAATTTTGAACTTGGATATGAACTGAACTAGGACATTTTCGATTGATCGTTCAATGGCATAAAAACGCTTCTTTCTTTCCTTTTCAGTTAATTCACAGCAAAGCAAAGATTTCCTGTGGCACGGACTCATTTTTGGAATTTAAAATATTTGAAATCTTTTTCAGATTAGCTGTCTGGGCTCAGGTCTGACAGAGTTTTTCTAACAGAGCCAGGCTCTGCAGTAATCCCCCTTTTGTTGGTGACAGCAGACCAAGGTCACCTGCACAGAGCAGATCATTTCTGTGTGCGGCTGAAGATTTCATTTCTATTCATTTTCATCTCTGTGCCGACTGCTCCAATAATTCATCCAATTAGTGAATGCAAATTTGAACAGGTTATGACTCACAGTAGGACAGTGTCACTCCATGCCTCTGAAGAAAAAAAAAACCTGTTCTGTTCCAATTCCAACTGCACACTTAAAATGTGTACACTGACTTAACCATGTCATCGGGGTTCTCCCCCTTTGTCAGGTTCTCTCTCTTCCCCAGTCTCTCTCTCTCTCTCTTTCTCTCTCTCTCCTCCTCCTCCTCTCACCCTCTTTCGCTCTTCTAATCTTACAGGTTGCCATGGCGACCAAGACGAACCCACACCGGCATCCTGGCTGAATTCAGACGATCCACAAGCCCCATGTTGCGGCACAATGCATCCGACCACGCATCCGCCCCCACCAATTCTGTCTAGAAAGGCCCGCGACCAGAAGCAGCGCTGCTCTTTTGAGCGCCCGAGACGCCAAACGCACCGGACGAGCTCCTTCACAGTCTGCATCCATCACTCACCTTCCTGGCCACCGAATTTCAGAGGGAAAACCAGGTGGCGTCTGACCATCCTCATTACCACTGCCAGAAATAGCCTGAGAATTTGACTGCCTCTGTTCACCCCCCCGCCCCTCAAAGTCACTCAGACTTTCCCCGAAAGAACCCTCTTATTCACCGTTTTTGTTTTGTTTTTGTTCCCCGCCCCTCTGCAGTTTTAAATGCACTTCTTCTTTTCTAGGTTTTTCAAAGACCGGCTCCTTCAGCATTACATCACTGCGCTCCAAGACCAGCACTTGGCCCGACTTAAATGCCCTCCTTCAGGAACGAGAAGGGGGAAATGGGGGAGGGTGGGATGGGGGTGGGCACAGTTAGTCTTGGCGGCATGTCTAAAGCCCAGCACTGCCCATGACTCCACCAGCCACAGAGAAAAATAATAAGTGTACATGTAGCAGTTTATGTGTCAAACATTAATTCCATATTTGGACATATGCGAGGCTACATGTAAATAAGGGCTGGGAGACAGAAATGACTGAACTCAGAACTGGACAATAATCTGTAGTGGTCCCCTCTGCCTAGGTCTCTACACATCACAATGGCTCCAGGGTCTCATAAGTCACTGTTAGATCAACAGTCCAATGCATTAATTAAAAGGACACTTCTGTTGTGTACAGCCATCATGTTTTTCCGCCAAATAATTTGGCAAGATAAAAACAGGAAATCCAAATCAGAAAACGATACCCCCTGGGAAAGGAACAGATTGGATTGTAAAAGCAAAGAAAACGAATGCTTTGATTTTGATTTATTTTCAACCACTTGTTTCCAAGAAGAGAACAGAGAGACTAAACAAACATGCACAGGACCTGTATGTTTACTAATACAGCCCTGTGCTTACAAAGCACAGGAAGCCTCCTGCTGGACTGACGGACGTACTGCAGTAAACACACGACAGGGCATCATGGATGTGCCATAGCCAGCATAACGCCCATAGCCCACCAAACTACCACCCCCCACCCACCTACCCACCCACCCACAATCTGTCCCACGAATCACTCAAAAAACCTGGGCCATATCCTCTGAAGTTTTTACACTTAACAAAAAAGATCGACATAAATCGAGTTATTTACTCCGACAAATATGATCGCCTTCCCCTGCACGGAAGAGGAAGTTCATTTGCACGTCATTATTTATTATTCTAGGAAACCACTACAATGTGAACAATTTATTTATTTTTGGTATTTTTATTTTTTCAAGCACAAATTAAAAAAACATTTAATACCACCATCTGAACACAAAAGGTTCACAGCACAAACCATTACGCACTGAACACCTTAAAAACAATACTGTCGCTTCCAGTTTTGATCCCGACAGGACAGTTTGATAATACAGGCTGCCTCCGGGAAATCTCAGCAGGTCACCGGGAGGCATTGTCCTGAATACACAGGGTAGTCTACGTCATTTTAACTGACTGGATGTTTCCCTTGGGGTGGGGTGGGGGTTTAGGGAACGGAATTTAGTGAACAGGAGACCAGATGTGGTACAGAGATGATTGTCTGTTAAATCTGGGCTAATCTTAGAAGCAAGCTCTGACATATGGACACAGCAGAAACGGGTAGTGCGGGAATTTCTTTTACGTACAGCGTTAAAGCCATCTGTTGTAAACGCAGCACCCAAGCCCCACCTCCCACTGTTGCATATCTTATGATCATCAACTTAGCGCAAGGATCCCACACACTGCAAGGCAGAATAGGAGATTTAACTGTCACACCTGCGTCTGAAAGACGAAGGAAAAAAATCCCTCAGATGCAAACAGGATCGGGCGCACAGCTGTGGACTCACCGTGTCTGGGTCCCTCTGAGTCGTCATGACTGTGGTCTGCAACGGCAAGCAGGGCGGAAGCGATGAAGCGTGGAGGGGAGGGGGTTAGACCCTTGGCACAAAGAGCCTGCTATTCGTTTCACGACTCTTCACACTCACCCACTTAACACTGCCTAGCACCAAATAACAAGTTACAAACTAACAAGATACTTCTTGCATATGAATTGAGTTACCAATGTTTCCAGTTGTTATCCACCAACGTAACGTTAAACTGGAAACATTTACAAGTAGCTAGCAAGACTGTTGCAACCTTCCAATCTTACAGTTAAAGTAGCAACTAGCTACATGTCAAACGCAATCGATTACAATTAATTACAGGCAGGCTATATTACAGGCACAAGAAATTCGCCAAAATGCAGCTATCCAATTAGGACGTGTGTTAACGCAGCCGAGTTAATAGTGATGGTATACAAATATTATCTCAAGCACGTTTAACACTCGGTTAACATTATGATCATATTTGCTATTTTATGATTCAAAACGTCTGGTTACCAATGCAATGGAACTTACAAACAAGTCAATTAAAAAAATGGTGTGTATTGCAGCTAGTCTAGCGTACTGTGTGTTCAATTAAAAGTCAATTCTATATATTTCACAGCATTAGGGACTAAAATCGGGTAACTGTTACATGTTAGATTTCTTGCAAACGTTTAGTCAACACCACCAACTAGCTAGCAGTAGCCAACTAACACTACTGCCTACTACTAGTGATAGAACCAGTCAGCTAAGCTGGCTGGCTCGTTATCCTCCACTTAACTGGCAAGCAAGCAACAATTTAATAAGTGGTGAATGTCAAATTTGATAATGTGAACCCTTCAAATAACCTAAGCCAAGTACCTAGACAGATCCTATCTCGCAGTTTGGACGGTTTGTGCGCTGCGACAGGAAAGGGAACTGGAGCGGGCAATAAACACGAAAAGCAAGATTTTCTATTCTCTGTAGCGAACTATCAAGAACACTCGTTTCAGACAGGCTATAAAATTGGACACGATTCGAAAGCATACCAAAGACGATAAGATGTCCGTATCAGCTAAATGTTTTAGAAAGATGAATCCACCATTTGGGACGACTTTCTCAGCCTGAAGAACACCAACGTTAGCGAGCTAGCTAGCAGCAAGGTCCAAATTAATGGCAGAGTATTTAAAGACGACGGAAATCAGCTGGCCGCCAACACAGGAAACGCAATAGGCCAAATGCACACTGGGAGCTATAGTTTTATTAATATGAGCGTAGACATCTGAACAGCTAATTTTCCCTCATATCAATTTTGTTATTCACTTCCCACATGTCATGTTTATTATTAAATACCAAAATGAATACAAGGCCACAACCTAATTTGCGGATTTACAATCAATTTGACATTCTGTTTAATTTCAGTTTCTTTCAGTCTCGACCTGATTTTGGGTCGGTAGTAATTTGTTCACATCAGTTGCCAGTAATGTACATACAGCTTTAGTGGCAGAATTATTTTCTTGAGGGCAAAGTGACTTTTTCCCCATAAAAACACATCATAATAATAATTATAATATTATTATGTGTAATACTACTACTACTACTACTAATAATAATAATAATAATAATAATAATAATAATAATAATAATCCTTTTTTTTACCAAGATATTTTCAAAAAGTATTGAAAATATAAGCTTTTGGGCAGCATCTAGTTGAGGATGAATTTTAATTGTGCTGCCAACCCCTGATCCAAATTATGGGGGTGGACATGTTTGTAACATCCTTTCATTCTCCCATTTTCTCACTGTCTTCAATACGTCTTTGTGTCTGTTTTCTATAATGTTTTGAGATGAATGAGAGCCAAGTATTACTGTTTCTGGAGGACATTATTCCCCCCATGTAAAAATCCCCTTCAGCCAGAAGGCAGATCAGAAGAGCTTGATACTGGTTATCAAGACCAATGGGCAGACATTGTTGTCATATTGGTCAGTAGTTTCTCACATTTGAATTCTTTACTTTTATTATACACAATCAACATCTCTGTCCTTCAACAGTTTAAACTTAAAAATTGTATGCTAACAAAGCTTCACTATGTAAGTTATTTAACAATGGCAATTAAATTATAAATCAATTTTACATTAAATAAATGATCAATTGAAAATGCATGACTTAACGTATCTAATCAAATGATTCATCTGGACAGAAGGTCAAACATTCAAATTTTGCCATTTAAAGTAATCTCCTTTCAACGTAAACTCCACCTCAAGGCCTGGGTGATACAAGTGATGAATGGCCATAAAGAACGTGGGAAACCAATCTCCTTCTCAGAGCCAGTGAGGCAAGTGAACTGCAGTCTGGTACCTGGTGAGAGCATACTGCAGGCGTCACGCAATCAATCACAACGGAGACCGATTAAGTTCTTAAGACCCACCATTCTGGAACCCACCCACATTCCATTTCTCTCTCTTTGCGCATGCATCAACACAAACCAATCCCAACCCACATATAACTTACAGAGAAACAACAGGGAGTGGGCAGAAGGCAGATGTTTTGAACATTTTCCTTTGCATGGCTATAGTGTACGTGTATACTGTAACTGCAATGGGAACGGAGTTGGTTTTTCCATTGATATCAATGGTTGTGTCAGTAAATCGTGAATATTTTCAGTGAAAATTGTTGTTTTGAAGCATTTGTCACATTTTAATGCGGTGATATCAATGGTTGTGTCAGTTAATTGTAAATATTTTCAGTGAAAATTGTTGTTTTGAAGCATTTGTCATAATTGTGATGCGATATGTGCCACTGGTACACCGGTTAGCACCGTCATCGCTCCAAACAAATATACCTTTTTTGTTTCAGGCTTTTTTGGCTCTTGGGTCAGTTTCCATTAATGCTGCACAATTGATTCACGGCTGTGAGCTGCCCAGAGACAGAACGGCCTTCTTCATCTTCCAGAGCTGGCGCTGCAGAGATTATTGTGTAAAAGGTACTAATCAGTACTTCTTCTCATCTCAGCAAAATCCTATAACAGTCCAGCAATAAAGCTGACAGTGTGTGCTCTGTCCTCAGATTCACATTAAAATCCCTTAAAACAAAAGGTCTTTGAGGTGAAATGCAGAATTACGCACAAGGGAGAAACCGTGTAATAAATGGTTTTAATTTCAATATTTCAACACCACAGAATTCTCCAGGGTCAAATCTTCCGCTGTATAATACAGATACCAAGTGATTACATATCAAATTAACATGACATTCACATATGCAAAATATTACAATAGAAAATGAAACCCACATAGAATTGAATTGGTTTCATTAAAAAAACCTTTTTTATTTTTAGGAGAGACAAGGTTATATATCATGTAAAACTAAATAATTTTATTTGAAATACACTTAATTTAAAAGTCCAAATAGACATAACACATACTGTATTTACAGAACAGAAACACAGAATCAACATGACATATACATAAATAAGCGAATATATATGGATATGTAACAACATTAAGAACACTTAAGTGCTGGTTTTTTTCAGTTGCAAGAAGACATAAGAGCACACCATGACACAAGGGCTTGGCCATACTGGTGACACTGTAAGAAAGACATGTAACTACATCATCCTATGCTTTGTAAGGTCCTTCCAGGACTTCAGTAGTGTAACAGAGTTGGGCTTTCGCTTTGCTATACAAGGCACCTCAATCCAGGGCTCAAAGCTGTAAGAATAATACATTTTTAATCTTTGCCTTACAATTAAAAAGCTCAAAAACATATTCACAAAAATGCAAGTTACACCTGATGGTGCAAGGAACAAATGAATGAAAAAAAAAATTAAATATTAAAAAAATTGATGCACATATGTACATGTTTATGTACACTTAGAAAAATAGGAGACTAAAATACTGATTACAAAAGACAGAAAAGAGAAGAAGAATGAGCATTCTCGGGGCTGAGGGCAGGAAGAGAATGAGTGAAATTATCGTGCAATTTGACACCGCAAGTGTCTTCAAAGCTGAGTGAAGTTTAAAGCTTCAAGCATGTCATCTCAACAGAAGCTAGCCGTTATAGCCTCTCCAAACCGTCTTTAATTAACTTTAAACTGCTGTCTTTGAGAAATCTGTCTGGAAAAACGCTACTGAAATAGTTGCCAAGCCACCAATCGCACTTCTAATTTTAGTGCGGTTTGGAGGCTCAAATGACAGGCTAAGCCAAAAACTAAAAGGACTGGAATATACAAAATATTTATTTTCCTACAAGCACTCCCCTATGCGGCAGTCTCCAGAATATGAATATACTCTTTGGGGAGGGGGAAAAAAAAAAAAAACCTTTTGGTGCCAAGACGAAGACAACGTAGGCAAACCCCACCTCCCTTCATCAACACCCCCACTCCCGCAGGGAAACTAGAACTTGTCTGGCTCAAATGAATCAACAGAAGACTTGTAACGGCAGAGATCGATTTCACAAAATTCAGATCAAGATTTAATTACAAGCTCAGTCAGGGGGTTTCAATGACCAGGACAGAGAAATACTATGATAGAACAAGAACATTTATATCTGTATAGACATCCATACTCATCTCAAGTAACTCCAATGTCCAAAGGCATTAAAAAAACTGATGAAACACTCCCAAATGCATCGGTTAAGAATCCCAAACATCAGACCAGACAGTTTCATCCGTTTGAAAGTGCACTAGTGTTGGGAATAAATTTACTTGATATTTGTAATGACTATCTGTCAAGGCACAAAATAAATTCATATATATTGCCTCTCTTGGCTTCTCTACCAACCCAGGTCCATTTACGGCACAATTAAGAACTCAAGTAAAAAATAATTATGGGCTCATCCATATGGGGGAATATTATGTTTCATTCTTCAATATCAGAAATTATATAGATGTCCACATTTTTTCTGACCTATATATTGACGTATTTAACAAAAATATGTGGACGTATGTCTATATGAGTAAGGACTGCTTAAATACATCAGGATAAACATAAAGCAGTTACTCCTGAATAGAAGCACTCATCACAATACAAGAAAGATGACCTTCACTTGGGTCAAAGATTGTCAACTTCACATCCTCACACAGTATGAAGTACAGGGACTAGGCCCTAGGGGAGTCAGATCTCTTGTATGCTAGAGATCTCCTCCTGGATTCTGCTGGAGCATGTGGTCAGCCATTACAATCAATGAGGACAATGCAGTGACACAGTGGGTGAGAAAGACGCAGCGATACCCTGTTTATACCAGACTGGTCCCGGCAGACAGCAGCGGACATTGCAGCCCAGCGGTTCTGTCTCGGCCACGGCCAATAAGCGGAGAGAACCGGCAACCGTGGCAACCGCGTGTGCGCAGCACGAGCTGAAGATACTGTAAGTTTCTTTTTTGTCTAAGCGACCAAGTTTCCTCTTTTCGATTGACGCGAATGCTGAAGAAAAAAGGAAATACATCTCTGTGACATCCTGAGAGGATGTTGTTACTGAATTTGTACGCTTCATAACTACTTGCAAAGAACATTGGCAAATACACTAAAGTGTACTAACTGTTGATCTGCGCTTCCAACAGAGCTAGGTTTGTTAATACTCAGTTCTTAAAAATCTTTGGGGTGGGGGTGTGGGGCACATGAAAAATGTTACTGATATCAGCCCCATAAGTCAGCTTTACACAACCTGTCGGGTCTGACAGAGATAAACATTTACAGAGAAGGCTTCAGAAAAGTGGCGAGGTGATGCTGATGAGTCTCATGTTTCGCAGGTGATTCAGGAAGTGCGATGCTGTAACAGGAAATGACGGACGGACAAGGGGGGTGGGGGGTGGGGGTGCGTTCCCCACCCCGCCCCCCTCCCTCAGGGCGCCATGGCCTCGGCCTCGCTGTCCTCCCCCGCCAGGTAAATGGGGCTCTTGGCTCTGAGGGCGGGCTCGAATTTCTGGGAGGACCCGTTTGCGGCCTCCGAGCTGTTCCGCACCCCGTAGGCGAAGTAAATGAAGAACCCTGAGAGTTAGAGAGGGGGGGAAAGACAGACAGGAGAGGGGGAGAGAGGGGCAGATGGTAGGAGAGACAGGAGGGGGTGCGAGACAGGAAAAGAGGCGAGGGGGAGAGATTTGGGAGGGCTATATGAGAAAGAATAGCACTCAGGCTCTATTGAGTCTGTCCCTGCCCACCTGAACCATCATCAGGTCACGCTAACCTGGCAGAGACATTCTCAGATCAGATTTCTGTCACACAACGAAGGCTTTTTTGGAAGCGCTAAGGCATGCGAGCACGATGCTCTTCTCTGCTCAGCACTTAGGGCGAACTGCATTACGCTTACCAAGAACAGGAAGAGCTTCACCAGAAAGAGCCAGTTTTAGTCTCACTCTCAAAATATTCACACCGCTCTTTCAATGGGGCGAAAAAAGGGACAAATCAGCGAACTGTGTCACTCACCCACAACCATCCACACGGCAAAACGACACCAAGTGCCCAGGTCCAGCTGCATCATGAGGTAGACGTTGACGAAAATGCTGACCAATGGCAGCACAGGGAGGAGGGGCACCTGTTGTACGTGCGTGTGTATATGTGCACGTGCGTATATGTGCGTGAGAATTTGGAAAGGAGAAAAAAGGAGAAACAATTAAGTCATGAGGGAGAATATCAATAACCAAAAAAACAACCAGAGTGGAAAGAAAGGGGGACAGGTGGGATTAGAGAGAGGGAAGAGTACAAGAAAGAGAGCAGTGGCACTCGGGTTTGGCGGTACCTTGAAGGTGAGCTCCTCCTTGCTCTCGGGCTGTCTCCAGATGATGAGCAGGCAGACCGCGGAGAGCAGAGTGAGCAGGCCGCACAGGGTCACCCAGAGCGGCTGGCCCTCCACCACCTCCGGGCCCCACACCGCCAGCACCACGCAGAGCAGCGTGAACAGCACAGCTGAGGGAGGCCAGCGGGAGGAACGCGGTTAGCAGGAATTACAAACATCCACCTGAGAAACGCGGCGCCGCATTCTTAACATCCCGTCTTCCGCTGACACGCCTTACGAATATTCATGAGGGCATGTGACCAGGGAAAACGTTATTGCGAAAGGCTGTTCTGTAAGTACAGAGAATGGAAGGAACATGCTGTTCTCCTGTAGGATTGTTATGTAGTTACACCAATTATGATGTCATAGAGAGCTACCTGTACTGCCGTGGTAACAATGAAGAACCAAACATCCACAGAAATTGCTCGATTTTCTTGTTCAGATCCTAACCTTTAAAACTTTTCAACTTCTAACTAACTGTCTCAAGTCATCTGTGAGGAAAGCTCAATAAAAAATAGTTCTGCGATATATCTTCTCTCAGCAGCCGAGATGGCAGATAAGTAATCGCACACATCCGCTCTCATATGAGTTTGCTGTTCTGAGATTTTGATGACATCATACTAAGCGCAGGTCTATTGTACACGAAGCAGGGATTTAAAACCCCACTCCCAGAGTGCTGTAATGCTTGCAGGCTTTTATTATTTTCTTTCAATCAAGAGCCAGTTTAGGCCTCAAGATGTGTGGACTCCTCAGTCCATGATATTGCACTAAGCACTAGAGTACAGAAACACTCCTATAACCTGCAGATACTGTGGCCCTCCGAGACTTTTAAAGTTTGAGAGCCTTGATAACGAGCATCCTCTGAATTCATTAAAGGCATTGAGAAGTGTCTTTGTAAAAGACACTGGGAGAAAAAATATAAGCTAACGTCCACAGCACTATTTATACACCTGAAATGCCCTTCAAGCTAATTGTTATTCCTCAGACAGAGGGGGGTGGCGGGGCATGTCGGGGGTGACAGGCACGTCGGTGGGGGGCGGCGAGGCGGGGGGGTTACAGACTCACAGATGACAGCGGTGGTGATGTAGATGATGGTCCCGGAGGTCTTGGTGGGGGAGTCGCAGCTGGGCGAGAGCAGCAGCCTGAAGGAGAAGCGCTCCTTCAGCGGCCGCGTCTCCAACTCCGGGCCGTACTCGTCCCCGCTGTCCCCCTCCGTCATGGCCATCTTCTCCGCCCCCACCACGTTCTCCAGCTTCCTGCTGCCGCCGGAGGAGCTCAGGCTGCCCGGCTGGTACCTGCACAGGGAGGGAGGGAGGGAGGGAGGGAGAGAGAGAGAGAGACGACCACAAACACATTATTTCTACCATCCCAGCAAAGTGCCAGGGATTCCATTTATACATCTAGACTTGTTTTGCATATTTCAGAACTCACTTAATGCATATCTGCGAACAAAGAACCAAAAACACCCTCATTTCTTTTAATGGACTGTGTACCAGCTCTGCCCAAACTGATATTTAGTTGTGCAGGGACATTAAGATAATCGCTCATCTTGCTGCAATTTACGGTCTGCTAAACAACTTCAATCGCAAAAGCATTCTGCAAACATTTGTCGTTCCTTGCGCATTTCAGGATTGGTCACTCTGCGGGTGTGTACTTCCATGTGTGTGGTCGCACGTGTGTGTCTGTGTGTATTTGTATTTTGCATTTGTGTGTGTTTATGTGGTGTTCCTCTAACCTCAGGATCAGCACACACACAGCCACCAGAGTGTACGCCAGCAGGGTCCCAATCGACATTAGGTCCACCAGTGCGGCAAGGTCGAATAAGAAGGCCATGAGAGCTGTGGGGGAGGAAACCAACACATTGTGAGCACACAGTGGAGGGACCTGTTACACCGGAGTGCAGCATGGAAACAGAGCCAACATGGAGAGTAATTTCACCAGAGTACAGCAGGGAAACAGAGCCAACATGGAGAGTAATTTCACCAGAGGGCAGCAGGGAAACAGAGCCAACAGGGAGAGTAATTTCACCAGAGGGCAGCAGAGAAACAGTGCCAAAATGGACAGCAATTTCACCAGAGGGCAGCAGGGAAACAGAGTCAAAATGGAGAGAAATTTCACCAGAGGGCGGCAGGGTAACACAGCTAACATGGAGAATAATTTCACCAGGCAGCAGCAGGGAAACAGAGCCAAAATGGAGAGTAATTTCACCAGAGAGCAGCAGGGAAACAGAACCAACATGGGAGTATTTTACCAGAAGGTAGCAGGGAATAGAGCTGAAATAGTGCCTTGAGCCCAGAAAATAGCAGATCAGCACCCACATCACACAAACAGACACTTTGGGTTGAAGCTGATGGTCCGGAGGGACCATTAGCCCCGCCCCTCGGCCCAGCCTCACCTGCCACGCAGCCAGACACGATGGTGGCCAACAGGGGGGTCTTGGTCCTCTGGTTGATTCGGGACAGGAAGCGGAAGAGCAGGCCGTCCTCCGCCATGGCGTAGATGACCCGGGGCATGGGGAACATGGATCCCAGCAGACTGCGGGACAGAGAAGGGGGCGCAGTCACCAAAAGCTGGACTACACACGTGTGAATGGCAGACGAACACGAAATGATGTAAAAGTTTATTATTCTCCCAATCATCTCCATCTGACTGCGGGGGAACTGAGCTGGAGCAATGCCTGCCCAGATGTAAACGTTCTCAGCTGATGAGATGACTTTAGAGCCTTTACAGATGAAATGCTGCTCATTTGGAACTACTGAGTTTTAACTGCTGTCAGATCATGAGACCAGATTTAAAAGACGGTGGTTCTGCTCAAACGACTCATTGCTATGGAAACTTTTGATGTGGCCTTTAATGAGTAACATTCAAGTTCCCCCCCCCCCCCCCACCATTCTCATTTTGTCTGCTGTGGTTTTGATCTGAAGCTGAGCTTAGCACATTGATTATCTGCTGCCAAGTGAACACTCTGCACTAATTTAATGGTAAGCAGCTGTCCATCAACATGCCACTCAGTCCAGGAACAAAACTGAAATTCTAGGAAAAGCTGTCTGGTTTTTGGTATCCTAGCAAGGCCATACTAACATGCATTCCGTTAGGGCAAACATAACTGATGTAACTTCCTCAATATTTGCCTCCACCTGATTGGCTACATAATCCTTTGTACTCTCTAGCCGCTCTGATTCCCGAGCCTGCGCTCCAGCACCACAGCGCCCTCACCTGGTGGAGAGAGCACACAGCGACCCCACGGCCACGATGTAGCGGGCGGGACCCCAGCCCACGTAGCTGAAGGCCTCAGGCAGAGGGCTCTGGGTGTTCAGGATGTAGTACGGCATCATGAGGGTGAGGGCGGCGGACACGCCGAAATAGGCGAAGAAGCAGATGAGCAGGGACACCACGATGCCGATGGGGATGGAGCGCATGGGGTTCTTGGCCTCCTCGCCTGGGGGAGGGAAAGTGCCGCAGGAGAGAGGGCTGTGTTAGGTTAGGCTACACGTCCACAACTCACCCGAAACTCAGCAACAACATAAATATGAGGTCATTATAAACCACACAGTATTGAACTTACTAATATCTAACAGACACTTCTAAAAATAAATTTCAAACATCTCGCCATTAGCCTCCAGGATCCCATGGGCATGGGAATATAAATTAAATTAGGTTACTTTAAAAATAGAGTCATACATTAAATGGTTGAACACCAGTAGTTTTTAAAGGGGTATCAGTAAAAGTGAGCATTTCTCATGTGCTGCTGGGACAGAGAGAGGGGCCTACTTGTGGTGGCGATGCAGTCGAAACCCACAAAAGCATAGAAGCAGGTCGCCGCACCAGACAGAACCCCGCTGAACCCAAACGGCGCGAACCCGCCCGAGCCAAACTTCTCCTCTATCGACCTGCGAGAGAGGGGTGAGGAAGAGAGGGATGAGAGAGAGAGGGGTGAGAAAGAGAGGGATGAGAGAAAGAGGGATGAGAGAGAAAGGGGGAGAAAGAGAGGGATGAGAGAGAGAGGGGTGAGAAAGAGAGGGATGAGAGAGAGAGGGGAGAAAGAGAGGGATGAGAGAGAGAGAGAGGGGAGAGAGAGGGATGAGAAGAGAGGGGTGAGAAAGAGGGGAGAAGGGGAGAAAGAGAGGGATGAGAGAAGAGGGGGGTAAGAAAGAGAGGGATGAGAGAGAGAGGGTGAGGAAGAGAGGGATGAGAGAGAGAGGGGGGAGAAAGAGAGGAGGGAGAGAGAAGGGGGAGAAAGAGAGGAGAGAGAGAGAGGGGGGTAAGAAAGAGAGGGATGAGAGAGAGAGGGGTGAGGAAGAGAGGGATGAGAGAGAGAGGGGTGAGGAAGAGAGGGATGAGAGAGAGAGAGGGTAGAAAGAGATGGGTGAGATAAGAGGGTGAGAAAGAGAGGGGTGAGAGAGAGGGGTTAGAGAGAGGGGATAGAGAAGGGTGGAAGAAAGGGATGGAAGAGAGGGGGAGAAAGAGAGGATGAAGAGAGAGGGTGAGAAAGAGAGATGAGAGAGAAGGGGTAAGAAGAGATGGGTGAGATAGAGAGGGGGAGAAAGAGAGGATGAGAGAGAGAGAGGGGGGAGAAAGAGAGAGATGAGAGAGAGGGGTGAGAAAGAGAGGGATGAGAGAGAGAGGGGTAGAAAGAGAGGGATGAGAGAGAGAGGGGTGAGAAAGAGAGGGATGAGAGAGAGAGGGGTGAGAAAGAGAGGGATGAGAGAGAGAGGGGTAAGAAAGAGATGGGTGATAGAGGGGTGAGAAAGAGAGGGGTGAGAGAGAGGGTGAGAGAGAGAGGGATGAGAGAGGGGGTGAGAAAGAAAGGGATGAGAGAGAGAGGGGGAGAAAGAGAGGGATGAGAGAGAGAGGGGTGAGAAAGAGAGGGATGAGAGAGAGAGGGGTAAGAAAGAGATGGGTGAGATAGAGAGGGGAGAAAGAGAGGATGAGAGAGAGAGAGGGGGGAGAAAGAGAGAGATGAGAGAGAGGGTGAGAAAGAGAGGGATGAGAGAGAGGGGGAGAGAGAGAGGGATGAGAGAGAGAGGGGTGAGAAAGAGAGGGATGAGAGAGATAGGGGTGAGAAAGAGATGGGTGAGAAAGAGAGGGGTGAGAACGAGAGAGATGCTGTTTAGTACACATCCACCGCACACTGCAACTCAAAACAGGGAGGGAAAAAAAACACAAGAAAACCCACTTATTTCCAAAAAGGACATTTTCACAATCTTTTTTTTAGTGAATCAATTCATTCATGTTCGTTCTAATAATGAGTGTTAAGTTGAATGGCAACCAGCCCACATGGGCTAATAAGACACCTTTATGAATTTCATATTTTTCATGTTACCTCCATCCAGAACTTATTGTGCCTTGTATCATTGTCTTGATGTTGTAGCTTCTTAGCATAGGTTAGGTCAGAGTAATTGTTTACTGTGAGAAATGGACTTAATGTGTTCATGGCTACGAATAACTGTGGAAAATGAGCATTGTACCTTATCGGACCTGTGTTTTGTAGTTGTTCCAATGACTTTTGGTATGCACGTATTGTACGTCGCTTTGGATAAAAGTGTCAGCCAAATAAATGCAACGTAATATCTACAACTCAATGACAGTATGTATCATTTTCATCAATACACAACAGTAATATAAACTCTGTTTGGTAATGAGTGGCTAGCTATATTTAGAACACAGATGATAACCCTGTGTAATCTGCACCTCTCAGCACGACTTGGCCGATCGCTGCATTTGAACAGCTGCATTATCGCCATGGCGATCCCGGCATCGTGACTCACTCTGGCGCGGTGATGTTGGTGCGGTTGCAGAAGTCCTCCACGGTGAGCGCCCAGTTGCGGGTGTCCCCCTTCACAAAGCCCGAGATGATGACGAACCCCAGGACCACCAGGTTGATCCCGGTGAAGATCTTGTTGACCAGCGCGGACTCGTTCACCCCGAAAGCCAGCAGGCCTGCAGGGGAAGGGGAGCGTGTCACCACCCACACATCACAGTAGCCCTTCATTTAGGCAAAACAGCAGAAAGCTCAATCGGTTTCAAAGCTACTGAACATACTTCTGGGTCAGGGATGATGTTAAGAGTTAGGTATCACCTATGAAACGCATGACTTATCCTAACACAGCACTGGATTTCTATGGATGACTTTGAAAATATGTACACTTAAGTTAGCTTTGTACCTCAAAGCGGAAGCCCAACTGCCATCTAAGCTCTGAGCCACAACTGGATTCTGTTGTCTCTCTCTTATTTTCATTTTTTGGAGTTATTTTTCTGTGAGTGGAGAGAGGGGTTTCTCACCGGTAAGCAGCATGATCAAGATGAGGGCGAAGAGGTCTGGGTATTCGGCCAGAACCCCCCCAGGAACCTGCATCGCCATGGAGGCCTTGAAGAAGCTGGAGATCTTCTGCTCCACCAGGTTATCGAAGGTGGAGCTCCAGGCTCGCGCCACACTGGCTGTGCCTGAGAGAGAGAGAGAGGGTGTGGAGCAGGAGCAGGAGCAGGACAGGAGCCAAGAGAGAGCTACAGATCAAAAAACGACCTTGACGTGTGTTTGAGTGCCATAAGTCCTTGTGATTGGAGGAGGTCCCCGCAGTGCTTTCCAGAGCTACCTAGGTTCACCTCTCGTCTGCACATCTGATTGGTTCAGGGTTTTGTCAGAAATACAATAGGGACCAAAAGTCTGAGGACACCACCAAGTCCGAGTTGTTTTCATTATTTATCAAGGCATAATGGAATTATGATACTCTGTTTACAGTTCTTATTCAAGACTACATTTTTTTTTTCACGAGTCAAAAATGTGTGTAGGTATTTATTGAAGGCCAAAAATGTTAAGTACTTGGTGTGTCCGCTTTTCACCTTGTTTACTGCCTTCACTCTGCTTGACATACCACCACCTTATGCAACACCTCATCTTTCATTTCATCACAGCACTTTTCAACACTTCCCATAGATCATCTGATGATGCGACTTGATGTTTGGCCTTTTTCCTCTTCAACTGTTCCCATAGATGTTTGGTTCAGGTCCGGTGACTGTGCCATTCAAATAAGCTCCCCTTGTGCTCAATAATGTATTCTTGAATCAGAATAAGTCACATTCAAATCTTTACAAAAGGATATTTTACTGTTTGTTTTTTTGAAAAAGAAATTGCTTTAGCCAGAAAAAGTGCACATAGAAGTCCTAAACATTTCCAGTCGTTTAGCAACCGCACTTTGTTATTCAATGCCGTACTAAGAGCAGGATGCACCGTGAGAGCGAGAGTGTGAGGAAGAGGCACGTGCTTCACACACAGGACAATTCTGACGCAAAAGGGCAGTTGCATCAGATTCCCAAGGAAAGAATCCTGATTGGCCGTGCCAGTCACACCTCAGCCACACCTTCAAATCATAACTGACCCCACATAGCTTTTTTTTAGTTGAGTTTGCGTCAATAAATAGCAGGACTCATTTGGACATTTGTGCGCTACTGCTTGTGAAAGTGTTCGCCAGCTGCATGTTCCTTAAAATAGAACCACGGACAGGTAGCAGCCTGTCAAATTACACAGTGCATTAGCTGCCCTCTTCCAGATAATCACTTTAATAAACACTCTGCTAAACCTTTAGAAAAGAGAGCGCATGCAAACTTTCAAAATGGCACACACAGTACACAGAGTAGTTTGGCATCTATGGCCTCTCATATTAAATTCCCTGAGTGTCAAAGCTTCTTTTTACATTTTGTTTGCATCCTGCTAATTTGACACGGGGTGTAGGCATACATGTATGTCTGCATACCATGGTTTTGCTTATGGTTTTAATCAGCCAATTGGCCTGGATTCATTTGAAATTTGTCCTACATTTTGACTAAGGAATAAATTAAATCCTTACTTCATTATTTTTTTTTTTCGCCATGTAGAGCTTGGTGAGTTAATATTTGTGATGGCTGAAATTGCCAAGCTGTGCTTGAATTAAATTGTCAATGAAAATGAAGGACAAATGTTTACTGAACCCAGACCCTTGCATTGTGTTTCATTCCCTAAATCGTACTGACACTGCCTCGAAATTGTAGCATCTTTTTTAGCCCACACACCCCCCATCCTGACTCACCAATGACGTAGGAGAGGATGAGGTTCCAGCCGGTGATGAAGGCCCAGATCTCGCCCACCGTGACGTAGCTGTACAGGTAGGCGGAGCCGGTCTTGGGGACGCGGGCGCCGAACTCGGCGTAGCACAGGCCCGCCAGCACGGAGGAGAGGGCGGCGACCAGGAAGCAGAGCACGATGGCGGGCCCCGCCTTCTCGCGGGCCACCTCGCCCGCCAGCACGTACACCCCGGCCCCGAGGGTGGCCCCCACGCCCAGGGCGATGAGGTCCAGTGTGGACAGGCAGCGGGCGAACCGCGACTCCTCCTGGGAGCAGTCCAGAGCCCGGCGCCGCAGCAGGGCCTTGCCGAAGGACGCCAACTTTTTACCGGCCATGGCGGGTGCGGGCGTGGCACGCGGGGGGAGCGTGGGAGAGAGCGGAGAGAGGAAGGCTCGTTGGGTTCCTGGTGAAAGGAGAACGGGGAAGACCGGAGGTTAACACTGTTCACATGCAACGGGACATCACCAACCAAACTACTACCAGTAGAGGAGGAAAAACAAGAAGCAAGAAACAAGAAATGCATCTCTGTAAATTTCACTGTCTACATCACCACACCCTGTGCGCAAAAACAAGAATTGCTGCAAAGGATAGTAATTAAGCACAAACCCTTTAAGCTTTGCTGTCCAAATGTAACTTTTTGAGGTACAGTATGCTTCTTTCATTTCACAAACGTAAGGGCTGGCAGGTTGTGCAATGGCAGCCCTTGTAAAAACATCCAGAGTATGACTTGTATTTGCCATTCCCATCAGCAGCTCAGTAGTGGTTGCATAAATCTGCACTTATGTAAGATACACACGCACATGTTCACACACACATACACGCTCACACACACACAAATACACACACACACACACAAAGTTTTACATATTTCATTTCTTATTTATTTTTCTTTGCTTTTTATTTTATTTGTCAAGTTTTTACAAATAAAGTTTATTATTATATAACTACTAAATATATTACTACAATATTCTGCAAAAGTCTGAGTGTCTTTCTTTTAAGAGGCGGGGTACTACCACAAAGAACGCAACAATAATAATAACTAAAATAGTAATAATAATAAATTTGCTAAGAGGCTGCCTCTAACCCATTGGGAGGTATTAGGGCGTCACACACTCCCTCAGTGATGTACAAAGCGGGCGGCCTCTGTTTACCAGCGGTGGGACCGGGGGTGAAGGTCAGGGACTGCGTAAGCGCTGCCCCCTACGGGGCCGGCAGCCTCCCCGCGTGCTCCCCACGTTATCTCCGGAGCCCCTGAACCCGCACACAGCCGCACACAGAACCGCGTGCGCTGACACCTGACAGGGCCGCGCCCCGCAGGCGCTCGGCTCCCTGACATTTGAAACGCGATGCCGGTGCGGAAGCCATGGCAACAGCCGCGACGCGAGCGGGAGTTACCGCCGCGCTGGCGGGGGAGGCGGAGGGGAGACGTGACCGAGCGCACGAAGGGGCCGCCGCGTGCGTTACGCACGGTCGTGTCTGCTTCCATGTTCCAACGCTCTTCATTAAAGCACCTGTAGACTTCGCACCTCCTGAAAACTCACAAACCTCACTTTCTAGTGCAAAGGTCGCTTCTTTCTTCGTTTTGGCAAGACAAAAAAAAAAATCAGGAAGGGAAGATAGGGAAAGGGAAAAGGAAAAACAGAAAGAAAGAGTAGCGAGAGGGGGCAAAGGGGGCAGACAATAAGAGGGGTGAGAGGGTTGGTCTGAGAAGATGGCGTGGGAAGTCTGAAACACGAACCTCCACAGGAGAGGCGCACGAGGACCCGCACTACCTGGACCCCGGTCAACAGGTCACACAATAGAGGACCGCGTACAATCGCAGTCATCAAAGAGAAACGGTCCACAGAGAACCCGCCGTGCTCTCCACGGGGGGGGACGGAACAAACAGCGCCCCCATAAAACAATGGCTACAAAGGCTGCGGAGCCAGATGAAGCGACACCCCCTGGCGCGGATTTCCCCGGCGCGGCGCGGCGCGGCGCGGCGCGGAGAGGAGCATCGGGTTTCTCCGGGGCTCGTGAGCTCAGGCGCCATCAAATTTTCATCAGGCGCAGTCTGTGCGACGGACCGGCCCGCTGCACACAAAAACCACCTCTCACCTCCAGCGCCTGCACCCAGGGCTCGCCCAGCCACGGACCAGGCTGGCTTCCACCATTCCTCAACACTTAACGGGCCCCTTAAGGCAGCCGACCGAGCGACCTCATCCGCTTTTCTGGGATGGATCAGCTCGCCAAACGTTGAGCTGGAAAGACGTTCCAGCCAACCCTGAGGCTTCTCCCACTTCTTTACAATGTCCTTCATCCAGTGGGACTGCCTTGTGCACTGAAGCAAGTCAGGCTAGCAATGCAATGCAAGAGCTCACCTGCAATGGGTCGCCTAGGAATATAACCTGCAGCGAGCGCAGCTCCCTAACCGTTAGGCCCCGCCCTAACGCAGGCTCACCCTGCTTGGATTACCGTAACTGAGCTCATTTCGCCCCGTATCAGCACATCAATAAGAACAGGAATCGTTTGTTGTCCTTCCCGTCCCCCAATGAAAGCAAAGTTATTTCAGTTCCAGGCTCCTCGCTCCTCTGCGGGGGGTTCAAAAGGGTCAAAAGATGTCCGAGATCAAACCGTGGGCCGATACCTGCTTCGTTATCGACACGGACGCAGGCTTCCTGCGACACGGCACCCCCAAATATAGAGACGTCCGCCAGCCCGACCAAAAGAAATATCAACACACAAAAGCATGCCTTTATGTAAGCTCAGCAAGTGATCCCACTAATAACAGGGTAGTGGGGGGGGGTGGGCGTGTGGGGGTGGGAAAGGCTTAGCTGAATACTACAGCCCCGTGGAAATTGCCGGAAACACTGAAAGGGAAATTTCTGTGTCTTTCTCAAATGATTTCAGGGTGTAAAACCAGACAGAATCACAGTGATAGTGTTCCAAGCCTTCAAGAGCAGCAGGGCTCTAATTTACACACACACTTTCTCTGGAATGCAAGAGAAACTTCAAACGAAAGGTAGTCACACCCATATATGGACAAAGGCTAGGTTTTCTCATTTATTATATGTATTAGTTTTGTAGCTTCATTTCTTATGTTGTCAGCTGCTTATGGTAACTTAATTGAATAAAGTGTATTTAATAAACGGGATCAGTAAAGCATATTCTCTTCTATTCAATACTCTACTTTAAATCCACTAGGCAATTCATGAAAGTTCCCAGAGTTCCCAACAGCGAGCTAAACAGAAGCCGGCTGAGGACCACAGTGGACGTACTAAGTGCCAAAAATTCTCTCTTTTTTTGAGCCAACAAAATTCCTGTCATAATGAGAAAAAAAAAACTTCTGCCAAAACAAATTAGACCAATTAAAATAATTTTTTTTTTTTTAATGGAACAAAAGACTAAACTGCAGACATGGACTGATCAGCCCACCAAGATTGGAGCGTACCATGTGCACTTGAAAGGGGAAGGGGGTTTTGGGGGAGACGGCGCCGTTCTCAAGGCTGGCCCAGCAGCGTTTCCCACCCCTCCGCGGCAGCGGAGATTAGCGCCGTCCGTCCAGGTGACTGAGGTCGTCTGTCTCAGACAAGCGTGACGTGCTTGGGGTGGAATTCGCTAAACCGCTCAAAGACTCTTAGGCACGCAGTGTGACTCTGTGATTTCGGAGGCGGCGGTAGGGGGAAGAGATTTGGGGGGGGGGGGGGTTTGGGTGTGCAGGAGTGAGAAGGGGGCACTTGAAAGGTAGCACATCTAATCTGACACAGACGTCTACATGCACAGCCCCTGCACCCACACACCTGCGCAGTCCCGTGGGAAAGGGAAAGCCTGGAGCACTCCACACACACGGGGAGCCAACACTACCAAAGGGCTACGGCACACTGAGCCAAACACCGCAGACTCACTGGCCTGACCCTCAGTGAGGACAAACGAGAATTTTAGCACCATTCACACCTGCCTACACAGCCCCAATGGGCTTACTGACTCAGCCTATGACAGGAACGAAATAAACCACCTCATTAATACCATTAGGACTCATAAAAATATGTTTTTAATAAATTAATATTAATTCTCTAAAAAAGAAATGCATTTACTGTAATTGGAAAAATCATATAATAAGGTATTTTGTCAAATATTTTGTTTTCCATATCCATCGTGTGACCCACCAGTGGGCCTCAGCCCCCGTCAACAGGCAGTCCACCAGCGCGGGAAGTGTAGAAGAGGTGAGAGGGGATTATACTTAAAGGCAGGCTCGAATAAAAACTCATCAGCCATCAAGAGTTTCAGAATGCTTACAGAAAAAAATGTATTCAGTGCAAGCACACAATTTTAGAATACCAGGTGTGATCTTGGGAGATGCAATATGCTAAATATTCAGGCAACTCAAAACGCAGTTAAAAGACTAGATTGATGCGCACAACTGACTTAGAACTTGTCGTTATGGAAACAGCCATCTAATTTGTTCATCGCAGTTCTGATCTGCATTCTTTTCTCAGTGACATTCCGAAGAATTTGTTTTGAGAACTTAGTTTTGTTTCGAAAACTTACTGTTTCTTGTCCCGTGTGTTCTCACAGCTTTGAACTGGGCGTAAGCACACTTGACACAGGGTACACCTGACACAGGGCTCTGACACACCACACTGCCGTAGACACCAGAGCAGCGCAGCAGCCAGCCACAGCTCTCTCCACTGAAAAAGGCACGCAATTCCAGTTTCTGTTGCCGAGGCAACAAAGGCAGTACAAAGACAGTTGGCTAAGGGGCCAGTGACTGCAGTGTTGCTGGGACTCGTGTTCATATGATCCTTGATCCCCCTCCTTACACCACAGAAGGGATCACTTATCGCCTACCCACACGCTCCATCTGTAAGAGAAAGGTAACAGTGACACTAATTGAAATTTTAACAGGCCTAATAGGACTGCGTCGTAGGAGGAGGGGATAATGAGGGGGTGGGGTGGAGACAGGGCTGTTTTTCAAGGTCAGCCTGTCAGAGAGTGGGGGGTTTCACATTTCTATGAATGGTTGTGTCAGCTCCACAGTGTGGCCAGCACAAAGAGGATTATCGCCGGTTACACAACCTTTCACACACAGGACGTAAGCAACTCCCTCAGCCTCTTATGTATAGGTTTTCTGTCACAGACTATATAGATATTTCTGCCTCCCTGATGTTGAAGCCAAACTTTCCAATAAGATGTGGAAAATAGGAGCTGAGTATCTGGTCAGTTTTGACAATCTGTGCTTCCTCCTCCTGCTCGGCCATTCCATGCTCATTTACAGCAGTCTCTGGGCTCCTCTGCCACAGCTTGGCTGGCCTTTTATGTTGTCTTGATACTGTAAAGTTGCATCTTCACTGAGCTGTGTCACAGTGACACTTCACCAAGACTCCATATGTGGGGGCTCCACCTAGACAACAGCCTCTAATCACTTAAAATAAGTGACTTCTGCCAAGAATAAATAAGCGTCTATATTCGACACAAAGGAAACGTGGCGTGTGGTCTAGCCCACACAGGAAAATAAGAGAGAGGAGAATTAAGCATTCGGTAATGCCACACCAGTCTTCTTTAACAGCAGCGAGGTCGAGGAAAAATCCATAAAAGTTCAGTGAGCTGAACTGAAATTCCATCCATGAATCACAAAAAGCCCATAATGTTCTATGACGATTTTTTTCAGTTAGGCTAACTAATTCACTGCATTTCATTTCTTGAATTGGCAGCAACTCGGGACAGCAGTCACATTTAAATATCACCGTTCATATTATCTTCTGCCTTCAGGTGGGCAATCACAGCCACATGCAAGTTACCTACTTCAAACACTTTCCGTTCCCCGCTCTCCACCTCCTAATGTGGCAACAGCAAGAAACTTTTAAGGGGGTGGGGGGGTAGAAGATCGCTCGTGAGGTATGCTGAAATCACAGGGTTGAAAACCATGGCAGCTCCTGGAATCTGGGACCTAGGTTGCCATGGTTACGCCCCCCTATCTCCTCTGCTTTTCTGTGAAAGGATGAGGCGGCTGCCACGAACACACACTCCATCGTTAATCACTATTCACAGGAACACATACCGCGAAAAAAGGGCAAACTCATTACTTCTGCCACATTGACAACACACACACCAGAAGACTGGACCCCCCACCCCCATAGACTCCAACATATCCCAGGACAGTTCTTTACAAAGCGGATACCGGACAGTGCAATGTCTAGGATGCTTAACATAAGTGTCCGCTAAATGAATGTAATGGGATGTAAGGGCTGCTTGAATTGTGACTTGAGAGAGCCAGCCGTTTGTGTGATTCAAATGAGCCCCCTCCTCGATGGCAGGGCCCTGGACTGCCCGCCGCCCCCGCCCCCCCTCCCCAAACGCCGATGGCAGAAGAGACGGCGACACACGGGCCAGGCACGGAGAGGGCGCCCCGCGGGCACTCGACGACGACCTGCCGGAGCCGAGCAGCAGCGACGCCCGCCTTTACGCAGCAGATGGCGGCCCCCTCTGCATGACTCACCGCTCCTGGGACCCCCCGGGGTGACTCAGCCAATCTAGACTCATTTACTCAGCCGACATCAGGAACGTTCCAGACCGGCAGCCGCACATACAGATGAGCACTGAGAGGAGAGAGAGAGAGGCGCAGCCAACCTGACGAGGGTGACTCACTACCTTCTGTTTGTCTCATTCACACACACACACATGCACACACACAAGCCAGGCACCTGCAGGTTGATTGTAACCCAGTTTACCTTCCAAATAAGCTTCCTTTCTTTTTCTTTTAAAGGGGAGAGGACAGACTGCACATCTTTAACACTATTTTTACTTTATTTAGACAGGGGAAATGCAGAGAGGGCAACAGATCAAAAAGGGATTACAGCAAAGGAAGTGCCATAACAGGGGTCTAACCCCCAACCATATGAGTGGGGGTGATATATGCATTGAGAGTCCCTACAGACTCCACGCCACATGTATCAGCAACACTGTAAACATTGAATGCAAGCATTTTAATAAAGCATCTCTGCCTATGCGAGGCTAACTGATTCAAGGCAATGATGCCAATCAAGCCACCCGCTTACCAAGTCAAATTACTGCTGTATCTTTCAAACCAACAATTTTTCACTGTATGGGGATCAAAACTTTAATAATGTTACAAATTTTCGGGCAACAGTGAGGAAAAAATGAAGAAGAAAAAAACCTAAATGAAATGGAAGAGTGAGCAAACATCAAAACCTGCCAACTAACTTCACATACGTGCAGGACACCACAAATATGTTACGTTCAGACGCAAGTCCAATGTTTACGCTTCATACACACCTGAACAAATACTTGCTGCCAACCTCTTTCCAGCTGTCAGGTCACACACAAACGCTACACGCAGTTTGGCCGCAAGATCGCTATACACTGAACCGGATTGAGCAGGACCGTACGTGAAATTCACGCTGCCGACTGAACGTGCGTCAGAGCCACTACTACTCGGACTCGTGCAAGAGTATTGATTACTTTGCCTTTTCTGTTGCTAAACTTCTTCTGCAATACCACATAACCAGACCATATGCCTGTATTTCCAGTGAAGCCATCTGGAGCAATGTGATTTTTAAAATTCCAGTCGTTTTGTTTTATATTAAAAAGACTTTATTGATGTGCTGCTTTCTTACGAGAAAGAAATGTATCCATCTGCTAACCACTTTTGAATCGTCATACAAACCAATCACGTTCTTTGAGTCAAAGTAGCACCTCAAACCTCTTCTTTCTTCATTTCCAATGCTGGAAATCTCATCAAAGAACAAAGTACCAGACTGCCACACACACACCAGCAAGGAGGGGAAGACAGCACTGAAGGGGAGACACCATTCACCATCTCTGGGGAAATAAAAGTCTTCCAGCATCCTATTAGACAGCAGTCTGTCTGCAATCTGTCAGTGCCCATCATTCATACAACTACTGTAAACACTCTTCATTTTCAACCATTATATCAGGAACAGGGGTCGATAGTTCATCTAGTTTGTACAAGAGCAAGATTAAATTTATATAGCTCTATCGCTTTATCAGATTAAAACATTCAGATATACAGCCCAACGCTGGAATCTTCCAATATTACATAGAGCTGAATTATATGTTGATCCTTAATTTCCACATTAAACACCAGAAGCATTGTCCTTGCCCTACAAACTCCCGAAATTCAAGAAGAAATATACACTGGTAAAAAAAAAAAAAAAAAAAACACTCACTCCCGTATTGAGTAGTCTGAAAACATAATGTTACCAACAGCAGAGTTTCTCCTTTACAAGATTAAGATCTGACTTTGTTAACGGAGCAATGCATGAGATTCCTCCAAAAACACAATGCAAGCGGCTGCGCAATCCATGTTTTACAGTGGTAGGGATCCCACACACGCACCGTGGCAGACATATATTTGTGCCAAAAAAGTAAAAGCAAAAGCCTATGGATTTCACTCTACGCATCTAGTTCTAAAATGTTTCCAGCTCTCTTACATAACTCAAACTGATTGGCAAGAAAGTTTAAAAGCCATTTATTCAAAAAGACCCGTAGCCAAGCAGCACTGACTGCTAGCCAACATACTATAACCAAACGGCTGTCGGTTCTGGAACCAGTGACGTTTTAGTAGCGCATTTCCAAAACAAATCTACAGCAAAATACCTGGGAATCGTCCGTTCTAAAATATCACTTGAGCGACTTAACCATCCATTTTAATATCCAGTCTAATCTACCTAATTCTACGTATGCATATGCAACTGCTTATACTAAAATATAAATAAAACCAGTGTCCTAATTACAACAAACGTGACGTTCGAAGGACTTCAACTAGTTCAAGTACAACTTGATCCTGACTGATGGTCAGACGCTACACTAGATAAATTAAGTAACTGAAATGATTCTGGCAGATGTTACTTCTGTAATAGTCTAGACACGTATATAAAATGAGTTAATTCACCGTTATGCACGTTTCTGCAGGAGCGTTGCGCATGTTGCTGGCTAGCCTAAATTATTCATAAAAATTCTTAAAACGGCGACTGTTTCTAACGTTATACAGCAATTTCAACTTCGTTAAATTGCCAGTACGAATAAAAATGGCACATGAATTAAGAAAATTGATATGCGCTGATGTTGACAGACATTCCAACTGCACGATTTAAAAATTGTTAAGGCGGGAAAGAGCATTTAAAATGGCAAAGCTGCACAGTAGGCATTGAATGTTACTTAATGGTCTGAATGCATATACCAAGCTAGCCAGCTAACGTTTGGTAGGTAAAATTGTAGGTAAACGGTAAACATCAGCCACGGAAGCTAAATTACTTGCATTTGTATGTGCCCTGGGGCTGAAGTGACAGCTGAGTCATTTGACTTGATCCCGTCGTTTGGGTTCGGGTTATTAGTTAGCTACTGTGTTGTGGCGAGCGTCGTTGTAACCGAGTTACCACAGTTTGATAGCAATTAAATCAACAGTTGTATTTGTATGAAACAAAAATGAACTAGTCTGCAAGGAAACTTCAACTGGTTTTCAACACTACGGAGACCAAATGAGCCTTAAATTTATGTATTAACTGATGCGTTGATATGACCCATTTCCACGTTAACTAGCCAATAGCTGATTTTTGCTTGCCAGTGTTAGCTAGCTGAACAAATGCATTAAATACTTTATTGTGCTTTTCATTTTTGTACACCCCGTGGATTAAAACAAACGTTAGCTAACACAAACCAGCTACATCATTTCGTTAAGCGACACACTGGCATGGAGCTATAAGTACATAAGTATAGACTACACTTAGACAGCGCGTGTAAGCGCTCAAATCAAGCATCACTAAAATTGAGTACACATGCAATAATACTCAATAATGCCGCTGTCATTTTGCTTTCTTGCTAGTTATAGCCTATTATTAACCAGCTCGCAAGCTGATGGGCTACGGTCGGCAACTTATTTACTCCAACCGATTTCTAGATATATAGTTTTCTGAAAAGCCATAGAAAAATAAACACAATCCAAGAAACAGCTGGAACACGTACCCTGTTGGTAGCTTGTTACGTCAGTGCAATGTTGGATTGCCAATGCCAAATGACCTTCTCAGCTTCTGGCGAACGAGGAATCCAGTCAATTTATGTTTCACAAGTATAGGCAGAAAGCGATGCTTTGGATGTTAGCGTACTACTAGAGTCACCCGAGCGCGGCGTTGCAGTTTGATTCACTCAGAGCTTACTCGAAAACCTTGTCACAGGACACTGCCGGAAAACATTACCAAATTTGGTAACCATGCAGGTGCGTCAAGGCAGGAGGCTGAGGGTTTGTTGTGGTACAGTAACAAAACTATAGTCTCAAGTGAAGGTATTTGCAACAGACGTGTTACACCCCCCTAAAAAGGGCTGTGCAACTGGTGGAACCTCCATTCTGTGGGAGGGTAAGGCTTACCAGGAAAAGAAAAAACGTTATTGACTAGGGGTTTCGTCATACTTGTTCCTGGTTATGGTTATACACTTTGTTGTACGTCGCTCTGGATAAGAGCGTCTGCCAAATGCCTGTAATGTTATGTAAATGTAATGTTATTCAGGTCAAGGAACTAATTTTGATGGAACTGATTCATCGGTAGACAAGATGTTTGCCTACTTCGATATGATTCAAACAATATAAACATTTTTAGGAACAGCTATATTCACAATTTCTGGGACAGATCAAAGTCTTTTTTTTTAATGCCGTGCATTTTTATGCGCAGAATTTCACCCATGATAATGTTAGTGAAACAGTCGCTAAGCCCAAAGTTGTTGTATTTGTTCCACACTGTCATCTAAGATGGTTTTCGCACTTAGTTCATCTGGGGGTGGTTCTAAACCCTGGTGTGTTTAATTCTTTGTCTCAGTTTATCTGCAGAAGTGACAGAAGTGGTTTTAAACATCTGGGCCTGTAATTAAGTTTGTTCTTAACTTTGACTTTCAGGTAGTTGCAAGTGTTGGACTTTTTCTTCACAAACTCCATTTGCTGAGATAGTTTTAGTGCTTGCTGAAGTCACCAAGTTATGTTTGTAAGAAACAAAATGCATATTTGCATTTAATTCTAATACTAATTCTTATTATGAGTGTGTGTGTTTTGGGCAGTGTGCCATCATCTTGGTTCACTGAAAGAAGCTTTCACAAGTGAATATCATAAAAAGATTCTGAACTTCCATATTGATTGTTCTTCATTTTAAACCACAGCTTTGTACTTCCTATTAGCTGAATAAGCAAGTGAGGAATTTTTCCCAAGTTCATTCTCACAGTGCAGAAAAAGTTCACTGACCCCATACTAAAACAATTTTGTAGGTGGTCACTTGTCTGCGCAGTCACGTTTTTCCCCTTCCAGCCTGAAGGCTGTCCTTTCACTGGCTCTTTAAAGTCAGCAGGGTAGCTGTGGGTGGCCTAACAAGGAGACAGCCCACACTTCAAAGAATTATGAACTTCAGCCTGTTGTGAAAAACTTAATGTTCTTTGACATTTATGTACCTACCAGTGAGCAGTTGCCTGAAACGGCCACTTGTTAATGGATTATATAATGGCCCCTACAAGTGAAAATTAATACTACTGTGGCTGTACATGTACCTTTTTGCTGTATATGAAATTTGAGTTCATTTACATGGTGTACTCTGCACTTGTTTGTAAAATTATCAATATGAAATACATTTGGTGTCTGGCTGGCCAACTCCCCATAAATATGCCAAATCACATTTTAATGACACAATTCAATCCTATTACTGATAAAATAAAGGCACGGCAAGCCAATTATCACACAAACTTTAATTTGTTGCCATTCTTTCTATTAAATATTTCCTATGGTTGTCAAAACAAGTTTACTAAAATTACTCATGATGTAGCCCTCCTTCTGTATAAATGTTTGGAAAACCGTAACCAACCCTTTTATAGAAACGTCAGTTTGTTTGTGTGATTTCTGTACTTTTGTTTTCATTAGTGGGGGCATTCTGCCACTCAGAATGTTGCATGTTTTTGTTTTTTAAATCAAAGGTAATCAAAAACCACTTTTTTTTTTTACACTCCTCCAAGCTCTAACAGACAGTCGAAAGTGAGGGGCAGAAGTGAAGCATTACATTATTAGGCTGCACTCAAACCTGATTACCTGCCTGCTCCCCTCAGCAACACTGAGCCCAGATCATCAAGACCACATGTACGGAGCAAGGCACTCCTCATTTCTGTCAGGGACCACTGATTTCAGATCAGCCACAGCATGTGTATAAGTAGTGCTGCGGCAGCATTTCGCAATGCAGATACCGTCTCGACCGAATCCAGGTTATAGGATATCAGACAATGCAAGACTGATCCAATTGTTGCATATTCATTAGACGAACATAATTCTGTCCACTGGCATAAGTGTGGGATGACAGTCACAATTTTAGTCAGGAGATGCACTTCTAACTTAATTTAATCCAACTGGATATGGCTGGAAACTATTGGCCTTTTTAAAAGAAGGGAAAATACAGTTATATTACTTGGACTCCAATAGGGGTTGTAAGGGCACAGCCAAGGTCAGTGTTAAAAGGAGGACATGTCAATCAGGTGGTTTATGGTGATGAATCATCCCCAATTTAAATTCCATTTCAGAGAAAGTGAAAGGAGGTTTGCCGTGGTATTGCTGTTTCACTTCAAAACATGATGAAAGGGCAGAGAAAAATAACTGACAAAAAGAAAATGTCTGACTAAAGTAGGCATATACATGCATAGACAATACATATCTGAACGCGTATACCCGTCCACTCACATACATGTATATTCACATACCAACCCAAACATATTTTTGCGCACATATGTCTATATTCAAATACATACCAAGTTATTTCATGCAGGGTCTAATAATTTTGTTATAACTTTGAAAAATTGAATTAACTTTCTATTGGATGCAGTCAAATTGCTGGCTACATATTTACCCATCATGCTGAAAACCCAGCACACTCTATTGTGTTTTATACATTTTTAAATGTTACACAAGCAGATTACGCACATCACAAATAAGCACTCTTAAATACCCCCCCAAGTCCTGTGGTCTTTCGATATTGTGCATTCATGTCTATATTTCTTTATGTGCTCATTTTAAAGTTTGTGCATTGTGACCAACCGGGAGCCTGTTTAATGAAGCCAAATTACTGAGTTAGTTGGATAACTGCACTGAGTGAAACCCAGAACCCCCCAAAATCTGGAATATGGACAGAAGTTAAAAGAGCTATTCTGGGTTTTGCACAGTTATCCAGCTAACTCAGCAATCTTGCTTTGCGAAATATCCCCCAGTTTGACTACATCCTGTATTTATTATTTGATTACATTTCTTAAGAAATATATGTATATTGTATGCTACTCTATGTATCTTCCCCATTCTTTTAAATTTCCTTTCTCCCTCTGTTGCCTGTTTAGGCTTACCAGGATAAGAAAAAAATGTTACATCAGGGAACTGGTTTTGATGGAGCTGATTCATTCGACAGACAGATTGTTTAGAAACAGTTTGTCACTCTTAATTTCTGGGACAGATCACAATCTTTGTTCATTGCCATGCATTTTTAAGCCCATCATTTCAGCCATGCTAATGTCAGTGAAACAGTCACTAAGCCCAAAGTTGTTTCCCATGTATTTGTTCCACACTGTCATCTAAGATGGTTTTCGCACTTAGTTCATTTGGGGGTGGTTCCGAACCCTGGTGTGTTTAGTTCCTTGTCGCAGTTCATCTGCTGAAGTGAGAATCCTACTATTTCACTCAAGTGGGCGACAAGATACAGCACAACATCTAGAATTTAGACTGAGGAAAATCACTTTTGGCTCTCGAGAAAGAAGATTCAGTTACAGAGAGAGAATTCTAATGTTTTGAACATACAGCGGCACCTACGCTCTGCACGTCTTACAGGAAGAACACTACAACTCCAAGGAGCAGAGTGGAAAGGTTTAGAACATCTGGGCCAATAATCAAATTTGTCCTTAAGTTTGACTTTCAGGTAGTGGCAAGTGTTGGACTTTTTCTGGGCTGCAGATTTAAGGTAGAGGAAACCACCAAACTCTGCAGACACTCCAGGCCTCTAGTATTGGAGTTTGAGATACCCAATTTATAAGACACAAGATTCATGCATCTGTTTCCCTTCTTTTTCAATAGGTCAAAGGCAACACTGCTTTCAGGACCTACTCCTTGCCACATAATGTTAAACAAGTAATCCTGCATTTTAAAGTACAAAATTATTTCATTATTTTTTTTAATTAACATTTTTTGAGGTCATTTTATTTATGGTGCAAAAATAAGAACATCAGGGGATGTGAAAGAATGAGTGGCGTATGTGGGCGAGTGTGAGTGAGCGAACAAGCGTGTACGTAAGCAAGTGAGCATGCGCACGGGAGAAAGAGAGGACAAGTGGGAGAGAAAGAATGACAGAAAGGGAGAGAGAGAAAGAGAATAACAGGGAGAGAGAAAGAATGACAGAAAGGGAGAGAGAGAAAGAGAATGGCAGAAAGGAAGAGAGAAAGAATGACAAATGGACTGCATTTATATAGCGCTTTTATTCAAAGCGCTTTACAATTGTTGCCTCTCATTCACCAGAGCAGTTAGGGGTTAGGTGTCTTGCTCAGGGACACTTCGACACGCCCAGGGTAGGGATTGAACCGGCAACCCTCCGACTGCCAGACAACTGCTCTTACCTCCTGAGCTATGTCGCCCCTGACAGAAAGGGAGAGAGAGAAAGACAATGACAGAAAGGGAGAGAGAGGAAAAAGAGAATAACAGAAAGGGAGAGAGAGAGAAAGAGGATAGGTGTCGGGTTTATAGAGAAGCTCAGACATGACAGCACCGAGCTGTGCAGTGCAGGGGGATTTTGGCAGAAACTCCGCTTTGGATCCAGACCCTCTCTACGGCCTCTGCCACAGCACAGCCCCCCCCCCCCAGATTCGCAGAATTAACCGCGACCAGGAAATTCTTCTGCGCCCACTCCCGCCCCCCCACTCAAAAGCACAAGACTGAATTCACTGGCTGGCCCCATTACAAAACACGCCAGCGCTGGTCACATGTCCAGCGACCTAAACCCACACAACTACCGCTGTGAAAAGGATTTAAGACTTATTCAACAGAAACTTTATTGAATACAATACGTATTTTCATTAGTTTAAAAGAAATTTTTTTAAAGTACTCCCATGAAGATTGCTGCAAAAGAACAGAAATTGCAGTCAAAAAGCAATCCACAAGGATCTGAAGGCAAGGAACATGTCAATATTTACCAAAGTTTACTTTAATTTACCGCTCGCCTAGCTACGGCTCCGTGGCAACACTTGCTCCTCTACGAGGTCCTCTGGTCTCGCTCCTGAAGTTCTAATGGAGAGAAAAAGCAGGAGCTGAAGCCAAAGTGGAAGCAAGTGTGAGATACCCAACTCCTAAATGCACCGGAGAACATTTTACTGCCCCACCCCAAAGCCAAAATCTTGTGATTAGTTAGGTTTGTTTAAACCACTAACTGAATTTCATCTCAATACTCAGGACACTTTATAACTATTGGCCGTTAGTTCTTCGTGGGCCTAGACAAGTTGTGGAAAATGTGCTCGCTCGAATAGAATGATGTAAATAAATGTGCTTCCAAGTCAATCATAAAATGAGTTACTAATTTTCCCCCTAAACTGTTTTTCTCCTAACACCAGGTTTGTCTTGTCCTCACCATCACCACCCATTATTTTTCATTTTTATGCTTTAATTTCATTCTCTGTGCATAAGCTTGCACCTTCGTTATTTTGTCTTCTGTATTAACATCATTGTGCATAAATAATTTATTTTCCATAAAAAAAAGGAAAAGACAACAGACAAACAGTGGGGTACCTGCTCGCAGCCTGGCGATTTCCTCTTGATACCTTGCACAGTCTTCACAGCCTGAAAGAAGCAGAAGGGCTTTAAGTGTGATGCACAGTGAGGGGAGTCGACAGGCTTTGGTTCTGTGGAGACACTGCCCTCTGCTGGCCACAGTCACCACTCTCAGCTTCAGTCAAATCCTGGCAGCTGTAATCCCCCCACAGCTCACAGGCAGTGAGAGAAAGGGGCTGTACCTGTGGCCTGCGTTCCTGCATCCTCATTGGTTACCCCCGGGTCATCATCGCAAGGCCTGCTCACGTCTGAGGGAGGGGCTAATTAGGGGACAGGATGACAAGGGAGATCACTGTTTACTGAAGTAAAACATGCATAGCCTTTTTGTGTGCAGAGCAAAGAAGAATGGTAAGAAAGAACACTGCTTGTACACTAATCGTTGCTCCAAACACCAGCACTACTGTGGATCTTTCTTAGGTCTTCTATGATTGGCTCATAATGCACCACACATACCGTCTATAGCAATCATCTGAGCCCAAAGCACACTTATAACACATTTTCACCCCTTACACAAATGTAGAATAAAAAATGTAACACGTCAAAACAGCTGTGTGTACAATATGCGTGAGACTGGTGCCGTGTTTAATGCGACCGAAGTGAATGTAAGAAAGTGCACAATGTGTGAACATATTTTTCTGTCCTCCACCATAACCCCCCTCACAGGGGCCCTCTCCCGACCCCCCAGTGGGGCCCCAACCCACAGTTTTGGAGTTCCCTCTCAAAAACACATCAGGAATACAGCACAGATTGAGGAGGTTACCGTGTACCACAGAGAGAATAAGAGTACGCTCATTTTGGATAGAACCATAGATATCAACACAACAGAAGGAACGGCAGTGATACATCTCCTCGCTTAATGAGAGTATAATTAGCCACTCACCAACTTGGGCTGCAGTGGGCTGCACATCAGGAGGCAGGGGAGCCTTTGGGCCTGCAGAGACAGGATTTAAAGGGTAACCATGGCAACCCCCAGACTTACTCTCCCAAAGAAAGATAAACATTTAAAACCCTTTAAGGGTCTCTTCAAATTTCTATTTAAACTCTTCCAAATTACTCAAGGCAAGAAATTTTGTCTTCTGCAGACCTCCATACTCCAGTACAAATGCATCACGTGCTTTACCATTTCTCAGTTTCACAAAAGGAACCACATGAAGAGCAAAAAAAAAAAAAAGAAAAAAAAAAAAAAAGCCAAGCAAGTAATTAACACACACACACAAAAAAAACCTTGTGTTTTGGACTTACCAGACTTTTTTGTTGCCAATACCCCAGATATCCGGCCCCCTCCTAGTCAGCCAGTAGAAGGAAAGGAAGAAAAATGACTCAAGCAATCAAGCCCTCAGTAAGCAAATCTATCTAAAAAATTTAAATAAAAAAACATGAACTTATATATTTTAAAAAAGTAGTTCTACATAGGCTTAACTTTGCACAGGCAAGGAACTGGCGAAAAAGATTCAAACCAAAAATACTTCCAAAAACACCCCCCCAACCCCCTCAAGATATGGCCTCCTTACCCAGATTCTGCAGCTTTGACTGGGGGCCTCTGAGGAGAGAGGTTGGTCTCCTGAGGCCCCTCTGGCTTCCTGCAGGACTCCCTGGGGGCTCGCTGATGGTAGCGTGCGCCAGGGTATCTGTGTGACACAGAGCAGCCAGAAGCACAAGTTTATTCTGCTGAAGGAGGGTCTGTGAATCCAGACAAGTCAGCAAGAGTTTCACTGAAACTCATGCAACCATTTTGAAGCTGCCTGTTTTTAATAGCCCATAATAATAATAATAATAATAACAACACTATTTAGCTTAGCAAAACACAAAGTGCTTTAAGAATTAGAAGAACATAGAATTGAATAAAATAAATACAACCAAACTGCATTCACTTGTCTCGTGGACATCAAATTGCATCACTGGTCAAAATGAAGGGAAGAAAATTCTCATACCAACTTTCTTCCTCTTGGAGAGGGGCAGAGTTTCCCCAGCGTTTGCCCGTGGCTGCTTCAGGGAGGAGGTGGAAAGCTGTGTGCTCTTTACCTTTGGTTCTGTCAGAAGTGACATCACAGACACAGTTAAGCACAAGCCCACAGGGTCCCATGGGCAGATAGGAATGACTGCAGTAGTTGGCGTGATCTAGGGGACATGGGGCCCCCGTCTTTCTCCCACTCTCTCAATGTAATTTGAGTTTAATCTGTCTTTTTGTTGGTTTTGTCTTATCCTGGGGGGTACTGCGGTGGGATGCTGAGGGGGGAAGGCTTGGGAGGTTCGGTTAATGTGGGGTGCCACTGTTTGGGAGAGATATTGTGAATAATGGGAGTGGCTGGGGGAGGGGTCAATGAAAACACCTGTATGACAAAACAACACAATAATCTTTCTGCCAAGTTCATCTGATACACTATGCTCTGTTAACCACAGATTCAAACGTTCCTGGATTTAACCTCGACCGGACAGGACCAACCTCCTAAACCCAGAGGTCTACTGCCAGCCGCTGATCTCAGGGTCTGCAGCTTGGACGTGGTCTGACCAGTAGGCCTCAGAGCCAGCAGGGATGGGTCGGAGGAGGACGGCAGCTGGCCTGAGGTTCGAGGCTTCTGCAGGCCAGAAACGGGAAGCTTGTTTTCTGAAAGGCGTTAAGATGATCAATCACAAACAGAGAATCATTAATGTCACCACCAACACTTGAGAAAGCAGAGCTGGGACCAGGCAGGGTGGTGAATGAGAAGACACAGTGTAGTGTAGTGTAACGGGTAAGGAACTGGGCTTGCAATCTAAAGGCTGCAGGTTCGATTCCCGGATAGGACACTGCTGTTGTATCCTGGCCTTGAGCAAGGTACTTAGCCTGCATTGCTTCTGTATGTACCCAGCTGTATAAATGGATGCAACGTAAATTCTATGTGAATGTTGTGCAAGTCACTCTGGATAAGAGGCGTCAGCTAAATGCCTGTAATGTAAATGTAAATGTAGGGCTGGTCGATAAGCCATATTGATTATCGAATGTTTTTTAAGCACAAAAACGGTCATCGCTGCCATGTAGCCTGTCGGCTTTCTTTCGTCTTTTTACCCCCCTTTAACTACATCTGCTGCAGTAGAAAACCATCCGAGGCCCCGTGAAATGCTTTACGAAACAAAGCAACACCTCTCCTGCCTATTGGCTGTTGATAAGACATCCACTCAGCAGCAAGGCCTCGAAGTTTCTACGCGACTGACAAATAAATAAGTACATAAATCACATGATCACATGTAAACCGTGCGACTTTGCTGCAGACTGCAGATATCAGCGGTGATGTTTATTCCCCCGGAGCATGTCACGAGGCCTTGAGTTCGGATGTCAAGCATCACATCAGGTATGACTAAAGAAAAAAGGCCAAAAGAAAGCCGTAACGCTCCATGGCGGCGATGACCGTTGTGTTTTATTGCCCAGCTCTGATACGCACTTTGTGTTGAAATTTTTAGTTCCTACGGTTTCCTCTCAATGCATATAGTAATATGCTCACTCACTCCCCTCCCTCTCCCCCTGAAATGCAGGCCTGCATTTCCCAGATGGAGGGCGAGGTCAGCTTCCTCCCTTCCCTGAAAAGGGCTTTGAGATTATGAAAGATGCCCAATAAAAATTCAATCAAAAATAATTATTTATCATCATACTCACCAGAAATTGAAAGGCGTCTACGGCTGGTCGTAGAACCAACAGAAGCCTTTAAACAAAAGCACAGGCTAAAGCATTACATACATTTATAATGACCTCAAACTCAAGTTTACAATCATGATATTAAAAAAACCAACATTTTATCACATTATTTATTATTTTCACACACAGGCACTTCATTCTAATGAGTTCCCAGCCAATATTATTACATTACATTACAGGCATTTAGCAGACGCTCTTATCCAGAGTGATGTACAACAAGTGCATTAGTTCAAGGTGCAGAGGTGCAAAAGAAACACACTAGAGTGAAGTAAAGTAAAGTAAAAAATATCAACCACACAAAGAACCAGGTCAGCTTGCTGTATAGGGACATTTGAGCTTTTGATAGTTCCAGTTTGTCCTTGTGTCTATATAACAGTCTGCTTGAAATGCCATTTATGAGACATTACTTTGTCTAGTTGTTCATTTATAAAGCGCCTTGAACATTGCATGAAGCATGTGAATAAACATTATTATCATTATTTTTAAAAATCTATTAAGCATTTGTTTTCTTTCAATTTAAAACTGAAAAGAGAGTGCCTACAGCTGAATAGCTGAAGCAGAATGCAGTTAGAGCCAAGGTATCGTACCTCCAGAGAGCTGGATGCTGCCAGGTTCCTCAGAGCTCCCCCAGTCTTCCTGCTAATTCTGGTCAGAGTAGAGGACAGGAGGGAGCTAGCCCCTGGAACCTGGAGGCCAGACGCCGTCTTCGGTGGCGGGGCCAAAGACAAACGGGAAGAGGAAGGCCTTGGGAGTGGGTGCAGCGATTTGGGGTTGGGGATGCCTGAAGGGCAGGCGAGCGACTTCCTGTTTGAGGGTTGAGCCTTGGCACCACATTTTAAAGGCAAATCGGAAGGTCTGGTGAGGGACCTGGTGAGAGGCTTAGCACCAGCAGGAGGGGGCTGGTGAACCAGGGGAAAGGCACTGCTATTATTCCCATCAGAGGAGGCTCCACTGTGCTCGACCACAGAGAGCCTTTCGCACGCCTCCGAGGGGGCAGGTTTAGTAGCGAAGCTAAAGGATTTGGGCACGACCAGCGGGGTGGATGTGACCAAAAAGTTGGCCTTCATTTCCAGCGAGGTGTCAAGGCTCCACAAGCTGGCCCCTCCACCGTCCTCCGTGTCCAGGCTTTGGCTAAAATTGCAGTTGCGGTTTTCCACCTTAGTCAAGGACCCCAGCTGCCCTTCTGCCCCGCCTTCGGCTTCACAGACCCCAACCGGGTCGTCCTCTGAGCCCAGCTGCTTTGTCGCATTAAATGTCAAGTTGATCCCAGCCGGGGGTTCATTCAACTGGTCCGACTGCAGTTCAATTGTGACGTTCTGACACCCCGCCCTTTGTTCGGTCGATCCCGTTTCGGGTCCGGCGACATTCGGCGTGGTCAGATCCACGGTCAGATTGGGTCCTGCCACTGGCTCATGGTCTGGAAGGACATTGAAAGTGCCGTTCTTCAACCCCAAACTCTTTGTGCTGTCCTCCGACCAGGTTCCGACACCACTCTGCTCCGTAATGTCAACAGTCAAATTGGGCTGGGCCACAATCTCACCAGACTGCAACTCAAGGGCTTCTTTTAAATCTGCCCTCTCTGTGCCCATAGCCTCCGCCTCTGCAGTGAGTCCAACTGCACTCTTTTCCGTAATTTCAAAAGTCAAATTCGAGTCAGTTACAGTAGCGCCTGAATGGAGCACCAGTGTGTTGTTATTGCTGGCCTGGGACGATGAGCCCTCTTTAGCGATTGGGCCAACCCCAGACGCTGCCTCTGCTGTGATATTCCCAGCCTCAAGCTCCAAACTCTGGCCACCGCTGCTCCCCTGGCTGTGAGACAGGTTGTATGTATCATTGAGCGCTGACATACTGGAGCCGCTGACATTTCCAGGGCTTTTGAACAGCTGCACCTTTTCCATAATGAGGGGGACTAGGCCTTTCCTGGAGTTGAAGCAGGGGCTAGCACTGAGAACCCTAACTGATTCTTTGGCTCCCTCCTCTCCTTCTGCTCCCAACTTCTTGGCAGTCTCCTCCACCCTGTCGTTTGCCTTCATTAGGCTTTCCAGCTTGTTCGTGGCCTCCCCCTCCAGCTGCAGGCAAGACGACTCCATTGTGTAGTCCAGGCAGCTGAAGTTGGCCACGGACTCTGCTCCAATCATGCTGATGTCCATTGCGTTCCCGCATTTCCCAAAAAAGAATCCTCCTCCTTCGACTGCCCGCAAGGCTGTCCTGTATGGGTAGCGCTGGATTTCATCAATCACATTGGCGCATATCTCCTCACTTGGTTTGCCATGTATCTCTTTCCCACTGAGGGGAGATATCTCTGGTATAGGGGACAGAAACCCCAGGCTTTTGAAGGAAGGCGTGAGGAAGGTTCTCAGGTTAGCACGACCGACTTGAATCTCTCGTTGTACGTTCTGGCCACTTTGCAGAGTGACAGAAGGCAAATTAAAAACAGCATTTCCCATGGACAAGTCCTGCCCTTCTCCAGAGTCCATTTCCACCACTGGCTCTACCCCAGGAACATCATGCCTCTCCTCTTGTGCCAGAATGTCTAACTTGGGTGGGTGGGTGTCAACCACCGCATCCACAGACAGATCTGGCTTACAAGCTACCACACTAGGGGCTGGCAGACTAGGAGAGAAAGCCATGTAGCCTTCAGGATGCTGCAGGTTCTTATGAACCTGAGAGACATGAGAAAACATTTCACATCAATTCATTATGATTATTTATTGGTTGTTACTGCACATATATCTATTCAGCCATCTTTGTTGTTGTTCTTTTCAAAAGGATTTCTTGAAGAGTGTTTAAAGGAAACTGTTTTGTCAATCAAAACTGTTGCCCTGTACAAAGCAAGTTTTTGGATTCATCATTAATTGGTGGGGCAGAATCACAACTTACTGCCAACAGTCCAGTCATATTTGATGAACAGTACAATAATTAAAATTGGAGAGTAAATTATGTGTTGTTCAAAAATAACTAACTGAGAGTGTCGGTTTGGCGTTGACATACTGTCCGAAAATGAGCAGAGATTAGGCAATTTTAGAGCGTAATCACCAGCCGAAAATATCTTTTTTTATCATTTGGAATTTCAAAAGAACGAACGTTAGGGTAGTTGACCAGTCACTGACCGCGCGTAGGGAACGCCCCAAGTCCTTAAAAACACTTAAAGGAAAAATAACTCAGTTACTGGTCTAGAACTCGTTTACGCCAATTCGCCCCTTTAGTAGCTTCACCTTTTTAAATTTAAGTAACGTTAACAACGTAGTTTTCTATAAAGTATCTGAACACGACACTGTCGCCAAGTAAGATGTTGAGCACTCTAGCTCATCCAACATAAAAAAGAAACTAGCTAGTCAGAACAGTTTAGATGGCTATGAAATCATTCTTTAGACCAATATCGCTTGTGTCACCAACAGCCAAAGTACCTAGAAAAATATACTTTAGTACTAAACAAATTTTACTCACCAGTCACACTGACTGTCAGAGCAGAACGTTTTATTAGCTAATGCAGCAGTAGCTAGTGACGGCTAATGGACATACCAACTCTGTTAGCTAAAAATATATGACTAGCGAGTTTCAAAAGTGGTGTCTTTGCCTCTCATCGGCTGGAACTGGATTAATTCGCCCTATCAGCGAACAGAGATCTGTCACACCAATAACGAACATGAATAGTTAGTATAGGAAGTTTCGTCCAACCAATTAGCAGGCTCGTTATTCAGTCAGCGCGCACAGACTTAAACTGGCCAATCACAGAGAACAGAAACACATCGCTGTTTGATTACGTCACTCGGAACCTAACCAAAGAAACTGGATAAACCGTGTTTGAAGTTCTTTGAACGGGCTGCATTAAAAAGCTGATCAGTAAAGCGTACTCCCATAAAAATGTTGTATACATGACAGTCATTCATGAAAATATATACGCAGTACTTGTTATATACAGTACTTTGTGCTTTCAGCTACATAATAGTCAGTACAATATGCCAGATTCAGTGATGCGAGTGATATCAATCTATTCTATCGATACCGTGCCATTTAATTACAACACAGCATCTCATGCATCCGCAACGCTGTTCAACAAAAAATGACATTACTAAATTCTACATTTATTCCATCATCTGCAGAAGTCTGGAAAGTGTGCCAATAGTGCTGATAACATCTTTCGAAACCTTCAAAATGAATTCCATTCCATGACGATTCATATTTTTAACACGGTAACATTCCCACTGGAACCAGAGCCCTGTCAAACATCTGACGAATTTATGTCTTGAAAAGTTGATTTTTCAGATGTTTGAAACTCGCTGTATGAATGACGTGTTAGTGTGGTCAAAATCTTATGATCGGCAGGTCAAGATGCAGAGGGCTATGTAGATTTGTAATGCTTTCATGTCTAGCGAAAAAATGTAATGAATATAATTTCATATGTATCCCCGCAATTTTTCTGTAAAAATACCATACTCACTGCTTGTGGATACAATATTGCTTTATCTGAAACTTTTATGTCAGAACAAAGAAATATTTATCACTCCACTCCTTATAAACGGAGCACTCATAACTCCACTTCCATTTTGAATCCTCCAATTGACACATCATTGTTCAAGTTTCTATGAGAAGTGCGTTTGCAAGAAGGGGTCCACTCATTTACAAATGCCTTCCTGCATTGCCCAGTCAGGCCCTGACAACATTAGTATCAACAGCAGGCAGTTTTCATCTCTTACCCATGTGAATGAAGCCAATTCACAGACAAGAGACAACAGCAAAACAGAAGTGAATATAAAAGAGCTACTCTGCTGAAAATACTGTCCTGGGAAAAAGAAGAAAAAAAAACCAGCACCGTGTGGCAAAGCTTTTGCATAGCTGATCAGCAAAGTACTGCAGGTATGGATATAAATTCAAGTAAGCGTCAGACACTGGCCAGGATATTATGCATTAACCTAACACACCACAGGAATGGTTAAGGCATCATTGACTGTAACAATTTTATTAGTGGGGTCTGACACAGCAAAGCAAATCTTCAGACACTCAAAACCAGTAGAAGTACACAGGCTGACAATTAAACAAGGTACTGAATGAGTATCATATAAAAGCTACCATGGCGCAAACATGCAGTACAAAGAATTCAGAAGATCTACAAGCACAATTTAAACTCTTTTTTTTCCAAAGACAGGGACAACCAGCTCTTTATTGGGTTTTCACAGTGGTTTAAAATGAACATGAATATCGGTCATAGCATTCCTGACAGAAGATTTGAAACAAAGCCCAGATTACAATTTACAACGGTTACATACATGTAAAGTTCAAAAAGAATAGTAATAATAATTGTTTAAAAAAAAAAAATCATATGGTCAAAGCATGTTCATATAAAACATTCACTTTGCTATTTGGGAGTACATGTAAAAATGGGGAAAGGAATTTGAGGAAGACATGGCCCATTTCTTTTGGCATATTTATGAATAGCCCCACCTCGATAGCACAGTCCCAAATGTGGGTATGAGCTCACAAGTGTGCTACTGCTGGCACCAGAGAGCTACCCCTGGGGTTGAGAGAAATTAATGTAGATACACAAAGCAAGCCTTGTGGGGAGCACTTTGGGACAATGATCAACAGGCCAATTTTCAGCTGTTAAGAGGTAGCAGATATGGTACGACAACTGAGACTTTGCAACGGATGCCTCGAAACTGAGCAGGGTCTTCAGAACAAGCGATTTTTCGATTGTTATTAGATCTCATTTTCAAACATTATGTTTAAAAAAAATCAGGACATTCAAGGGTGCAGTATGATGAATGGAATGTACAGAAAGCTAAAAGTTGGGACAGATTCTCTAATACCCCCCCCCCCCCCCAACATCCCACCCTCTTCTCCAACCAGGTATGACAAGGGTAAAAACTGTTAGGGTCTAAGACCGTTTACCTGCTAGTAATGCAAAGGCATGGCCTCCATACATTTCCACTTATTTCATCAATCTCATTTCCATGATGCCCATGAGCAAGTGGTGCAGGTGGTAGTGTGGAAAAGTGGTGAAGGAGCTGGGCTGTGACAAGGTTTTTCAAACAATTTTCCCCAGGGCCCATATTTATTTTATTACATTTTGCATATGGACCAAACATTTTGCTTGTACTGCGTCGCGTTTTTTAAATAAAATGTACCTTGTGTGTGTAAACAAAGTCAATGCCTTCTTGAAATACACCTAGCAATCAGCTATTATTCTCTAGTGACTGTAGTTATAGATATGCCAACACAGCAGGTGTAGACATTATCATAGTCACAATTTTTGATGCACCGAAATAAACTCCTTATTTTTTCCTTATTCTCAATGATCAAAGGGCTCAGAGAATACATATGGTAGGCTGCACATAGCCCTGGGCTGGTAATTGAATAACCCTGTTCTACAGCCAAGGATGCAGGTTAACTGCTGTATCATTTGGCAAGATAACACTGTGAAATCCAGTTTTAAAATGGATAATTCTGCAAAAGATGTGCAATCCAAATTGCCCAAGTGAGGAGCGCTTGCTGAGTAGGTAAAGCAATACCAATTAGCTGGCCTGGGATGAAATTGTGCATCTCTTTCACAAGTCACCGTTGGCCAAAAAGCTTATAGAAAGAAATGAGACGGCAGATTTGCACACCGCACTTCCAAAGACAGAAGTGGTGCTGGCAAAATGCAACAGGCAGCATGTACATAAGGTTCATACTGCTGCCAATCATGACAGTCTGCCCCGTGAGTCCAGTCGGTCTGCATGACTGACGGGACACAAACAGACCCACAACTGTGCAAGACAATGTTTCTGTAGAGTGGAAAGGAGTCATACCGAGTAGGCTTGGGTAGAACTAGAAACTGAAAGTGTGGAATGTCTGCATTGGTGCTGATAACAGTCTCGACAATATGACAAAAAAAAAATGATAAAGAAAGCAGAATGCCCCAAATCACCCACCCTCCCACCCACCCACCTGCCTCCAAACCCCAAAAACAAAGTCAGCAAGAATCCGCGATGCGCCGTCTTCCCCCAGCAAGACCTCACGTAGCTGCAGGCCCGCTGATGTGGCGCATGCAGTCTGCCGCAGTGTCCCCAGATATAGATATATATGTACATATTATTTACATGAGAGAAAGAGAGAGAGAGAGAGAGCTGGGTGCAGCTGGTGTGGTCACCTGTGGTTGAGGCCGCTTGGCTTTATCGTGGTCAGACGATAAAACCGGCAGCCAGGCCGGGAGGGGGGGGGGGGGGTGTAGCGCTCCGCGTCTCAGCATCGCTGGGGCTAGATTCAAAATGAGATTCAACTGTAAATTTTAACTGCGGTCTACCCTCTCCATAGGATTTGACTGAAAACTGGAGTTACTGACCGCTGCCCACCCGGTCCACATCCCCCCCATGCAAACCCTTTTAAAAGGTACATTATTGGGATTGGGACATTATTTGTGACCCGTATGGTGATGAAGCGCAAGCTGATTTTGGGAAAGTTATTGGCAAATCAAGTAGGATTCGCCATGGCGCTTCCTGCTATAAATGCTGCAATAGAAAGCCTGTACATTATTCTATGCCAGAAATGACACATGGGTAACAGATTAGGTGCAAATCTGCACATTTCAAACACACATATACTCAGCCATTTGCATTGTCTGCTGGAGCTTTAGATCAAGGCCAATCTATCATTTCACATTCCCCCCCCCATAGAAGTTTTCTGTCATCATAATCATCATCATGTTTTTTAACCCATTTCACATTATATCCATGGGATTGGCCATAAATCATCCACAAAAAAAATTGATTTTCTTCAAGTCTCCAACCATGAGAGAACATTTTAAGTTTAGGCTACGTTAATACTGCAAAATGTTATCCTCCTTTTTGATGATGATGATGATGATGACGATGATCCAGAAGAGCAGTATTGGCCTGAGATATATGCAGTGACGGTCTAGACTCCACATACAAGAGAGCCTTCCAGAAGCAACAAGGCCTGCAAGGCAAGCTTGAATCAATGAAGGGGAAGTCACCAATGAAGATTAACAGATGGATTCTCACCAATTTGATCTGAGAGTAAACCAAGCATGCAGCAAAGATACCAGCCACTACTGAGATGTTATGTTACATGTTACTGGCAGGAAATGGAAACAGGAGAGGGTATGCCAGCCAGAGCAGGTAGAACCAGTTTCAAAGGCAAAAGAAAGAAAGACAAAGAAATTGTCATGTAAATGCACAGTTCTCCAAAACTTTGCCCCCATCCCCCAATTTGTAATTACTGTCAATGCAACAGCAGGGTTGCCAGAGTTAATAATGATAATAATAATAATAATAATAATAATAATAATAATAAAGAACAACTTACTTTAATCATACCTAAAAAGAAATGGGAAGAAAATGTGTGATCAAACAGCCAATGAAAGAGAAAAGAGCACCTTTCCCTGTCCCTCAGTTCACTGTGAGAACGCATTAATCACGCACTCAGTTACTCAACCACCCCGCTGCACCCAGCACAAAACACTACCATGTCACTTCCTTTTTTAACTTAAGTACAGAAACATATCAGAGACACAGAACAACTGAGCATGGACACACGCACACTTCCGCAACCAATCTCCCTCACTCACTCACTCACTCATTCATGCATGCACACACACACACACGCACGCACACACAGAGGCATTAAAAATGGAATAAATGATTTTGGCTCCTGTTTTTACTAAACATATAGGAAATCTTAACTGATTTAGCCAAGACAGAAGAAACAACACAGCACATAATGCTGAAGTCATGCGAGACAAAACTGCTATTTTTATATGACGAGGGTCACATGATGACAAAATTCCCACATCACCCAGAGATGCTCCTTTTGGTTTGATGCTGTCAGCATGTATTTCCCCTCTTGAAGTGCACACACAGCAATAAATTAATAATACTTAGGAAGCTACACTGGTCTGGATGGATGTCAAATACAAAAACAAATCAACTGAGGAACTGATTTAAATAACCTAAATAAGATTCTTGCTATTGAAGGAAGCAAGATAAGGTCTGCGGACAGATAAATGTCAAGGGACGATGTACACTCCTACTTCAAACTTTTTGTAAATCACATCTAGTGAAGAATCAATACATGGCAATTAAAATTTAAATAGTTTCACAGTAAAGATTCTGATACTCCTTGCCCCCATACAAACAAGGTATATCGATTAAATTTGTTTTTGTGTCCATATATACATATATATATATATACACATATATACATACATACATATAATTCCAGATTTCATGAAGATCTCATCTGAACACAGTAAAGGTTGACAGTTCCTCCTACCTAAAGATGCTTCAAGAATACACAAACATGTTGTACAGGAATGGCTGCAGGAGGCTGCCCTGTCTGTCGTTCAGCCAAACCAGTCTGAACACCACGCAGCTGACAGGTGCGAGACTGCCCAAAGGTGCAGGTACACACCCGAGCGCGAGACAGCCCTGGAGCGGGTACATTCCTCCCCCAGCATCCCCGGGGCCTCTTCCCTTCTACCGCGGAGAAGCCCTGGCATTTAGGCCGAGCCATAATTAGCGCGAGTCCCCCCCCCCCCCCCAGCTTCTGCTGCCACGGTGGGTCACAGCCAGAGATGCGTCAGGGCTCCACCGCGCTCCCATTTCAGGAGCATTTGATGTGCGCTAACTGGATAAACGATTCAGGAGCGAATCTACTGATTGGGACACATTAGTGCGCTCCATAATTTCACCTCATAGGTGCACATGTGCACCTTGGAAAAAATGTTAGAGCCCTGCACGTGTGCGAATCCACACCCACGTCACATGCACAGGTCAGCAAACCAGTCGACTGCGTCGGCTGTGTGACAAACACGCAAGTGGCCAAGGTGAGTTTTGCCCGTTCTGTTAATTTATTGTTAAGAAATTAAGTTAATTAAATTGTATTTCCGGATAATTTGTGAATATATGTTTTGTAGGGAAACCCTGAAGCCAAAATATTTTGCTGCATTCTTAATGCCTCAGTATATAAACATGTACACAACCCATGATAAGCAGACAAAAGTTCACACCAGGTTAATAACACAAAAAAGTCTATAAATGAAAGCAGTCTCTATGCTTTACGTTTTGATAGAATATATATTTATATTTCTTAGTGTAAAAATAAACGTTATTCTGCTTTAAGTGGTAGAAGGGTGGATTGGATGAAAACAGCAAGAGAACAGCTCCTCCTCCCTCCCCCACGTATCCACGCCCCCCCCCCCCCCCCCCCACAGCCGCCACCCCTCTCCCCTGGTCCCTACTGGCGTACTTTTCCAGGGATGTAGTTACGGTCAATGCCCTCCTCCTGCAGGAACATGTGCAAGCAGCGCTCATTCTGGGCCAAGGGGTGGCCAGCAATCCTGAATAAGGTGACAGAGAGAGAAAAGAGAGAGAGAATGAGAGAGAGGGGGGAGAGAGGGGGGAACACACAGATATTCAGGTCAGCGGTGAAACCTGTGGGGAACCCTTTCTTCTCGGCTCTCCTGGCCAAAATGGCCGTACCTGTTGATGAACTGCTCCAGGCCCGCCCTCCGCTCCTCGATGAAGGACTCCTCGAAGATGCCCTCGTCTCCCCGGAATGGCAGCTGTCTCTTCAGGGCTTTGCCAGGCAGAGTGGGCACCACAATCTGTCAGAGAAAGACACGGGGCATTCTCACACACCCTTTCCATTTTTACCACCCCAGTCCCGCACACAAGACTAGAGAAGCAACAGAAGGATTTGCATGAATGTGTACACAGTATGTGCATCAGAAGCACTGATAGCTACTGCTTTAGCCGGTCAAACCGCTCAGAATGGCTACAGCCGTTACACGTCACACTGTGGCGCGGTCTTCTGAAATCCTGATAATGCACATTCACCCTAGCTGCTTACCTTACTATCTCTCTCCAGCTCATTCTTTAGCCACTCGAAATCGCTGTACCTTCTCCGCACACACGACTCCTTCAGCTTGAAGATGGGAAGGTTTGTCTGCATGTTAAAAAAATAAATAAAAAAAAAACAGCAAAAAATATTTTTCAAACCAATAAGAACAAAAGGCTGCTGCACCTTCCATTCAGTTACAGTACAAAGAATCTGCTATGTGAACAGAACCAGAGATGGATCAAACTGAATAACTGAACTGCATTGGAGCGTGTCACTGAAAAGCCAGAACCACTCAAACTACCAGTAACTTTTTCTTTTATTACTGGTCTCGTAAATATCTAGTAAATGTTGTTGCTGCATTGATAATGTAGTTGTACATTGTGTGTGGTAGGTGAATTGCTACTTGAATGTACCGATAGAAATAAATTGTTGGTCTCCCCATCTATATATCCATCTTAACAGGTAAGAACTGGTTTTGCACACAAATTCAATGACACAAGCTAAAAATAAAACCATCAGAACAGCTATGCTCCATGGAATACAAAACTAGTTCAGACCCTCCAGATAATATTTATGACAATTTTTATTATTTAAAGACCCATTTCAAGCAGCTTGTTTTTCCACTTCAAATTACAGATGACAAACCGCGTTCAAGTCCACCTGTCACTCGGTGGTCATGATTTCACTGTGCATGCATTGAACAAAAATAAAAAGGTAAAATAAAAGTGGAGATAACGCTCATAGAACCTTAAAAAGAATGGTGACCCGCTGAAAAAGCAAAACTTGCATTTCATTCCATTTTTGCACAGTGAAGTCATCACCACAGAAAAACCACACACTGATACTCTCACAGGATGTTGTCCTAACTTAATTCTCTGTGTCTTTGTATTATCAGCGAGCCCTCTCCAGAAAAACAGCCATCTATCAAAGTATGGCATCTCTTCAGCCATTAAATTAGGACTATTCAATTTAGCGTGGCCATGGCTCTGAACCAAGTACAGCCCAGCATAGATGATCTTTAGCCTTCATACATCCAGGGGCGAAAAAGCATTATTCAATGTCCAGGTCTGCATCTGTAGGGTGGTGTATACTTCCTGCTAGTGACAGAATAATAAGTCATAGCTATGCATGTTTGATGGCATCCAATTTGTTTACACGGAAATGTACAATACACCTTAGGCAAGCACTGTTTGGATAACAGCATGTGGAAAATAGTTGGCTTTCATCCACCATATTTAAAAATAATCACAAGGAAGAAGTAGGCTTTCTGAAAAACGGTGTGGTGGTACGGCCATCTTGTGTCACGGCCTAGAGGAGTGTTGTGTCTCAGCCTTACAGGACAGGACAGCCTTACAGGCCAGAGCACTAAACTACACATATAGGTCAAGGATTCAAGCAGCACTCTGAACCAAGTAACAGTTTTTACTAGAATCAGGCAGTGCACTGAGTGGAATATACCAGCTTTGCAGCCTTGGCTGTAACTGACTGACTATGACTGGGAGTCTAGGACAGCAGGACAGAACTGGCCTGGGGCAAGTCCATCAGAGGAGTGCACACAATGCAGCAGCAGTCTACTTTAAGATGGCGGCAGGGTTTAGCACCACTGCCAATTCCAAATTCTGCATGGGACAAAACATGGGTTCAAAAAAAACATTATTTGATATCAAAATAACATTTCGATTGAAGTTATTGCTCCCTAAAATTGAATCTATTAACATTTGTAGAACAAAAAATCTGAAAAATTACATTTATTATTAGAATTTAAACTGTTATTTTTATTTTGTGTCTAAATGTAGACAATTCACCATTCACTATTGCAGTATATAACATTAAGACTACATTCCACACAATTACTGCCAGAAAGAAACTCTTGAGTGGCTCAGCAGCACAATGGCTAGTGCTGTGACCTCAGACAGAATGTTCTCCATGTCTGTGTGTGTGTGTGTGTGTGTGAGTGCGTGTGTGTCTGCGGGACAGCCTGTGTTTGTTGCTACCTGGCCTCGCCAGCTCAGACTTGCAGCCCGGGGAAAATGCCTTCTCTAATCCGCTGCTCCTTGTGCTCATATGAGTGCGTGTGTGCATGTGTGTGCCTGTGTGTGCATGCACGTACATGCACATGCATGCGTATGTACATGCAGCAATGAGCAACAGTCCTAACTCGGGTTGCATCTGAAATAAAGCACATGTCAGGTTCAGCTCTAATTAAACCAAAAACCTCCAAGAGCATGATGCAGATTGTGAAAGAGAGGTGCCAGAAACCACCCAGATACATTTACTCATCAGAGAGGGTAGCATGAGTAGAAATTGAGGGGACATCCCCAGCCCTTCCACTCCCAAACAATTTAACTTGGTCATTTCCCCTTTTACTATTAATCAAACACTAGTAATGCTGCTGCAAGACTTGTCACAGGGCAGACACAAGCCACCCACAAGCAAACACTCCTAAGTCTCAACCAGCCTGCTCACCATCCTGCCTGCCCGTGTTTTTCGTTACATCCCCGTTCATCTGGAAGGCCTATATGATATCAATTTGACCATGTTAACAGAAATAATTCTGATTAAGTAACTTGCTGGATAGGATAATAGAATGGCCACACCCAATTCTTCAACCTGTAAACTTCCTTTGACGAGCAGTTTTTTTCTTTTCTTTTTTAAGAAACAAAGACTTTTTTATATTTCAGGAATTAAAGTTTGGTTACTAACGTTACCAAGGTGAGAGCGATGAGCTGGACCATAACAGCAATCCACTTAAGATCTAACCGTTTCTAGCTTCTACACAAAATACCGAATAGCTTCCAACTAAAGTCTCAAGCTAGCAATACAAAAATTAAACTAGATATGCTAACTAGGGAACGTTTGACAGCCACAATGCAATGAATAGAACCATGCAGATCAGTTACCCAAATGTTAGCAAGCTAGCTAGTGCAAAATGAATACAAATATTAAGGTAACTTGGCTAGTTTATACTTCAAACACCACTATAAACCTTGACCTGGTTGCAATGTGGTCATGGGCTGGAGCTAGACTGGTAGCTACTCTTAAAAATGAGTAAGGATTTGTGAACCTAGCTAGCCTACATGTTGCTGTACTTTCCACCCATCCGGTTGGATAAATCAGCTAAAATAAAACAAGAACAGCTAACTAAGCTATTAGTAATATACACAATTATCTTCCCTACACTCACCAATGACAATAATTACCTGGCAAGCTAGCACCATAATTTTAACACTTCCCGTCCGCTCTTAACACACAAAGATCTTTCTAGAGTCTGAGTATACCTAGCTGGCTAACGTAATAGCTGACAAGCAAAGCAGTCATTGTCATACCCATTCCCATTTCCATCGTATAATGGTATGTTAGCTAGCTAGTGTCAACTAGACGGCTAACTACACTAGCTGCTAGGTATCTAATGCTAATATATAGAGTTAGCTAGCTAGCTATATCGAGCTTCTGCATTAAGTCCGGTGATATTACGATATAACGATAGCTGGCCACATAATGCAATAAGACAAATGAGCAACAATTAGCTAGTATAAATGAAAACTTTGGGTCTTTTCAAATTAAACCCCGAGTCCCAGGCCCTGCCCTTGTTTTTCCTACCGTCCGCAGTCATGTTGCATGACTACTACCGCGATCCTCATCCATAACGTTACAGGACTCAGGCCCGACCTAAATCCTCGGCCTCGATTTCTTGTCCGAACACATACTTACCCGCATTCGCACTTCGTACGTGGTGAAACGGCTCCGACCAACTCCAATTGTCTGTGGGTCGTACACATCGATTTCAAGAAAATTACTCGGGGGACCATACGCATCTGTGAGGTCCTGAGGTTTTGAATTTAACCGGCGAGTGTCAGCTACGGTAGGCTCAGACATTTTCGCCTTCGATCTCCCTCATTCGACGTAAAAACCTAAACGGCAAATTCAAGGTGCAATGTCCACAGCCAATAGTAATAGTGCCACCACCTTCGGGTTGGGCCATCCTCTTTTCTGACAATGTTAACGTTAACCAATAGCTGCCAAGAGCACCAATCAGACCCTGGCCAATAGGAACCAACTAGCTACATACAAATAAAACTATGTAGTAATATAAAACTATAGTAAATGCATTACCATCTGTTTGTACCATACACTCATTAAATACATAGCTACACCTCATATATTTCAGGTACATGTCTGAACTTTCACGAATATTGTATCAAAATTAATTTGATTTCTAAGTGTGTTTATGCACACTCCCTCACATGACAGTGATCACTGCATCTGGATCATAGACTGTATGTAAATGGATGCATTTTGTAGCGTTCAGCAGATTTCTCCCTCCTGAATTGCGAAGTGGTGTGTAACAATGGATGTAGGGTTGGTTGACAACCGGGACAGTTTTGGGAAATAATAATAATAATTCTACAGAAACAGATGGTCTATATCCCAATAGGAAGCGACCCGATATGTTAGTTGAGAGCACTGAAAAAGTTTAACACCTGACTGTTATATTATAATAATAAAAAATAAAATAATTAAAAAATAATAGTTAAAATGCCACAACTAACATTTGTTCCAAGCCTACGTCTTTACTGTGGAAGATAACTTACTGTATAGCTTGATTTCAATGTAATTAATATATAATATATATATATATATATATATATATATATATATATATATATATTTTATATATATATATATGATTTCAATCTAAATAAAATGTATGACGTAGTCTACCTGTTCGTGTGCAATACACACTGTTTGGGTTTAATCTATCAAAATGCATAATTACATTAAAGGGTAATTATTTACAACAGACAATTATACATTTGGATTAATGTTCTTATTCGTGTAACTATGCATGACCGACAAAAATGGAGTCATTGCAAAAAATAATTACAAGCGTTTTCGATTTCTGCGCAATTTAATCATATTTCCTTTGCCTCCCCAAAACTTAGAAATAGCAGGCTGATCTCGGTTAAACCAGGGATCTCCCGCTTGGTGGAATACATGAGCAGGGTGCTGTAGAGTTCCTGTGTGCAGTACGATTTGCTCTCAGGCCACGGTTACACATGAAAGTAAACACCAACCAACATTAATGATAGCTTCTAGGTAGACATTTCAGACGTGGGCTACCTAGCGTCTAGTTACCAATGATACTGAGTGTGAAATTTCAGTTGTGGACCTACCAAGTTTATGTGGCGCCTACAGTTAAATAAACATGAGGTAATACAACAGCTACACGTCCCGTTTGTGAAAACCCCGCCTCACACACTTGGGAGTTCCCTTCTCGTGGTTGTGGTTGTGGCCACGGAGTTGCATCATGCGGCTTCTTTTCCACCTCCCACGTTCTCACCCCAGTTCAAAGTTGAACTGCGTACACGGCGTAATGGGAGTTGTAGTTTTAATTTAAGATTTTCGCAATTGTTCGGTGAGTTGCTATTGCTGGAAGTCGGGACAAAGCATTAATTGGTAAAAAGTGCTGCATCGACGTACATTTTCAGATACTGCAATGAGAACTTTGCAAGATTTCGATTTTTATTAAGTACAATGCCTGAGGAAAAAATGCTTTATTTCTTTCAACGAGAAAGATTCTTATAAATGTAAAATTTAATGTTTAAAGGTTTTATTTTAGAATGGTCAATGTTTTAGGCGTGAATACAAGGATGATTGTTTCTTTAACAAATGTATCTAACAATAATAATAATAAACAGTTGCACATCCGCAGGACTTCAGTTCTAGTCGGGTTTCACATTTTGACAAGCCTACTGAGTAGCAGTCCAACGGCAATCTAAGGGTTACATACGGTACCTGTAAAACTTCGAGTGGAATCATCGGTTTAAAAAAGGCTGATAAAAACTCGCAGACCCACAAAACTCCTTGGTGAAGTGTTTATGTTAAGTGTTATGCAAAATACACCTACCTTTCCTAGTGGGTAAATCAACATGTAGCTATATTGACGATTCCTACACACTTGTTTGTGTAACATTTAAAAGCTACGTTTACAGACTACTGCTCTAATCCCAAATAACAGTTTTCAAATTGGCACATTCAAAATTATTGTATTTACACGCTTTCATTTTAGTCAACAATTATCTATCAGCTTGTTGCTGTTCATGATAAACGGTGCTGAACAAAGTACCCCACAAGTTCATTGAGCGTTAAGTAGCTAATTTGGAAATCTAATTAATTATGTCATGAAGTGTCTAGCCAACTTCAGCTCGACACACATGGACCAGACTTCAAGTCTGTTACATAACGGTGATTTCGACACGCAAAATTGGCTTACTGCTCGTTCTTAATTTACACTTGCTAAACTAAAGTAGGGCGCTTAGTTATCACATGACTTCATTTCCCAGCAACCCTTGACACGCAAGCGCAGAACAAGTTGTCCTGCTGTGGTAAACAGACGTCAGAAGGGAGGCTTCGCGTCGAGTCATAACAAAACAAAACAAAAAAAGATATCCGTGTAGTGAGTATTTGGATATACAGATTATGGTTGAAACAACGCCGAGGGCCTAGGAGGAAACGATCTGAAGAGGACACAAATGGATCTCTTCGACTTTCTTTAATATTTTTAACTCCATAATAATTGGAGTTTACGTTAGCGAGTTAGCTAGCCAGCTATTTGTCATGTTAAAAGAGCCGTGGTTGAGTTTTGCCCGAGTGACCGCAAAGTGAGTAACTGCACTCGAGGAGTAGAAGTGGACGCTTATTGTCACAAGGGTGCGTGCCTGACCCCTTTTACTCAAAATACGACAGAAGAGAAGAAGCGCAAGGACAGAATCTGAAACGAATTGCCAGCTCGTCCTGTGGCCGCGCGAGTGTCGTATGGTCTGCCTCCCGAGAAACATGGCAGTTGGTGGCACGCGCTTTCTAGCAGCGTGGAAGAGCGTGCAGCCCTGAAACTGGAGAAGTCGGATTTCCCTTTCCATTATTTCCATCACACCTGTTACTTGTCCAACATGACCAGACTTTCTAGTAAGATTGTGACAATACTGCCGTTCGGTTGTTGACAGAATATACAGCTGCAGTTCATTGTTATGCTAAATTCACCGATGTTTTTCTAGCTAGCTTGCTAGCGTTCGCTATGCGTTTTTCTGTCTTCTACGCTTCAAGTAGATACGGGGTTCAAAATATTCATGAATGAAGAAGTTCTGAAAAAAAGAATAACTGGCAACATCAGTTGCAGCGCAATCTTCCACTGAAATCTTGCTCGTTAGCTAGCTTGCTAGGTAATTTTGTTGGCTGCAGTTTGTTTTAGGTTAACGGTAGCTGGCTGCTTTAACGTTAGTCAAATGAACGGGTTGCTTAATGTCAGAGTGAAAGGGGTTCTCAAAATTTAAATTAATATTATTAATAGAAATTTGTTCTGAAGTTTATTATTATTATTATTATTTTGCCAGACTTGGTCTTTCGCTTAAGCTACAAAATAATAAAAAATAAAATAAATGTTAGCGTCGCGGTCGGGCGGTCTTCTGTGGAATAGGGAGGGGGAGATTGTTTACAACTCGTAGACTGAAGCCAGTCAGTCACATCGCTCCTTTGTAATACTGACCTACTACGGTAATCCTCTTTTTTTATTATTCACATCCCTCCATTGTATCGCCGGGATTTGTCGACTATATATTTTTTTATTATTATTATTGTTATTATTATTAAACGACCAAATATAAAACGTGGGAAGGGGGGAGTGAAATTTGATCTGTTTAGGAGAGAAAATATCAGGTTTTTTGATTATTCCTTTTATGTTTTTGTATTCATCTCGCCACTTTACTCAAACGCGGTTCTTTTTGTTTGTAGTAAAAAAAAACTAAGACGGATTCGTAAATTGTGCTTTATTAAAACTTGAAACAGTACAGTATTTGACATTGGCATCTGCATGGACGATTTGCCATCTTGCTTCTATTCATTTATAGTCAGATTCTTTCTTGTACTTAATCCTGTTCGTTTTATGTGCATTCCTCTTCGAATTTCCTTTGTTCTTTTTATGTAAACAAAACAAACCCGTTCCAGCCTCTTTGCCCAGTTTAAATCTGGAGGTTTTAGCTAGCTACTATTAAGGAGATTATATGGTCCTTTTAATCTCCAATCGGAGGATTAACTGACGCTATATTGGTGTAGTCAGATTATTGCGATTCTTCTCAACAATTCGCCTGTTATTGTTATTGTGAGAGTCTAGACGGAGAATGAACTTGACTTCTTGTGACAAGGAGCTCGAACAATTTGCAAGTCTCTGTCTCCAGAGGTACAGTGTACTGTAGACCCGGGCAGCCACATTTTCCTCTATAGCACGCACGTGTCCAACAATACTCTAACGATTTATACAAATATATATTTTTTTAAATGACCGAGTTTTTATTTAATTTAATTTTTTTTGGTGTATGTTCATTTTCAAATTTACCGTTATAGTATAGTTTTTTTGTTTTTTTAAACAAATTTTAAATAATAGCGGACAAGTGCTGATAATAAAAGTAAACATACTGTTTATTAACTAACTTTTCTGAAAAAGAAAATCTTCAACAAACAAACAAAAAAAAATGGAAGAAGAAAAGGTACCCCCGATCGACCCAGACTTTGAGCCTCAAAGCCGCCCGAGGTCGTGCACATGGCCGCTGCATAGGCCCGACATCTCAGCTGTCAAACAGGAGGGGGCGGATGGTGCGGAGTCCACCGCGGGAACACCGCCCGCAGAAGAGGACAAGCAGGAGCCTCCGCAAATCACATCCGAGCCCGAGAAAGCGGTCACTTCAGAGGGAGGCGCTGTGACCGGAGTGGGCGGAGCGACACCTCGAAAGGGTTCTTCGCGACGCAACGCTTGGGGGAGCCAGTCCTATGCAGACCTCATCAGTCAGGCCATCGAGAATTCACCTGAGAAGCGGCTAACTCTGGCGCAGATATATGACTGGATGGTGAAAACCGTGCCCTACTTCAAGGATAAAGGAGACAGCAATAGTTCTGCTGGATGGAAGGTAAACGTGTATGGCCTTTTGTAGCTCCCCTACTCGCCCATGTTACAAAGCCAAACGCATGTAATTGTCATTTTGATCAGTCTCCAAATGGTCACAGTTGCATCTGTATTGAAATTATGTCTGTTCAGTTTAACTTATGTGGAAAAGAGACAGAATATTATGACTATTAAGAACCCTTTATGGGCATAATTTATTCATTTTAGCTATATCCCCAGACAGCTTAAATTACAAGACTTAACCCCACAAAGGAAGTAATGTAAAACTTTAATGTGACTCTTGACTGTAACTGTAATATTTCAGTCATATTTGCCCTAATAATTTGTTGAGCCATTAGAACATGGAGGAGTCAAGTGCATGAGGGCTGGTCTGAAAATCTCTAATTGATGGCTACAGTCATATCACCTGTCGAAGGGTCTCAGAGCTCTGTATGGTGAAGGAATAACTGACCTCATCTACCAGTGGTGTTTTGAACCAATCAGTGATGTTTTCTAGACCCAAAATCTCACCATATTTCAGAAGAGCGGCAAGGTTAGATGGACATCCATCCATCCGTTATCTATACCCACTTATCCTGGTCAGGGAGGTGCTGGAGCCTATCCCAGCGTGCATTGGGCGAGAGGCAGGAATACACCCAGGACAGGTGGTTAGATGGACAGATTTGGGTTTTTTAAGTGTATCTGGATCTTTACATGTCACAGAATTATGTTTGAATCTGAAAACATTTTAGGACATGGTGAAACTTTAGAATCACTGTCCCTTTAAATTTAATGTAGCGAAAGGTTTGCCCCCTTCAGGGCAATCAGTCTAATTACAAGCACTAAGTTTTACTTACACCACATTTTCACCCAGAAGTGCCTCAGTCACACTACTAAATACCTAATTGTAAATGGACCTGTGGAAGTTCATTAAAGTGGTGAGAAAGGCGTAGTGTTTTGTTGGCTACAAAAGGAAACGTTTGTTTTTGTGCGCCTCAGATTAATACCTCTAATTATCCCGTATTGCCCCAGAGTCCTAATTTATGGCCCCGGTGTGCACCGTAGTATTCACAAAATGATATAAACAGGGACTGATTTCTCTCGAGGCGCGTAGATGGAAACAAAAACGTGGAGAGGGTTCACGCAGATTCAAAACTGCGTTTGTGGACCGATCCACTGTAGCCGGCTGTCAGGTTTTGAGCATCTTTCGGCTGGACGCCATAAAGATGCATTGAAAACGGATGCAGCCGTGTCAGAAGAGCGTGAACGCTCATGTGCCGTGTGGTATTCCATACAGAGTAATCTGATAGTCAGCTGCGGTCCATACCGAGGCTGCATTCCCACCACCTCAGCTGCTCATAAAGTTATATGACTGGTATTTCGTAGTGTTGGGGGGAGCAGCAGGAGGGGCCGGTGTAGAGTGAGGACACCACGGGTCACTCTTTAAAGGGAGACTCATTGGGAGGGTTTTAAAATAAGGACAAGTGCGGCCGCTGGCCAGGAATCGCAATTTCTTTGGCGTTTGTTTACATCGTTTATATTGAACAGGTTCATTTGTGTATTCAAACGCATGCCGTTTTCCTTTCATGTAAAGACACTTTTTATTAATTCAATTGTTTAAAATCATTTGCTGTGGACAGGAGAGATCCATTCCTCGAACAAGTCATTGATGAGATGGTCACAGAAGAACTTGCTCTCAGTACTAAAATAAATTAAATTAAATATTTAAAGACCCATAATGACCTGATAATTTTTCGATTAATTTTTCAGTTTATTTTGATTTCAGTTCATTTCCTGAATTGCGTATGGATGGGAGTTCCTGTGATTTTTATGGCATACATACATTCATAAGGGTCGTTCTATGTTTATCTAATATTGAAATTGTAAATTCCTCTACTGTCTCAATGTCTTATAGTGCAAAGAAATCATAACTTAGTTATATATATATATATATATCCCCTGTTCAATGAAATCAGATAACCCAACAACATACATCTTCCATCTGTCATCAAGATATTTTTAGGATGGGGGAAAACAATCTCTTGCGGTCCGTAAAGCTCACAGGCACTGGCGCATAGCTCATAGCTCTCATGCACCGCCTCTCTTCAAGCGTGGGGATAGACCCGTGCGTATTTCTGAATACTTCCACACCTGCTTGTCATTGGCCCCGCTCAGGTGCAGCTCTGGGAGTCATTAAAAATGGCGCTTTGTGTTTTTTTGATCCCACATCATAGCGGTTGCCCACTTATCCTGCTGTCTTAGTCTCAGTCTGCGTTTCTCATACAAGATTCCCTTTGAGTACCGAGGCCTCATTTACTTTAGAATTCTCATACTTTGCTGTTATTGCCCTAGTTTTACTTTGAAAAGTTCAGCACGTTTTTGACAGCCGTAGGTCTAGTTACACGGTGTCCGTATAGCTCGGTATATACAGTGAACAAATTACTCCGTGGGAACTAACGTGTTCAGTGATTGTGTCCTACGCCTGCCTCTCTCCTCAGAACTCAATCCGCCACAACCTGTCGCTGCACAACAAGTTCCTGCGCGTTCACAACGAGTCCACGGGCAAGAGCTCGTGGTGGATGCTGAACCCGGAGGGGGGCAAGACGGGCAAGGCCCCGCGCCGCCGCGCCGCCTCCATGGACAACAGCAGCAAGCTGCTCAAGAGCCGCATGCGCGCCAAGCAGACCAAGAAGCAGGCGGGCGGGGCGGGGCCCGGCGGGGCGGGGCCTGGGGAAGGCGGGGGAGGGGCCGGAGGCGCGGACAGCCCCGGCTCCTCCCAGCAGTTCTCCAAGTGGGGGGTGAACAGCAGCAGCCCGTCGTCGCGCGGCAGCCTGGACGACCCGGACATGTGGACCAGCTTCCGGCCCCGCACCAGCTCCAACGCCAGCACGCTGAGCGGCCGGCTGTCCCCCATCGCGCCGGGGCACGAGGACGAGGACGAGCTGCCCGAGGAGGGGCTGCTGGGGGGCTACTCGGCCAGCACCAGTGTGCCGCCCACCCTCACCGAAACGCTGATGGAGGACCTGGACCTCATCGACGGGCTCACCCTGATGACCAGCCAGCAGGGCGGGGCCAGCCCCAGCCCTGCCCCCCCGGCCCCTCCCACCCCCCTGCCCTCCGCCTCCACCCTCCTACCCCGGGGCACTGGCTTCCCCTCGTACCGCCCCCTGCTGCCCTCTAAGCCCCCCCAGCCCCCCGCCCAGCCTGGGGTTCAGTCCTCCGTCTCTCAGGGTGCCGGCTCCAACGCTCCCTCCACATCCAGCTTTGGCAACTCCCTCTTTAACCCCCTGCCCGGTCCCGGCTCCCGCGGCTCCCACTTTGGGGTGCGCGTGCCCTCCAGCCTGGAGGCTCTGCTCACCTCCGATTCGCCGCCTCCCAGCGACGTCATGATGACCCAGGTGGACCCGCTGATGCCCAGCCAGGGTAGGGCGGGGCTGCTCGGACTGGGCGGGGCCATGGCGGAGGGTCGGGGTAAGACCGGACAGCTGCTGCTAGGCAAGGGCATGGAGCAGAACATGAGCCTGCAGCAACACCAGCAGCAACATCAACAGCAACAGCAACACCAGCACCAGCAGCAGCACCAGCAGCAGCAGCAGCACCAGCACCAGCACCAGCAGCAGCCCCAGCACCAGCAGCCCCAGCTCGGGCTGGGCATGCTGCTGCCAGGCATGACCCCGGACCCCTCCCAGATGACCGCGCTCAAGGCGCAGCTCGCCCAGGGCTCGGGCTGTCCGGCGGGCGGCGGGATGCTGCTAGGCGGCGGCGGCGGCATGGCGTTGGCGGGCGGTAACGGCGGTCTCCAGGCCGTGGGCCCGTTCGCCAGCCCCAGCTGCTTCCTCCCCAGCCAGGACCGGCTGCCCACCGACCTGGACATCGACATGTTCACCGAGAACTTGGACTGCGACGTGGACTACATCATCAACAGCGACCTCATGGACGGGGACGCCATCGACTTCAACTTTGACCCCATTCCGCAGGGCGGTCAGGGTTACGCAGGCCCCGCAACCACCCAGAGCTCCTCCCACAACTGGGTCCCCAGCTAACTCTCCAGCGCCTCCTGCAGCCTTGGCCAGGTACTGACTCAACACTGCCAACAACCGCTTAAGACTCCCTTCCCCTCGACACTTAGCATAGAACAGTATTCAGCAGTACCGGCCATTAGTGTACAGTCTCCCTCCGCCTCTGCTCTTTCAGTGCTTTCATTAGTGAGGGGCTGGAGCTAAATGAATCAGGCAATAGAAGGACTTACATATAATCAGGCAAACATATTCCTCAGTGCCCTTACTTCTGAATGTATGGAAGCTGTTTGAATAATTGAGCCAAATGTAATTATTGGAAAGGACTTTTTCAAACAAATTGTGCTTGACGACAAAGAAAGGTAAATTAATAGATCCTTGGCTGAGACACGTTGCTGAGCAACAATCGGCAGTGAGGAGGGAGGGAGGGAGGGAGGAAGGGAGAGAGAGAGAGAGAGAAGCTTCTGGTTTCCTTAATCTATGCAGCGCTCATCCTCGCCAGTGTCCCTCTTATCCTCCCTCTCGCGTTCCTTTCCCTCTCTCTCCTTCATTTCCTCCCATTGTTCTCGCCGCATCCTCCCCTCTTTCCCTGAAGGGCCTCGTCCCTTTCTCTTCTCCTCCCCTCCCCCTTTCCCTCTCCCGTCCTCCGACTATGTCCGACAGCATTAGGACACAACAGGGATGCTGTTGCGTGTCGGAATGATCTTCATTTGTATTTATTTTCCATTGTTGCAGGACAGATCCGTCATCAACCTCACACCCCCACCCCCGCCCCCAAAAAACAGAGGACAAACCCCCTGTGGGGATATGGGGGTCCCCACTTCTCCTGCACCATACCTCCAAACACATCAACTCCACGGTGTACTCATTTCTGGTGACTGCTCACTTGGTCTATGCCAACTATGTTTTGCAAGCTTCTTTTTAATGTAGTTTTTGGTTTAAGTTCTGTCGTTTTTTTTTTTTTTTTTTTTACAATTCCATTTGTAACACGAAAACCAAACCTCATCCATGTCACGTGCCAATGGTAATTTTTCCTCCTGAGAGAGAGAGAAAGAAAGAGAAGACGGAACCTGGAGATTCATGCTGGAATACTTTGTGCAAAACTTTTGGACCTGGCTAACTTTCTTAATGTTTGATATTGTTTTTGCAACGGCCGTTACGGTTATGTCAGTAGGGGGGTCACTGATAACAGCATGACAAAGGAAGGGAAAGACTGTCTAAGTGGAGCACAACGGTAATGCTTACACGCATATTACTGTCACTACTATTATTACTACGGTCCTAGAGACCGGATGATATTCCTCTTCCCCTTTATCTCTTTCGTCTGAAGGAGAGAATGATGATGCACGCAGAAAATAAATGTCATTCGGCTTTTTTCGGGGGGGGGGGGGGAGAAAATGGCGGCTCGCGAGAAAGCGATTTGTGGATCCCAGCGACCTCGTTGGGCGTGAAGATCCTCGATTGAATTTGGGCTCCAGATCAACATCCCCTGAGATGAGGAACTCTTCTGGAGGGCAATCTCAGCGATGAGCCTGTTAATGTGAACGGTAATGGACGGGGCGGTTAAAACCATGCTTATTCGATATCGCATTAATGGTACGAAAATGTTCTTGATTTTTTTGGGGGAGGGGGGGGGGGGATCATGAAATCGCTAGGATGAAATATGTACCAGGTTTAATAGCATGGCTGTTTAAAATATGCATTTACCTTACGGCATTTGTGACCGCCACTCAGCAAAGAGCCTTCGCCAGTGCAGAGTAGCGACTATTTGCAAGGGTTTCATTCTGTTGACATTTATTGTGTACAGTTAAGCTAACAGTATACTGATATGAAGAAATGTGACTTGTGTGCAGGGCATTCTGGGATAATGTTTCTTTCCCCCCTCAACGTCGGTCAATTGTCAATTGGCTGGCCTTGTATTCTGATGGTCCAGGATACAGTATGCTTTCTTTCAGAGTGAAAAGTTTGAACTTTGTGTACACCTGAGTATGTTTACAGAACATTCGCAGGGACAAGAAATGGTTCTAGATCCCCCCCCCCCCCCCCCCATGACCTTTCTCCAGACAGAAGGGGGGAGGAGAACTGTTGTTCAATTTAACAAAATGGAAACGCATTGGGTTATATCCTCAATGCAACATAGAACATGTAAATAACCCTCTAAACTAAGCAAATGGAAAAACTCTTGACAAAGGTACAGTTCTCTTGGAGCTTTTATTGTCCTTTTAAAGTAAGGAAAGTGCAGCTTCTGCCTTCCTCCACAAGCTGGAGGAACAGGCTGATTATGAAATCTTTTTTTCTATTGCTGATTAGATTTTCATATACTAACCTTTTGTAAGAAATGAATACAGTGTAAACAAAGAAAAAGTATATTTGATTATAGGTTTAATATACAGTTCAGATGGAAGTTATTAATTAGTTGAGTGTCATTAACAGATTAAAAATATATTGCTACTGTAAGCAAAGAAATTAATGCGTTCATTTTTTAATCAGAGAAAATTCATTTCAGATAATTTTTAACAATCATTTTCTATATATTTTATTTTTTATAAGAGATGAAATGCACGTAGATTTTATACATAACCAAAGGAACACTAAGAACAGCTTATCAGATTTAGGAGCAGCAGGTCGTCTTTCAGTGTAGACGAGTTTCAAAGAAACTGGCTCACAGAATATTACACTTAAATGAAGAAGATGAGGCGAGGAGGAGGAAAGCTGGTGTTTAGAAGCTTCAGTCTGTTTTTCTTTTAGCCTTCACAGTCTGCCGAAGCCTCGCTGAGGCAGGCAGGAAGTCTCTTCACTTCACGGTTCGGAAACAAGAACACTGGCCTGTCGCTAACGGCCAGGCTAACCTCAGCCACGTAGAAAAGGTGCAGGGCGTGTTACGCCCCCTCTTTGAGTAGAACCCTTCATTTGGCACTTATTCACCAGACGGGCGAAAATCTCCACGTTCTCGTTCGGCTCACGCGTATGCAGAGATCTCGGATCCTTAAGCGCTCGTTTACAAAAACTGATCCGGTTAAATTTAGAAAGGAAGCGGTAGATGCCCAAAAGGAAGTAAAGAGGTGACCTGATGGCACTTGTGCATTTTTTTGGGCAATTCCTCAGATTTTTCTGGGAGAGAAAGGTAAAATAGGCCCCGCCCATCCTACGTGGAGCCCTGACCAGCTACCATGGCAACCAGAATATTTAAAGGTCGTTTAAAATTGGAGCATATTCACATCTTGCAAAGGTTTCGGTTAAAAAATAAAATTATTTGGAATGGCAGATATCCCCTGAAATATGGCATTCTGGGAAGAGTCCTAGGATTTGATATTGCTGGTTTGTTTTTTTTTAAACAAAATAAATAAGTTTCCAGGTTGGAAAACTGCCAGTGAACACTATCGCATGTTGCAAGCTGTATCAGATCAAGACATGACAAACTTCTTTTGTTATCTTTTGTTTTCTTTGTCACTGTACAATTTTTACATTGGTATTATGGTTTCTCGAGAGGAGGATGTGTAAGCTTTCCACTCTCTTAAAACAGTTCTTTCCAGCTCTCTCTCAGATTATCAATTAGGAAATCTCACTCATAATTCAGCAGCAACCAGGGTAACACGTAAAACCAAATCGTAAAGCATTATGTTGTTCTCTTGCTAAACCTGTGCTTGATGTTATCCCACATGCAATTGTACATGATATGTGAAGAATTGCTGTGTTCTTCTTTGGAGTCATTTAAACTTCAGGGTTTTGAAATGATTTATTAGCGTCACAAGCAACGTTGAATGAACTCACAATGTTTATACGTAGTGGTTAGAGTGAGAAAGAAAAAAAACCGGTTGTCCCCCAACATTGTCATTTAAAAAAGATTGCAAATACACTAACCTAATGCCGAACAGTCTACAATTTAATAGAGTATATCTGCAATTATATTTCATAACATTTCATACAAAAATAAGAACTGATGGCTTTGTAAGAGTGAATGATTGTTACGATGATTTTATACCTTGATGAACCAGACTTGTTTACGTTGTAGCCCATGTCTTTTGGGCATTCTTCTCTTCAGGTTCTCTGCTGTGTGTGTAAGTGTGTGTGTGTGGGAGAGGGAGAGTTTGTGATCCTGTCTGTTTCTCACACAAGTTTGAGAGCGCACGAGTGAGAAGGTGACTGATTGTGTGAGTGCTTCAGTGTGTGTTTGTGCTACTGCGCGTGCGTGCGTGATTTCAGGCTCAGTATGAGAGAGAGAGTGTGTGTGTGTGTGTGCGCGTGCGTGCGCGAGTACCGAAAACCGCTTAAGTGTGACTGTGCCTAAAGAGGCGAGGGACAGCCTGAGTGTTGAGAAGCTAGCGTGACATGTGACCATGTGATGGGTGGCAATCTAATTGTTGGAAAGTTCACGGCGAAGAACACTTGGTGCGAGTGACGGGCCATGCGAGTGTTAGGGGAGAATCACGCGAGCGACACTGTGGAGTGACAATCTTTGAGTGTTTGAGAGTCAGTTTGAGAGCGACTGTAAAGTGCGACAATCCTGTGTTAAACAGTCAGCGTGACGGCTACAATCTCGAGCGTCAGATAGCCGGTGCGAGTGTGACAGCACAGCGACAATCCGCGTGCTCAGTATTCGGTGTGGGAGTGAGTGTGGAATATCCAGTGTTAGAGTGACCGTCTGAGTGCTGAAAGAGTGTGAAGAGAGAACATGCCCGCTCAGACAGTGTTTGCTGGGCTGCACACCTCAACCCCTCTGCAGGAGGCGAACCCTCCTGCTTCTGCCCTTAAATCTGCCCTTCTCTACCCATTCAATTTACTTCTCTTTGTTTTCTCGTTGTTTTGTGCATTCGTTTCTTCTCATTATTTTCCTAAGTTGAAATATAGCATGTAGTTTTCTTCTTTTTCTAAGAAATAATTGGTAAGCATCCCATTTGATATTACTTTAGTACTTGAGGGTTTAGTTTTTTTGTTTTGTTTTTTTTTGTTCTTTTTTGATGAGGGGAGGGGTGGGGGGGAGGGGGTCGGGATTGGTGAATTGTACATAGCCAGTACATGTGTACGTTTTGATTAATTCTGATTTTCTTTCTTTTCCTCTCCTGATTTCACTTTACATATTGTAAAGTTAATTTGGAGGTGACAGCTCTGAAAGCAGCCCCAGAGAAAGGAAATAAACTAAATCTTTAACAAATTCAGTGGTGATTTATTTCATTTCTGAACGTTGTATTTATGCATTTCTTCTTTCCAGCCTTTCAGGTGCAGATCTTAAAAATTGTATATGGCCAAGACAATACCCATGAACACCAAGATACAGTACCTTGAATAGTGTAATGATTTAAACAAAGCAGTCAATGCAGACACTAACCATTGGCGCAATCAACAGTAGCCACAACAAAAGACCCGCAAGTAATTTCTCAAACTGCACAACTGCTTAAAGCTTGAAAGATCTTACAGCTGCTCAGGACTTTGCGCTCTGCTCATTTCATGTAAACAAAAAAGGGCTTTTACAAGCGTGTGGTATTTGGTGTTTGTGTGGTGCTGAAAAGGACAGGATTGTGTAGCGAAGACAATCTCCTAGCTCTACCACCCATGTCCTAGTTGAAGAAAAAATGGGTTCAAACTTAAAATAAAATGTTTTGCCTAGAAAGGTGCAGCCTGCAAGGAAGCTTAAAAATATTAAGCAAAAGGAACGAAATCCCACCACAAAACTGCATTATTATTATTATTATATTAATAACTGTTAGTAGAGTGCATTCCTGGCATGGTGCACAAACCACGAAATGTAACATTTTAAGGCAAACTGGATATTGTGAATATGAAAATCAGCTGAACATCTGTGGTGTTAACCGCAAGAAGAATGTGGTCTAAGCAAACAAAGAGCTGAAGAAGTTCTGGAAAAGTGATAAAAAATGCCTTCAAAGATGGTGCTCGAGCCTGAGCCTCCAAAGATTAGCTGATGTGAAAGAAAGAATTTTAGCTGCCAGTTTGCTTGCACTATAGTGCTGTGGATTGGTTCCCATTGTGTGCAGGAAACTTCAGTGGGATGTAATACAAAAGCACTGTGTGACCCACACTTCAGGTGCTGGGAGCAAGTCCATCAAAGGTTACCATGGAAACCCAAAGAAACTTCAGCCGCACAGACTGCCTGACAGAAGTTCAACTTCAAATTTCCCATAATAACCTGAATGAGGAAAGTGGCACTGGGGAGAAAAGGGCCTCTACGCTGTCTCTGTCCTCCAGGACTGTGATAATAGCTCTCTCTCTCTCTCCAGCAACCGAGGACAACAGCGATCTGTGTGAGCCGGTGTATGAATGCGGAGACTGAAAACGGAAGAGAGGGAGGGAGAAAAGGTTTTTTTTTGTTTTTGTTTTTTTGACAATATGGACAAGCTAGGGGAGGGGCTGAAGTTGGGAGGGTGGGGTTATGAGAAGGCAGATGGCCACTGCAGACTTTAGGAGATAATAGTTTCATTATATTTTTTCTAGCTCTCCTATTTAATGAAATGTTTTCAAATAAAAATAAATACAATCATTGACCAGATACACAACTGCTCTTGCCTCATATATAAATTGTCATTTTCACAGGTCATTTTATTGGTAGAGTATTTATATAGGGTGCATTTACACTTCCTTATAGTTGACCTCTTTTTGAGGTCATATTGAAATGTGACCCATATTCCTTCAAGTGGTTTTTTTTTTGGTGGTGGAAGGGGTGGGGTATGTGAGGAGAGCATTTGAGGCTTGGGAAAAGTGGCAAAAGGACCAGGCCCAGTGACTGGGAATCACAGGCTTAGCCAAGCGGACAGTGATAAATCAGTGGAGTGAGACACTTCTCCCACAATACAGCCATTCAACAGCACACTGAGGCACAGAGACCAGGGCTGAAGATTGTAAAGAAAGATGCCAGAGGAAGAGTTTGGGCCATATCCAGAAACGAGACATACATTTCCATCAGCAGAGCACAACTCGCTAATTCAATAATTAGGCCTTGGTTGTGAGAAACAGCGGTAGCTCCAACTGCAAACACCAGTGTGCGTAGCCATGGAAACACTTAAATGCTGCTTAATAGGGTTTTGGGGCACCCCAAGTGCCAAATGCAGCCTGTATGTCTGCCAGCCTCATGAATTCAGCACAAGTACGACTCTACTCCTCCATGAAAAAGTCAACTCATGCGTAGTTGATGGAAGTGGAAAACACTACCTTAGGAGTCATTCCAGAATATCCTTTAAAAAAATCTCAGTTTGAAAGCACTACTGCTTGAAGCATTTGCATGTCGAGCAAGCGTTTGTGCACTACATGGTGGCATGTTGCTTTCCTTTAGTAAACTAAGAAAGTTCCAGTGTCAGTTCTATGCAATCAACTTTTAAGACGCGCTAATAAAACATTTCTTTTAAATGACGGTTTCGGTTTTCGGTCTTTGATCTGTGCAATCCACAATGCAATTGTTCATTTCTGCGTCTAGGTGGCGTACTTGTATAAGCAAAAGATAAAATAAATCGTCATAGAAATGGCTACATTTTCAAAACATATGAATGTGCAGCTTTCTTAAATTGCGATCATCTCTAAGGAAAATGTCTTCCAAGACTGATTTTAAGTCACGATTCCTTTCCTAACTGCGAATAACTTGGGGAGAGAGGCAATCACGTTAAATGACACAGTGGATGCATTAAGCACTCCCATCAATACTGCGCACATTTAACATGGATAACTAAAAACTTCCAATTGCTGCGTCTTACAGACCTAAGTAACAGCTAAGCCATGCCGAATAATAAACCGGCATCAGCCGATGGCAAAATAAGTCTCAGTAAATACTCACTACGACCTTCTCTCTGTACATACGACGCCGCAATGGCTGACGAGATGCGTACGCCCCTGAACGCATGCGTGCGAGTAGCTGAACTAGCTATGATGTGTTGTGCAACTTGCTCAGAGTATACTTCCAAGCAGCCTACGGTAAGTTGATCGTCGACGAAACAGGTTGGGAACCGTTCTGGATTGATGTAACAGTGCCTGATGAGTCAATATGTAATGTGTCCGCGTGTGTTAATTGCCCCACCAGCTGTCCGAATTTCTTTAAATGCCACTCTTGGGACTACGCCACAATTCCATGACTCTCTAAAGTTAAAACTCGGACGGATTATTTTTTTCCTCTAGAGAACACGTTTTGGCATATTCTCGGCAACAAACCCATATAAACAACTGAACCATTAGCCTATTAGGCGATGGATTGTACTTTTTTTACACTCGCTCAACGGAAGTGTGAAATAATTGCTCTGATGCTAATGTACAAGTGATAAACCGCTACTTTACCTGGGAATTCCGTTGTAGTAGATCTGTTCGTAGAACATGTACACCAGGAGTCTGCCATTTTCGGTTTTGCTTTTGAAACACCACCACAAAACAGGAGCTTACAACCGCTTTCCGGTGTATTCTTTCCCCCCCCGTTCTAACCATAATTGAATCCTCTTAATTGTAACGAGCTTCAATTGTTCTTAATTACGGCACTTTGAGTCTTAGGAGGAATTAACTTCTGAAGGCCACATTATCACAGAAATATGTAGTCATGAAAGAATATCATAACCCAGGACTTTAGCAGTCCGATTAATATATCTTGCAATGTATTAATTGATGAACATTGTTAACAGATTGTAGACTGACAGGTGAAATCACTGCAAATAGTGGACTACTTTCTGACACTAATCCATTTGAAAATGGGAGGGAACCAATGCAGCACTGAGCTAAAATAGGTTTGGGGGGAGAGAAACACAAAACACATTTCTAATGACTAACTGAACACCAGCACACAGTGGGCCCATAAGACTGTTTCAAATCCTCAGCTTACAGGAAACATTGTCGCCAGTAATTCTTACACCACACCAAAATGTTTTACCCTTCATACACTGCAAGAGAAAAATGGTTAGCACTGGCTCAGAAAAAAACAACACAGACACACATTAATAGAACATATTCATCTTTATAGAAAAAATAAGTCTTTTCCAGGTTTCCAAAACTTTTTTTTTTTACTTTTTTCCCCATTTCAAGTTACTTTCTTTTTTAAATTTTTTTTTACTTTTTCTTTTTTGTTTGTCCATACATTTACGTGGTAAATATCAATAGCCTGGGCTACAGCCATGGCCTGCCAGTCTCAGTGTTGGTGTTACTGTCTTTTTAGTACTTTGGGCTGGAAGGGAAGCTTGGGCCGGCTCCCTTTGTGATGCTCTATCTGCCAGGGAAGAGCTCCTCCACTGGATGACGTGGAAGTGATGTCACAAAAAGGTGCCAAAGATCAGCCAATGCCTTTAGCCGTGTAGTGCACCAGAACCCAACACTTATTTTAGCCTTTCCTGTCCAGTCCCATCCACTTGCGGAGTTGCTGACTTGCTCGGCGTAGAAGGGTGAAGCCGTGCTGGGGTTCTGACGCGCAGGGGAGCTCGCGATGAAGACGTTGCGCTCCAAGACGGGCAGAGCTTCGGAGAGCCTCGCGGAGCAATCCGAAAAAGCGACGCCCGCCACCGCAGCGGTTTAGCCCAGCCCAGTCAACAACGGTGGAGTCAAGAGTTCAGTCCTCCGAAGATCTGTCACAATTCTGCACGGTCTAAAAGTTCCCGACTCAAAAGGCACCCGTTCTAAGCGCTTACGGTGGTGCAATTCAAACGCAACTTGAACATTCGGGGGATTCGTCAAGCGTCCGTGGCCGCACGCAGATACGTACATTGCTTCCGATATGCACACACACGGCCATTTTCAACAACGATGGCCACACAGGGGTTCTTCCAACCTCACTGCCTCTGAAATATTCAGGGTGCAGCACCATGGGAGGAAACATAGCAGCAAAAACCCAAAACGTTAACAAAACAAGTAACGAGAGAAGAACAATCGTAAAAACGTAAAGTAAAAATGAAACATTAAAAATAAAAAAAGGAAATGTTTATAGTTGACGGTACCAATTTTGTTCAGCATAAAGAGCTGTACCTTCACTGAAAACATGTCAATTGGCTCATTTCTTCAGGCTAAATTGAGGGGGGGGGGGGTGAATATAAATACACAGACAAAGTGAATCCTCTCTCATTTAGTCAAGTAAGCATCATCCAACCAGTCGTGGCTCTGACCTCTGTTCAATGGACAAGCCCCAGACTCCAATACAATCCTACAGTTCCAATGCAGTCTGTCTTCGCCTATTTGGTACTCAAAATAGTAAAAACAAGTCCTGGTCACTCCAAAATCGTGGGAACTTTTTCTTATTTTGCACCAATCCAGTTTGTGGCAAACCCTGAATGACGCACGTACAAACAACAACAAAAAAATTCACTGAGACTACCGGACCCCTACGTCTGCAGGGTGAAATATGAGACTAGAATTGACCCCTGTAGCCATCTTTCTGAATTATAGCAGATGAGGTCAGCCTAGTTAGAAAATTCCTTCATTTGATCTTGTGTCTTGAGGTCAGAAAACCATCACCATAGCATATCACATCACCACTCTGATTCCTTCCTTTACAGAGCTGAATTCGGCCATTTACTTTACCCCGTTGCCTAAAAGAATGTTTAAAATGGTGCAATTTTACCAAAAAGGCACAGGATGTTAAGAGGAAAGCCACCCTCAGGTTGAGTCTGGACCCGCACCCTGTGCTGAACATGCCTTCGGGGGCGAGCGTGTGCCCGTACAACGCCAGGGGGAGAGGGTGCGAAAAACCCATTCTTTCACCAGCCCCGATCTCCAATCAGGTCTCAGTTCAGTACGCAGATCGGTGGCTGCTCTCTCCCTGCCCTCACAGCCTGATCCGAGGTCAGTCTCGCGAAAGTGGATCAGGGGAGGTGAAGGAAGTGGTTTTGAAACGCCGCGCCCGTTTATCACATCGTTTCCGAATGTCCAGAACCGCGGGGCGGCGAAAATCCTCGCATCGGAGAAAACGTTTATCCGCACCATTAAACAGCCTTGTGTTTACTGTGTTTATAAATACACACACATATATATATATATATATATATATATATATATTCTTTTTTTTAAAAGTGCTATTAAAAAGAAAAACTATTGTTCTGCAGTGTTTTTGTTCAGGCCACTCAGCAGGAGCCATGCCGAGCGAACGCAAGTCATGACAGAGGACGAGGACAACGTGGGAAAAATGGAAAAAACAAACAGGTAAATGAACAAAAAGTCAAATAATAAAAAAAAATACAAAAAAAGAAACAGAATTCACCAACAAAAAAAAAAAGAGTAATAAACACGAGAGACATTTCATTGGGTGTTTGAGAGTCTCTCCGTCTCAACTTCCTCCTCCGTCACAGTCTAAAGAATTTCAACGTTCACCATAGTAATAATATTAATAATTGCACATTAATCGTCGGCAGCAGTGTCACTGCGAAAGATGGAGAATAAAAAGGGGGGGGGGGAGGGAAGTGGGGGACGTTGCAGACAGAGAGGACTCCACCATATTAAAGTGTTTTTGGCAAAGAGCTTAAACCAGAGTGTGCCTGTCAGGCAGCAGAAATATCGCTCGCGGATTCCCGGGATTTTACCCTTCTCAATGTCAAATGGCGTTCATCTCCACCTCGACAGAATCTGAGCCCCCTCCCTCCCTCCCTCCCCCGCCCCCCTCCCCCGGCTCCAAAGCGGTTTGCTTTCTCCTTCACCTGGCAAGCTCTCTATGCACCGGGACTGCCTCTCTGTCTCCTCCCTCCTTCCCTCCCTCCCTCTCTGCCTCCGCCTAGGCGATCATATACTGAGTGATAGCTCTCAGTGCGTACAGCAGCTCGGCCTGCAGTCTGGCCTCCATGATGAGGACGTTAATGTGGACCTGCAGGAGACAGGAGAGAGAGAGAGGACCGGAGTGTGAGAACACACACCTGCTGAGGCACACACACCATCACAGGTAGCACTGACCCCAAAAACTGATCGACCCATTCGTAAAAACAAGGAAAACAACAGCTTAATTAGCCCGTGTGGGATAAGTGAAGTTCTACTGAATTTAAGGGGAAACAAAAGAAGAACAGTACACAGAGCACAGCAACATTTACAGCAGTAAAGGTTATAAAGGGCCAGCAACATGTAGAGCTATAAAGGTTATAGAGGTCTAACGTTATTTCTGCTGTATGTGGGGGGGTTGGGGGGGGGGGGGCAGTCTCACCTTCTCTGCAGGTTTGAGTGGGGCCCAGGGCAGGGGACACAGTGGGCCCTTGGTGGCATCAGGGAAGCAGGTGACGCTCTTGATGTAGAGCTTCATCCCACGCTCCAACAACTGATTGACCTCCCCGTAGTCATAGTCATCGTACCTGCGGGCGCACACACACACACACACATTAGGGGGTCTTTCAGACAGAAAGAAAAAGCTTTCTCCCCAGGTAAAGCTCAGGAGACTCAGGTCTCGCTGATGGGTGTAGCAGTGAAAACACCGCTGTGGGAAAACAAGGCACGCAGCACTCCCGATACAAGTATCCCCAGAGAAGAGGACACCATTACATGCAACTTCCTGCCCCCACCAAAGCGCCTTCCAGAACAAATATGGCCAGTGGAGAGACCACTGGGGAGAGGTCTGGCTTTAGAGGTGACAAGAAGGATGGCCGTGGTACCGTGTGACCTGCCAGCGAGTCTGGTGCTGGTGAATACTCCCAGACCACCTTTTTTTGGTTTGTGCTTCGCTGATGAACGACTCGGTGTTCGACTGCGGTCACTTTCACGGGCGAGTCGGTCGGCGTGTCTATAAAGAGCCGTCCCCGATGGCCGCACGTCCCTGACCGCCGCGGTCACGCCGCTCCGCAGCTGGAACAGCGGGGGCCCCGCTCTTCCTCTCGGGCAAAGGATGCTGGGGGAATTCCCAGGAGGCCGTGTGGTGGAACAAGATGAAGAGAAATAGACCGGAATGGCCCGAACAGGCACTGAGCTCTGTGTGTGTGTGTGTGTGCGCGCATGTGTGCGTGTGTGTGTGTACGTGCATGTGGTACGGTGGGTCAAATGTATTATTTGGAACACTTTCAAAATTTGTCTGTTAAGCTAAAAAAATACATCTATTTTAATCCGTATTCAGAACATGTGTACATTGGCCATTTTATCTAGTGATACATTCCAATGAAAATCCCCATGGAATCTGCACGAGAGTTTTCAAATGCATTTGAGGGGGTGCAGAGTGCAGGTTGGGCGTGCAGAGTGCAGTCTACAGTAGATGACAGGCGGGTGACGCTGGGGTAACGTGCCTGTTGCTGTGGGTGAATAGGCGTGTAGTACAGTGACGAGACAGACCGATTTCCATTTTTCAGAGCTCACCAGCACCAATCAGGAGAATATCCATAAATGAAGCAAATTGACTGTGTGACTGACAGTTTTTAAACAATGGCTCAGCATGCATGGATTGTGAAATCCAGAATGCCTGCCCCCAACCCCCACCTCTGCAGAAGACGAAGTCGACACGGCGAGAAAAAGAGAAAACTGACTCTCCTGCGGTGTGGTTAGCAGGACCCTAAAGAGCTGTAGCAGCACTAAGACTCCGCCCCCTCACCTTATCCCGAACATGCAGTGGATGTAGTTCCAGATGGCCCTCTTCAGGTCGGGCCCGCGGGGGGAGGGGAGGGCCGCCACCTTCCGGAAGCGGTCGTCCAGCAGGTGCCCGATGTCCGAGTACAGCCTGTTCGCGAGCGAGAAGCCGTGGTCCTCCCACGAGTAGTCCTGCGAGCGGGAAACCGGGACGCTACGGTCATCCTCCTCACCGCGCACGCACGAACGCGCTCACAGTCATCCTCCTCACCGCGCACGCACGAACGCGCTCGCACACGTTCACGGTCATCCGTAACCAGAACCCCCGCGTTCAGGCGCCCGTCGCGAGGCCCCTCCCTCACCACCTGCGCTCACCTGCACTCTGAACACCTGGAAGTGGTCCTCCTCCCTGCGGGCGAACTCCTGGTACCCAAACGCCGGGTCTGAGTCGAAGCGGGAGGGGTCTGCAGCGCACACCAGCTCGTCCTCTTCGTCTACGTCTGAGAGGGCATGATGGAGATCAGCGGGGTGTGCATCTCTGTACAGGGCAGTGGGGCAGGTACCCCTGTACGGGGCAGTGGGAGAGGTACCCCTGTACGGGGCAGTGGGGCAGGTACCCCTGTACGGGGCAGTGGGGCAGGTACCTCTGTACGGGGCAGTGGGGCAGGTACCCCTGTACGGGGCAGTGGGGCAGTGGGCAGGTACCCCTGTATGGGGCAGTGGGGCAGGTACCCCTGTACGGGGCAGTGGGGCAGGTACCTCTGTACGGGGCAGTAGGGCAGATGTGTGTGGGGGGGGGGGGTACCTGTGTACAGCAGGGTCTGGGAGTTGAGCAGGCGTTCTCCTCTCCTCTCCTTCTCCTCCTGTGCTTTCTGGATCCTCTCTCTGAGACAGGCCACCTCACAGCTGGAGTCCAGAGACTGGCGGGAGACAAACACGCTCAGAGTTACTCCTCCATTACCACCTCCACCCTCCACCCCACCCATGGAGATCTCCACAGGGCCCACAGCCTGGAAATGTACGACACAGATGAGTGACATTGGCTTCTGGCAATCTGACTGAGTCTGCCAAGTTTTAACCACAATTATGTAATAGGTCAACGATTGAGTTGGCTTGAACAGTTTCCTCCACCTATGCAAGACCGTAAACTGGTTACGCTAACAGCACAATGAGGTTATGAAACCGTTAAATGAGGCTACAGAGACCAAGGCCAGCCCACCCTTTCTCACCGTTCTGGGGCCGGTGACAGCGCACGTCACTATTGGTGGCTACAGATCATGTGACTCACCCGTCGCCGTGGCGTCCTGTCTGAGGGAGCGGTGGAGGGCGGGGGGACAGCCCCGTTGCCGTTGGCAGCGTCACAGTAGCAGTAGCCGGGGGGTGTGCCGAGGGGGACTCTGGGGGTCTGCGGGGGGTCCACGTCTGCCCCGGAGCCGAAGACGAAGCTGCAGAGGGCGTGGCAGTGAGCCAGCAGCACCACCGCCTGCACCAGCTCTGCCAGCGACCAGCACTGCTCCCCGTTTTTCAGCAGGGCCTGAGGGAGGGGTCACACCAGCATGCGCTACCATGAGGCTAAGGCTAAAGCAGCTTCATAATATTAATAATGATTACACCAGCATGTGCTACCATGAAGCTAAGGCTAAAGCAGCTTCATAATATTAATAATAATTACACCAGCATGAGCTACCATGAAGCTAAAGTAGCTTCATAATACTAATAATAATACACCAGCATGTGCTACCATGAGGCTAAGGCTAAAGCAGCTTCGTAATATTAATAATAATTTCACCAGCAGCGCTAAATAGGCGAAGGCTAAAGCAGCTTCATAATATTAATAAATACACCAGCATCGCTACCATGAGGCTAAGGCTAAAGCAGCTTCATATATTAAAATAATTACACCAGCATGCGCTCCATGAGCGAAGGCTAAAGCAGCTTCATAATATTAATAATAATTACACCAGCATGCGCTACCATGAGGCGAAGGCTAAAGCAGCTTCATAATATTAATAATATACACCAGCATGCGCTACCATGAGGCTAAGGCTAAAGCAGCTTCATAATATTAATAATAATTACACCAGCATGCGCTACCATGAGGCTAAGGCTAAAGCAGCTTCATAATATTAATAATAATTACACCAGCATGCGCTACCATGAGGCTAAGGCTAAAGCAGCTTCATAATATTAATAATGATTACACCAGCATGTGCTACCATGAAGCTAAGGCTAAAGCAGCTTCATAATATTAATAATAATTACACCAGCATGAGCTACCATGAGGCTAAGGCTAAAGCAGCTTCATAATATTAATAATAATAATCACACCAACATGTGTGTTAACACAAAGCTAAAGCTAGGTTAATAATAATAAATTTCTTATTCTTTTCATTATTACTATTTCTTTGCCATCTGTCCCATATTCTGGCAATACACACCGCCTGCATCTGACATGCCTATGCAGCCAGGCCGAGTGCCGTGCTTCTGGGTGCATCAGAAGCACCGTTCATAAGCACTTGCTCTAGAAGCAGCTGCTGCAGCAGGAGGTGTAATGGTTGGGGATTTGGGCGTTTAACTCTGAGGCTGCACACTCAGCTCCCAGGTGAGCAGCGGCGCTTCAGCCGAACATCCAGCCGTATGAACGGACTGCACTTAAAAGACCAGCGGGCCGCACCGCAGACAAGGGTGTGAGCTGTGTAAAACACTCCAGGTTCAGCTGAAGTGTAACGTCTCAGAGACCGGTGTTATGGTAGCGAGGCACTGTGTATGTAAAACTCCGGTTCAGCTGAAGTTAATGCTCAAGAGACGGTGTTAAGGTAGCGAGGCTCTGGCGTGTTGAGCTGAAGTGTAATGTCTAAGAGACAGGTGTTAAGGTAGCGAGGGCCACTGTGTAAAACACTCCAGGTTCAGCTGAAGTTAACGTCAGGACGGTGTTAGGTACTGAATGGGCGCACGTGTGAAGCAGGGCCGGTGCCAGCCTGAGTTAGTGTCGAGGCGGGTGGAGCGATAGGCCCTGTAGAAACGCCCAGGTTCAGCTGAAGTGTAATGTCTAAGAGACCGGTGTTAAGGTAGCGAGGGCCACTGTGTAAAATGCTCTGGGTTTAGCTGAAGTATAATGTCTAAGAGACAGGTGTTAAGGTAGCGAGGGCTCTGGGTTCAGCTGAAGTATAATATGTAAAAGACCGGTGTTAAGGTAGCGAGGGCCACTGTGTAAAACGCTCCGGGTTCAGCTGAAGTGTAACGTCTCGGACGGGTGTTGAGGCGTACCTGAATGTGGGAGCGGGCGGTGAGCCAGGGCCGGTGGGCCAGGACCTTGTTGATGTGGTCGAGGTGTCGGAGGCGGGGCGGGGCCGACTCCAGGCCCTGCAGCCAGAGCGGGTCTCCGCCCACCCGCAGGAACTGCGCCGAGTGCAGGGACACCAGGTAGCCGCAGTGGTGCCGCGCCGCCGCCTGGGGGGGGGGGGGGGGGCGGGGGGGTCAGGGGTTCATTCACTGAACATGCGTGTACCTGTATGTGTGTGAGCCCCATAATGTTTTGGACAAAGACTTTTTCCCCTCCTTTTCCTGATTTGGCTCTGCATTCCACATTTTTAGATTCGTAAGCAAACAATGTGCATGTGGTTAAAGTGCACACTCTCAGCTTTTACTTAAGGCTATTTTTATACAGGTTGGTTTCAACCTGTGGAAATTACAGCAGTGTCTAGACACTAGACACCCACTGCGCCTGTACCTGTATTTGTGTATATATGCATATGTGTGCACCTGTATGCTTGTGTATACCAGTATTTGTGTGTGTGTGTACGTGTGCGTGTATGTGCGTTTGTCTGTGTCCATGTCCTCACCATGATGGCGATGTAATGTCGGTAGGGCAGGGGAAGAGGCCCGTCCATCTGCAGGATGTAGTGGTGGCAGCGCAGGAAGCTCTCCAGGTACTGGGGGTGCCAGGCCATCTGCTGCGACACCGCGTCCAGGCGCCCCCTGCTGGCCAGCGCCTTCATGCACAGCAGGGACGCCCTCTCCTTCTCCGAGTTCACCTTCATCACCTGAGGAGGAGGGGGGCGGGGGTTAGAGGGCTGAGCGGACTACCCACAGCACCACGGACGCGTCACAAACCACCTTTACAAACATGCCCCTGTCTTCATAATCGATCTGAAGCTGAAGATGTGGCATCAGGCTGGCTGGAGGCCCGCGCTGGTTCATCTCCCCCCTTCTGATTATGTGCATTTTGGCGAATGTGCGGAGTGGGACTGCAGAGCGCGGTTTTTAAGAGAGCAGGCCGGGGGAAGGCTTTGTTCCGCTGATCCCAGGGGGGGGGAGAGGACCTTAAAACAACAGCGGCGACGCCGCCAGCAGCATTCCTTGAATAATTCACCCGCAAAAAACAAACAAACAAGGCCTGAGCCTTAATCCTGGAGCCGGAGCGGGATGAACGGAGCGGGCCGACCGCCGGGCCCAAGCCGCTCCGCTCCGCGCTCTCTGCCACGTCCGCGCCACGGCGGCCGCCGCGGCTCCCAAGATCCGGCTGACGCTCACCCGCACGTTCACACCAGACATCTTCATTACAATTACTTTTTGTTGTTTTTGAACTGTCCTCTTGTTTTACTTATGTTACATTGCTCATAGCAGACTTGCATGTACAGTCTGCAAGCCCACTGTATCAGAAAGCCTCGTGTACACCGGACTTGAGTCCAGAGACTTCAGACACCAGCAGAATTATTGCAGATTACCAGCAATTTTGGAAGAAACCCTCCCAATGTTCGGGACAAAATTCATGTGACTGTGCATTTTGGTTGTTCACGTTTCAACAGAACTTCTCAGGGACCTGTAGTTTCTAACTCTACCCGAGTCTCATTTCATATGTGCACATCTGACCCAGTTCTGGTTCACACCTTTCGCCACACGTGACGAGACTGGTCAGCTGACCACGAGCAAAGAGCCTGGAGTCGGTTGCTGCTCCGAGCCCCGCGGGCCTACTCCTGAACCATAACGCACGTCCAAAACAAAACGGAAAGGGTGCTTGCATCCCCCCTGCCTGACCAGCTCCGCTGGGCCTTGCTAGAGTCCCAGGGCGAGAGGATCAGAGACAATCCCCCCCAGTGGTAACTCCCATAGGAGCCTGAGTTTCGGGGAATGAGCCCAGAGAGAGGGGGAGGAGACACAGGAAGGGACGGAGAATCCTGAGTTAGTATGGAGAGTGAGGGAGAGAAAAAGACCGAGGGAGAGGGTAGAGAGAGGAAGAGCGATGACTGGACAAGGAACGAGGGAGGGTGGGGAATTTGGCACACGAGGAGAGGGGAAATTGGGGGAGGCATTTTAACACACAATACTGCACTGGGGCATTTGGTTGTATGTATATGCTTTGGCAGCACAAATGGATGGTTGTCAACACGCCAATAAAGGAAACTGAAATCTGAGCAAAAAATCCAAGTGCAAACAGAGAGAGAGAGAGAGAGAGAGGTAGAGAGGCCGGGGTGAGGGGGTGGGCTGACGGTGACGAGAGGTTACTCATGGGGAAGGAGAGGTAAAGGATTGGGGAGCAGAACAGAGGAGCAAAAAAGGGCAGAGAATGACTCACTCACACAAAGGGAAACCAATTCAGCTGGCTTCACACGCTAACGAGGCTAACAGGCTAAACAAAACCAACTGTCCACAATGGAGACGGGGGAATGTGCGCGGACAGTAAGCTACGACTAATTCTTTTCATCTTATTTTCATTATTTGACGAAATTCTTGAAGTTTAAGTTCCAATTTCACTTTCTACGGCAAAGCCTCAAATTTGATATGCTTCTTGGCGAAAAAAAATCCACTTCTTTAACCGAAGCAAAAGGCTTGGGGCCAAACATTTGCTAACACTATGCACGTAGACACACGTGTGTGTACGTGCAGTTATTTGGATAGCTGTACTGACTTTCACAGATAATCCATCACATGTTAAGCCCCCTGATCTAGTAACGCTCGAGCACGTCACGTTAAACGCTCATCTCATCTGTCTGTGGAATGGAACGGGCTAGAATGGAATATCACCAGGTGTTATGGCCTGAAGTTCCCCGCAGTGGCCAGGAGGGGGCCCCACACCTAAGGGACTATAAATAGCAGGAGCGGAGAAACAGCTGGGAGAGCAGATACACAAATAAGACCGATAAACACCGTCCCCGAATGAGCGCAAATAACCTCCCAAATTCACACAACCAGCTATTCAGACACCTACACATCTCTGCAATCTAGAGACTGGTGGACCAATCAAATTAAGCACCCAGGACCAACCACTGATGGTCTTTGTCACTCTATTTGAAAAAAAACATTTTCTTAAATTTCTCTAAAAAGTTTCCCTGCTGCAAGTGAAAACAGCCTCTGAGGACCACGGGTGTTTATATCAGGTGTCAAACTCTCGTCCTGACAGGACGTCGTTTCTTCAGGTTTTTTGTCCAGCAGCCAGTTTTGCACACTTTAACCATTCAATTACTTAAACACTTAAGTGATACTACTACTATTAATACTAAACCAGCAGAAGGCAGCAGACACTGTGGCCCTTCAGGACTGGAGTTTGAGATCCCTGCTTTGTGTCAGGGCTGTGGGGGGCCATTTCCTATAAAGGAAGCTAGTCTGCAGAATAGCCTCATAATGCACTATGTAACCGTGATATGTTTTGACATGTTTGTGCAGATGAGCACTTGCTAAATACTATGGGGGAGGGGCGGGGGCCATTCCTTGTCTGTTAAGCTGAGAGGGAATGGCAGAGAAAGGGGGGGTGGGGGATTGGGGGATTGGTGGGGGGGGGGGGCGTGGGAGGGCAGAACGAAGTCCCCTAAATACAGATGCAGACAGCCTTGACCCACTTTTCTCTGTCAAGGAAAGTCGCGGTGGGCCCGCCCCCCATCCACCGCCCCCTTGGGGGGTAACCCCCCCTGCGCGGCCCCCAGTGACATCGATCTGCAGGAACAGGTGGCTGTCACCGCCCCCCCCCAGCTTTGGGCCAACGTGGCTTCGGATTCCTGAGCGATGTGGACATGAGCGCGTCCCGGGGCTGGTCTGGGCATGCTCACACCTCCGAGGCCGCAAGGCCGCGTCCTCAGGGCCCGTCCAATCCCCCAGGCCAGCGCTCGCCAACCCCCCCCCAACCAAAACGACCGGCGAAGAGGCGAGAAGGTAAAGCAGCTCTGGAGCACAGCAGCCCTGGACCACATCTCAACACAACAGGACTTCCTCATACAGACGCTCGGCCCCAGGAAGCGTATGCAACATAACAAGACAAAAATAAACAAGCGTTCGTATTGAGAACCGCTGTCTCGGAAAACCACAGCCAGGGCTCGACATGTACACGGTTACTTTTTTTAAGACCGGAAAGGTTATTTTCATTTGACAAGTTAGTCAGCGCTGCTCTGTACCTGCGAATGAGGCGAACGGTTGACCTCATCGTATTTTGAAGCAGTGTGCTTGGTAAACAGGAATATCAATAAAACCAACAGTGGGGAGGGGGGGGGGGGGACCTGCTAGATCTACCGCAATTACAAATGATGTCACACTGGAGTCAGCAAAGGCACTGCACGTATGGAATTCACATTACCTCATGGCAAATACAATCGTCAGTAACGCCATATAGGCCTACGTAGTCAGTAACATCATATTTTTAAGGGTGCTCAAAAATGCTCACCAGATAGAATCAAGAAACACATTTTCCTCTCCATGAGAATTATTATAAAGAAGCTGTTACCAAGATGATGTATTTTGACCTGAATGCACGTAATTCTTTTGAATTACATGCAAGTCATTCCCATATCATTATTACACCATAATACATTTGATTATAATAATCAGATTTTGAGGTTAGCCTTAATTTTCAGGTGCAAGTGCCACATTTTCGCACCGTTTATTCACTTCTTAGTTCCATACTTTCTAGACCCATAGTATGAATGAATCTTCCTCAGTCACAGCAAGTGAGCTCACAAAGGAATCGCCCGACGCAAACGTGTGAATCTCTCGCACCCTCGGCTGCCGGTTCACGGATCACATCTGCGCTCGTTCTAAACGCGTCTCCAGCTAGCGGACGAGGCGGCGGCGCGCGAGCCTCATGAACATAGCGAGCGCGTCGAACAATCATCGGCTGATCCGCGAGGGGGTGAGGCGGGGGCAGGCTTAGTCTGGCTGCGGGGGCTGGGGGTATTTTTCGCCACTCTTGCTGGAATGTGTGCTGATTGAGCTGAGGAGCTCCGGGAGCTTGCCCCCGTGGGACCCGTGTGTGGGGTATGTTATCGGCTGACACCGTGGGGCACTGCATACGGCTCGGGGGGGGGGGGGGGTTGAGTCCAGATGCCCCTGGGTGGATCAGACAGGGGAGGGGGGGATTTGCCCCGGGGTGTCTGGAAGTCAGTGTCACATTAACCCCCTACAGCAAAGAGCTCAGTGACGAGGCAGTGGTTAAAATCCACAGCAGCAAGACACACTTTTAATCGACTGAGTGCAAGGTCCTACGTCGTTTTAAAACTCAGCACATGAACCGTAACCCACTTGACAGCCACATAACAGATACTAATAAAACTATGACAATTTGGCATGACCTATGACCCTGGACCACTCAGCCCATCTGTGGCCGACACAATGGGACGAAGGCAAGGATATACTGCCCGCCAGCGATGACATAATTTTCAAGTCTGAGACGTCATGACGGCATCTTCCACATCCCAAATTTTCTGTGCTGATCCTTAATAAAACACCACAGGTGCTGTATCGCCTGTCTAACAGCTCACAGAAACACAACACCTCACTCCTCTCCCCCTTTGCCGAGAGTGCCAACTACATTTCCCATATCACCACAAATAAATGAAACTCACTGTCTCTCACACAAACGGTCTCGCACGGGTGAAAGGTGTGACTTGGGTCTGCACCAGTGAAGATATGACAGTGCAGACATCGCATTTCAGGATAGGCTTGTTCTCACCAGATTCCTCAACTGCAAAAATTAGCCATATTGGGCAGGTAACAAAAAAGGGAAGCAAGACAGATCAGATCCCGTTCAGCATTTACTCACAGAATAGTAGGGTGTCCCCACTGTGAGTCTACACGAACACAGTATCCATTTACTCACTCAAGCTGGTTGTAAATCACAGTCTGCATCGGCCTGTTCCTCAGAGAGCTCTGTGATCAGGGCCCTAACACCCCTCCCCCAAATCCACACTTACAGACATGTGAGGGCATGTTCAATTCAGGCAAGTCATCACAAAAGAGGAAGTGACATCACAAGCACCCAGTCAGCACTCTCCTGCCCAAATTCACCAACCACGTCTTCTTCTTGACCCTACACTAAAATTCACTGTGCCACAGGAGGTGCTCTGCACACATTTTGTAAAGATTTTGTTTTTCTCCCAGCTGCTCCCAAGTTAATTGCTCATTTATTCATGAATTCATAAGATAACAATGTTGTTTTGCATGGAATTCAGTTCTACACACGGCCACCCAACAGTGCGTACAGCAGAAGGTGGGGATGTGGAAAATAAGTGTGATGTTTTATGGTTGTGCAATAAAGACTCAGGGTATCATAGGGCAGAAAGTCTGCTCCTTTAATTGCTCGCATGCGAGTCCTTGAGTGTGTTTTCATCCCCTTAATATAATGGTGCATTCAGCAGAGCATCACGTGAGATAATTGATTTTCAACATGCAGTGAAATTAAGTTAATTTGAATGCTTCCTTCATTAGGTTAAACTTGCGAATGCAGCCCAACCGCACACAGCACACAGCCCTGAGCAACGGGGAAGGAGGCACTAGACTGTTTAATGCAACTAGATCATGATTTGGAAGAAGCAACTGAACCAGCAAATGCACATCCAAGGGATTTTTTTTAGACTTCTCTCATCAGAGTGTCAGCCTGGTCAGGCTCATGGCACCACAAGCTCATGACTGAACTTCACAAGCAAGTCTACATTTTTCATCCAATCACCATTAAATATAACGCAACCCCTGGACCCACCCACTGTCCCTGGCTCTGTCAGTACACACCAGCCATTAACACAACTCTACTGGCCCAGCCAAACACAGGTAGTCTGTACACTGCTGAAAGCAAGCTTGAAAACTAACAAAACATGGAAGCGCTAGGAGGGGAAAGGAGTGCTTGTGTTACTGATCACTGCTGACAGAGTCGAGTTCCAGTCCACCCCAGCTGAGCTGGCAGCTATGCCACATATTCAGCATTCAAGCGCAGTTAGGCAATAGGACCTTATTTTGAAACCGGCTTAAATATGCTCACTGGTGGAAATGAAGGGTTCTCATTCGCTCATTTATGAGCCGGTGAACAACTCTTGACCCCAAAGCGCAAGAATTGAGGCTGCCCCAACCAAATTAAACAAAGCTTTGCATCTGTATCTCAGGTTCACACCTGCAAAATTAGGATATCCCTGTGTTAAATGTACCCGTGTTAAATACACCATTTAATTATTAAATTAAATATTTAGTTTGTCGACAAAGCAGCAATGAATAAGTACATTTTCAAGCAGCAAAACGTATTAGGCCTAACTCATTACAACACAAAAATTTGGTTGTCAAATGAATTCCTTAGATCTTTCAGTTTCCTATACAATACTACAGAAACAGTATTTTTACTTGAATCGGTACATTTTCTGAAAGTCTGTATGTGTGTGTACAAAAGCTTATAAATCCCCTTTCAGAAAAAATAAATTCCAAAACCCCTCACAAGCAAAAAAATAAACAAAAAATTTTTATTTCATTGAGGTCGAGTGAGAAAGTTAGAAGGCGAGCTGCTCCCATCCAAAGCGGAGCTACACCTGGGGGGTGATGTAAATGCTATGAAAACCACAGTCACCTTGAGGCAGAGCCGAAGCTTTGCTAACGTAAACACAGTAACAAAGACTGACAGCCGAGGGTGAGAAACCAAGGGGACGCTTTGAACAGAAAGCACACGGAAAAACCACCGACACCAAACAATAAACCTTACCATAGGGGAGGAGGTCTGAGAGGAGGAGCGTGCGCGCACACACACACACACACACACACAGAAAGAGGAGAGCACAAGATGAAATTTTGGAGGGGGGGGGGGGTTGTGGGAGATATTTAATCTGCATTCTCTGCAGGCCTGGGGGTCGTCATATGCCCGCTGTTCCTGCTAGCGTTACCGCAACACGCCCATCTCGCTACAACCGAAAGGCACTCGCCCTGTTTTTGGCTAAGCAACCCGAGCCAAGGAAGAGCTCACTGGGGCTTATTAGGGGAGAACATAAGCCCCGACACCAGCCGGCACACACACACACACACAGAGCTACATATAAAGACATGGCAGACGGGCATACGTACTCCCAACACAGCTGCACACACAGGGCTCAGACTGACCCGCGTGCACGCACTGAGCCAAACACACTGAGCCAGACACAGGCACTCACATCCGATAAACCAGTGATCACAGTACCTCAACACAAAGAACATTTCTACTGACCCTGCTAGTCACGGCAGCCATATACTAGCCATATATATATATATATATATATATATGTGATTCTAGCAGAGTAGCCAGCTGAGTGAGCTAAAAGGAAGCACACCTGTTCTACATTCAGACAAAGAACTGGGAAAACGGATCAAAAGTAATAATGAAACAAATCAGACCGATCTTTGAGTTACTACTAATCCCTCTGCCTTAAAAACATATATGACAATACTATGACAAATTAGCAATATTTCACCTCACTCATCGTCATCATCATTTATGTTTTCGCCACATCCAAGTAGAATTTAACTTAATCTGGGAAAAAAAGTGAAAATTAAACACAGGAAAAGCTCTTAGTTGACCATACAAAGCGCATACCAAGAAGATGACCCTTACCAGACTGACTGTTAGACTTGGCAAGTTTGATTACACAACTCTCCAAATTTTTTGCCTCATTTTAGAGAAGAGGCTTTAAAGCTATTCGCTACACAAGCAGAGGAACGGCAAGCCTGCCCTGCAGGCGAGAGCGACGCAAATGTAGGGGATGTCTAATAAAACGTGACGATTCACCACTGCTCTTTTCCATATGCCATCAATCTTGGGACGATCGCTCTCAAATCACGTTGCTAACAAACCGTGGTTTTGATTTTCTGATTTATTCATGCTGCGTGCAAAAAAACCCTACAATAACATTTCAGTCTCTCTCTTTCCCAGGCCTGCAGGCACCTCCGCTCATCTCTGCTCCTTGCAAAATTCATATTCACAACGGCTTGCTCCGACTCTGGAGAGATAGAAAGAAAATTTAAAAAACAAGGGGAAGGAAGGGGGGGGGGGTTAGGGTTGCCGAAAAGGCGATTCTTCTTATTCGTCTGCTCATGCAATGCCTATGCTGCCCGTTCTCAGCGTAGAGGAACACTGAACAGAAGACTCCGTATCGCTCTGCAGACACTCCTCCTTTGTGCCTCTCGCCCCCTCCCTGCCAGAGAATGTGTGAAGGTGGCATACTCCGAGCGGGGTCCTATCTGCTGTCTATGTCAGCAGATAAGAACGTGTTTTAACGCGGGTTATTTCTGTTCGTTTCTTTTACAGCCTCCAGAAAATGGAGGCGGGTAGGAGAGGTAAGGAGGGGGTGGAAGGGGGGGGGTCTACTTTAGAACCAGGCTGTGGGATTGTTTGTGCAAGTGTTGTGTAGTGTGCTCTTGTCACAAAATGTTGTTTTTTGTGGGGGTTTTTAAGAGAAAAAAATAAGTGTGCAAATCTCCTTTGCATATTGGACACCCTACACACACACACACACACACACAAGACACGGCTGGTCCCTTGCCATCTGCCAAAGTAGAACACCCCCCCTCCTATCCCCTCAGCCTGCCCTGGTTAAAACAAGACTGAAGCGACACACATGCAAAACAGCCCAGGAAAAACTCAACACTAATTTTTCACCAATGGCCCACTTACACTCCCACCGATACACACGCGCACACACGCGCACACACACACACACACAACTCCACAAGTCTCCCTCCATTCCAGCTGAACTTGAACTGGTTTTGTCACACAATACAAATGTTTCAAAAAATTAAAAAGCACAGGCCACTGTTTGCCCACTGGATTCCTTCTCTCTTCTTTGTTTGTCTTTCACTCAGGTTGGTCTGCAGACTGGCTAAGTGAAGCTATGAAAGTCTCTGCACAGTATGCAAGGCACGAGCACACACACATACGTACACACACACACACACACCCACAGACCTAAAAATTTAGCCTTTGCTGCAAAATGGGGGATAATATCAGCAAGGAATGAATGAATTGAGTAGAGGGCATGTAGATTCTGAAGAAAAAACCTGAAAAGAAGACGGATCAATTACTGACGACAGAAATCAAGTATAAATACAAATACTGTCATAACCCATTGTAAATCCTAAATGAATATATACCTATATCAGTCATGGCATTCCTCTATTGTTCTCCTGAACGTTAAAATTGCAGTAAACAAGTTTCCCTGTCCGCAGCGCCACCCGTCAGACAACCATGGAAAAGCAGCCCGGAAAGGAGAAAAACAACTTTGATTGGCAGTACATCCAACATCACTGCACACAAAAGACTTGCGGAATTTCTGCAGGGAAAGAAGTCGCAAATAAACCTCACGCAACAAAAATCCGAAATAGAATTCTTAAAAACAAAATACTTAAGTGTATAGATAAATCATAGTGTGTGAGCCTATGTAAATGTCGTTTTCCTGCGTCAAAAAATGACAATGACCTCTCGGTTCCAAAACCTCAAAACGAAAAGAAAACGGAACACATTTGATCATATGAACAACGGAATGAGGAAAAGCATGCATCGATAAACGAAAAATTCTCACTTTACCCTTACGTGCATATCAATACAGATGATGTCATGTTTGCTTTTTCACACAATAAGCACAATAATGAACGATACGTGGGCGACCAGTTAATGCAAGCTTTGGACACTACTGTAACATAATTGACAGCAAGGCTAAAAGATGTAAGGAAACAAACAAAACGTACACAACTTCAATGTTCATTGTGCTTACAACAAATAAAATTGACAACCCGTAATAATTGATTTGGCCATGCAATGTCTAACGTCATATTTCCTAGCTAATATTTTCGTGCGTGCAAGCTCTCGATAACTACCCTAACGTCTGCAAGCTAGCTACAAAGCCGTTCTCAGTCTCTCAAACAGAAAATAAATCGTGTGAAGGCATGTTAACATTCTACAAACATACAATGTTCATCACTGAATTACCAGATCACTGCATTCTGTTTTCAGGGGGACTTTAATTTAGTTATTTTACTTTGGCAGGCGACCTAGCAAGTTATCAATTTGCGCATAGGTTTACGCGTTAAACTAGCAACGAGTAAACTAGCTAGTGGATAAATACACAATGATCTGTGCTGAGTAAACGTATCGTTCGGATTTATGACGCACTACTAGCTAACTACTCAGCTTCATATATGCTAATAGCTATCGTGATAAATTGCACATGCAATTAATAATTTCCTTCTAGGTAGCTTACAAGAAAGCCAACAAACCACTGAAATATCTGACAACTTAACCCTCTGTTTTCTTGTTAAAAGTAGCTAGCTAATCAATATTCTAACCAAGTCATCTAGCTCAGATAGCAGGCTAGCGACTGTTAATGAGATCTGCAGGCATTCTAAACTTTTCAATGGGGTAGCATAGAGTGAGAGTTTGGAACTGCTGCTGGGTATTTCAACTACACAGTTGGCTACGTTTTTCTTAATGCGGACAGAAAAAGAAACATTAACACATAATTCTGTCAAACGTTACCTTGCATGATAATAGTAAGCTGAATTGGCTAGCCAAGTCAGTCTGCGAAGATTAGCTAGTGTTCCCCTAGCGCTAACGAACAAGTGACTGAGGAGTGCAGATCACACATTCAAATAAAGAAACAAAATCTAATTCGCCTTGAAGCTCAGCGATGGGCAAGTTATCCATAGGCCACAGTATACCCTTAACTAAGTATGAAATACCAAAATTATGTCCCCGAAAGCCAAACTCCCCATTACATTTCTTCGTCAACTTAGCCTAACGTTAGAATGATCCCCTCCCCCTTCAGTCAGCAAATAATAGCTAATGTTAGCTAGCTGCTAGATACTTAACCAGCGAGATAGCGGTTTTCGTTCGCTTCCTATGTACGAAGTTGGATGCATTTGCAGCACGAAACAACTCTTAAGGTTAGTTAACTCGTATGCTAGCCACCATCTAGTGAAAGGTATATAACCAACGTTAGCAAACTTGGTTTAAAAAAGCCACATTAACAGTGTACAGCTAATGTATATACGTCCTAATTATCAATGCCTTGGAATATGGAAACAATGACTGCTCCTGGTAAGACAGCTAACGTTAGCTGCTGATGAACAGTTATACTTACATAAACTATTTTGTCGTAACGTTTGCTACTTCGTCAGTGCCTTAGCAATTTACGAATGAATGAACGGACCACTGATAACTTCTGCTAACTCGTCAGCTAGCTAGCCACCTCTCAGTCAACTAACGCTAGCAATTAAGCCATTACTAACGACGTTAGATCATTTACATGACTTTTATTCAGTTGACATCGTATATCAACAGGCATGTTCTTTCTCAAACTAAGTACCTGGTTTTGGACGCGCTGGCATTGAGTTCCGAGAGGGTAGTCCATTTTTTTCGTGCAGATGATCATTTTCCTCTCGGTTAGTGCATGGATTCAGGTCCTCTGTCTCCCTTGATGTTATACTGGCTAACAAAGCACAGCCACTGCGCAATCTACAACTCCAAGCGCTCAGGAAAAACGGATAAGAAACTAGACTGACAGCTCTCGACCGAATGCATCCAATCAGAACAAAGAAAGGGAAGGCGACGGGGCAGGACTTTGTGGAAGGACAACAGCCAATCAGATCCTCTCACAGAAATTTTAGGCCCAAACTGTCCCTTGTGTCTGAGCCAATCAGCAGTGGAATTTAGTGGAAAATTACCTGTCAGTTTGTTCGATCGACTCCGCCTCCATACTGCAGTGTGTTTTTTTGTTGCTGATACATTACAAAGAGGAGGCCAAGGTTGAAGTAGCCCACCGTCAAAAAAACAGGTTTATTTCGGATCTTAAGTATAATAATTACCCCCCACATGGATATTTTGTTTATTCTACTGCATGTTAGGGATATAAAGTATTTTTCAATTTGATTTATACCGGAAAAGGGGAGGTCAGCAGATGTGCCAAGTGAACAATGCTGGTTGTCAACTATGGTGGGCACATTTTTATTTTCATAGCCTCTCAAAGCCCCCAACATACAGTTTAATTGTGCATAAAGAATCTTTTTTTTTTTTTTTTTACTTTCACTGCACATAATCTGATCCTTGAGGCATTTTGCTGTAATTCAATTCCTGATAAGCTCAACACCGAAGGTCTACGTTACTGTGCATATGATTTTGTACATAAAATATGCTACCTGTCTTGCATACATTATGCATTTTTAAATTCTGTTTCTAAAAAAACAACATGGTTGCAATCCATAAAAAGAACAAATAAAAATGTAGCGCTCGGCCTTTGTGGCTACAGTCACATTCAGATGGCTCCCTTATGACAAATGTGAAATAGAAGCATGGAAAGGGGGTGGACAGGCAATTTAGCTGCTTATTTTAACTCTCATTATAAGATCATCTACTACCTTTGCATTTAGCAATGAAAACACAATGACCACTTGGTGGAAAATAACCAATAAGAAGAAAAAAACACGGAGTGGTCCAAAACAGGCAACTAAGCTCCTCCCCTCCCTTCTCCAACTCAACAGAGTCTGCCTCTTTAATTCTGAACTAAAGTGATAGTACATTTTATTTTCAGATTCAGTACTGCTTTGTTTATATTTTCTTTAAAATAAGTTTCATGTTAGTGAGCGGAGTTTATAAATGATGTTTTAAATAAATGATCATTAAGAATATGCATTTAAAATTTGATCCTACAGACAGATGAGAAGTTTTTTGACAGATTGGAAAAAAATGTTAGAAATAATGTAATATTTGAATGGCTTTGAGAATGTGCAAATGTGTTGGGTTATATTCTAAAATGACCAATAGCACCATGCTATATGTTAATCGTTTGCCTGTCAGAACCATTAATAAAGACTTTCTTTAAAAATTACACAGAAATAGGTTCCAGACCATGATTTATTATTTAATCCAGGGTATGTCTGTATTGATTCGTCAAAAACCTACTCTGACAAAAAAATAGGCGTTAAATGTGGATCATGTCTGGGCATGTTAGCCTTGCCATTGTATTCTACCCATTACAGCGCATGAACACAGTTAATTAGTTCTATTCTCAAAGGTAGATGTATGACTTTTTTTTTTTTAAACAGATAAAGAGAAAATGTCAAAAATGCATACAGAAAACAGATCAATTAAAACACAGATCAACTAGCAGCTTTGCAGATGAAAACAATGATAAACTAACACGGAGGAAGCAGGCTAATAGAGACTCATTGATAAACTATGTTTCGCTTGTAGAACCATGACAAATTGTGTACCTGGTGAGAGATGGCAGAGTGTGAAGTAATGTGAATTTTCCCTTGCAAAGCAGCTGTTTGTGACGGCAGGATATTTGCATAGCACCCATCTATGCGGTGCAGCTTGTTTTCTGAGCCTACTGTGTGTGGTCAGAGCCTGACTTGGATTCGAGGTTGGGGATGGGGGCAGGGTGGAGGTTGAAAGGAGTTGTTAAGTTAACTCTAGCCGTGCCCATTGCATTCTAGTCTGTGTAATTGCCATGCCTGATGTTTTCAATTATCAACAGGGAAGTGGATGACATTACAGTTGCAAAGAGAAACAAATCAAGACATAAAACTTAATGTCCAGGAATGCCAACCTTACATTGTTCGGCCTAGTGATCCATATTGTCGCATTGCTCATCGGTACATGAAACATGAAGCTTGACATGGGCTATAGTTGAGACAATTATATTGACGATACGTTATTAGCAGCGTGAAGAAGCAGTGTAGGTGGTGGGCAGTCCGTGCATTACTAGTTTGATATAGTGCATGTATCGTTAATGTACACAGCACACAGTGTGACTGAACGGTTGTTTTAAAAAACAAAAGCGTGCGATGTCTAGCCTAGCACTGTTGTGTTATGTACTGTCATTAGCGGCCATGGTAATTTGTTTGTTTGTCCATCTGCAGTGTAAATATGTGTTCAGTAATACACAGTTGTTCATGACAACAGGGTCTTAAAAGCTGATGTGATTATTCAACAGTTGAATTCATTCCATACTGTTGATTTTGATTGTTTAAATCCTGAAAATTGTGTTTGTCTAATAGTGGCAAAAAGCAGTTGCACAACATTGTTCTCTATCCGTAGGGGACAAATAAAATGTTTTGGGGTTTTTTTTTCACAGAGAAACTAACAAGTGAATCGTCCACACTGTGATTCTCCTTTGACCGCTTACTCATTTCCAAAGGTTCTTCATTAGCAGGTACTCCTACACAGACACGGACAAAGCAAAACTCACCAAACCAATGTGTAAATCTCGTTACATGTACAATTTCTGACATTCAGAAATGTAAAGAGCCTGTAGCTCATTTCATCATGTAATGAAACACTGGCACACAAAAAAAATAATAAAATAGGCTCAAAAATGATCAGTTGTTTCCAAGGATTTCCAAATGGGTAGTGTGTTTGAAAACCCCAGAGAAGCACAGCCATGGTCGGCTGAGAATACAATGAACATGGAAAGCTTTATTCCTCTATATTTATTACATTAGGAGTTCACTGCCTTTGGGTTCTTGTGGGAAACCTGGCTGCTGAAAGCTACAACCATCTACTGCTTTTCCCACTAAAGCCACTTGAAACAGGTTCAAACTGACCACTGTGAAACCACTCACAACCAATTGTTTAACAAAAGGTTCTGCAACATTTCAATCCTAATTCTACAGCTCAAGGAGAATATACGCTGCTTTAACCCTACAAGGACTCTTGAAACATTGTACGGAATAAGTGTAGGCCAAAATAATAGGTGACCAAGTCATACAAAAACTCAAAAATTGCTATACATCGATGTGAGGTGGATGTTTTAATAATTTAAACCACAATGCATTGGACAGAGCAGCTATTCACAGCATGCAGAGGATTATAAAATAGAATTGCTATTGCAAAGTTTCTGTTTGGGATAAGCGTTGAGTACAAAATAGTGAGTGGCTCCAAGGCATTCTTCTTATAGTGGAGAGAAACGATTTTCCAGTGGCAACAATGTATCATTAGGACTGAAATTCCACATAAAAGAGTGATAGTTGTACAGTGTTCTACTGTGACCAATTGTTACACAATAACTGTGCAACACTGTATATATATATATATATATATATATATATATATATATATATTTATTTATTTATTTATTTAAACATCAGAAAGGGTTGGAAACTTTTTGAAAACAAACAACTGAAAACAAAATCTGGAAGCTGAGAGATCATTTATTTTCAGATCAAACCCTTGATGCAATTCCTAAACCTCAGCTTGTAAACTTTTTCCTGAAGATGTTTTTTTTAAAACCTTGAAAGTACATATTTAGGAGAACAACTTGTACAGCATTAACATAAACTGCAATAGATAAGTTATTGGTAAATACATGCAGAATAATATCGGTATTTAAAAACAACCAATCCAATTGTTCATACTTTGCAAAAGCAAGAGAAAATGTTAAGAATGAAAGTCCAAGCCACTAGTGGGCCTTGAGCACAAGAAGGAAGGCTGAAGCTCAGCATAGCTGTTGCTACTGCCAAGTGAGCCACAACTATTAATGGCTCTGTTTGTAAATTGGTGGGTCCACGTTGCTACTCTCTGGAAATTTCAAAATGTCATTGCAGGCCCTCTCCAGCATGTGACAATCAGCCATTGCTACTCCCATCCAGAAAGAAGCATTTTAACTATGACCTTCTGACCCACGTTACGTTCTGCATTGACTTATTCAGTCAACACTCGCCAGGAGTGAATAGCGTCCTTGTTCTGTAGCCAGTCGCAATCTGTGCCTTAATCAGTTTTGCCCTCTTCAATTAAGTTGTTTTCGTTCTCTCTGCTCACACAATGCCGTGACACAAGAAACATATTTTTATGGACGGTAAGGAGCCAGGCATGATAGAGGAAGGAGAAATTACTTTTAAGTTACCAGTTGGAAAACAAAAAGTAATTTACATTTTTATGAGCAACCTTTGGGTTTCTCTGTGGTATTTAACAAGAGACTGAATAGTTAACTACTCCTGTCTGCTTGTTTATATGGATGCATGTATCTTATGGTATGGTTTTGAAAGGAGGCATCACAGAAAGAGACTCCTTGGAAAGAAGTATAGCCTACTCACTCCTTCAAGCCCCCACTGTTACCTTTGTGTGAGGAGAGAGAGCGAGAGAGAGCGAGCGAGCAAGAGAGAGAGAGAGAGAGAGAGAGACCACATATGCACACAATCTCTTCCTTTTGCCAATGTAAATTACTTTTCTTGTCCTCTCCATCAAATTAATGGAGGTGCCAGATGGAGAGGGATTATCAGTTTTTTTCTCAGGAAAATCACTAAAATATGTAAAAACAAACAGAAAACAAATAGCTGATAGTGTCCTCACAGAACAATTAAATGAGTTCTGCATTGACCAAGATCAATACGTGTGCACAATGTTTCTAACGGGAAACGCTGTGTGTGGTTTCCTTTGTAATTTGAGCATAAGTATATTTTTTTATTATGGTTGCTAGTCAGAAAAGTACACACAAATTCCCTTTCTGTGGTGTCTAGTTACCCCGTCCAGGCAAAGCACCATCAGAACTGGGGAGGGGGAAGACGGTGACGGGAAAAAGAATGGTCTAGACAGACCAATGTTGTATGCAAGCAACATTGGAAGAATATATAACTTCACAAGGTATCCTCTATCTCAGTGTGTTCAAATGCGTATGGTTTGTTAGTAGGCCTGAAATAAAAATAGCCAAAGATTTTCACAACTATGTCATCGCAAAAAAACAGAAGCTGTTATCCCGCTGGGTTGAAAGTAACCCTCCTCCCCAATGCTTGGCCTGCTGTTCACTGACACAATTTGGGTCAATTACTTTAATCGTTTAACATATTCACGTAGCAGTGATTTTACGATACTTAATAAATAGATTATACAATAAGAACAAAAATATGTACAATGGGAGAAAATGGGTGGACCACAATCTGCAAACCAGTAGCCCGTTATGGTATGATTTAAAAAAAGAGATAATTAATGCAAACATTACGGTCCAGGGAAGTTAAGTCTGCGAACAAGCTCAAAACTATGCAACTCAGTTGTAACAAACAAGTTGTGCATAGCAGTACAGCTAACGTTAGCTATAATTAATAAAAATTCAATATCAACAGATGCCAAGTCCAAAACCACCATTCCGAACCGAACCATCTCTTACCCAAAAATGAAATCATATGTTTACCGTTTCTTGTTTGTAGCGTTAGCTAGCGGTAAATTCAAAATCTGTTAACTACTCAGTCTGATAATGGAATTAGCTACACGTTTGGCTCGCTATTTTAGCAAAGAAATCAATGGGCGAGAGGGCCGTGGCTAGCTTGCTCAAACGGACTTGAAGTCTGCATTACTCAGAATCGACAAACAGCAAACTAAAGCATAATCTGACAAAGACTATCAGGTGGCAAACTCGAAAGCGAGGCAGCCTGCTGTGCGCCGGTAACTTTCAATGAAATTCCGCCTAGTAACAGCAGCGGAATAAAAAAGATTGCTTCAGTTGTCTTGACCAATGGGCGCACGGGGAACCATTTATTTCAGATGCACTGTTCTCATAACCGGAATTTAAACACAGATTAAGTCTTGCGGACCGATGTATTGACCACTATTGTGCACGATACACGCATCCCAGTCTTCTCAAACGAATGGTGGTCATAGGCATATTCAGAATCATACAGGTATATCTCCTGCTACACAACCGCACAAAAGAACAACCTTATTTGTGAGAGTTATATCGTGTGTGTAAGAGAGAGAGAGAATTGTTTTGAGACTTTAGACTTGGACTTCTGTTCTGACAATATAGCAAATGTATGTAGTGCTTCTAAATGTACAGCTGTTCTCTGTCATGCTGTTCAGAAGGATGTAATATAACTCCAGTTCTTTATGTAAACAGTAATTATTTTCTCTGGAAGGCACTGAAGCCTGTGCCAGATCTGGAAAAAAAAACAACAAAAAAAAAAAACAGGACAAAGCAAGGCAACTGAAGTTTTGTTGGAGAACTACTTCCTGCCATTTTTGCTGTTTAAGAGGCTTGGACTCTGCTCAGGTTGAAATACCAATAAGGGATTTCTATTGGGGAACTTTTCCAATCTTCTGAACCCTTTTCTTGGCCTTAGAATGAGCAAGCAGCTGAAAAACTATCAAATGACTTTTGAAAGTAGATTTCCGTTTACTTGATTCCTCCCTCATCTGGAACACACAGCACTAACTCAGAAGCAGGCCTTAATCAGAGTTTTACAGGAAGTTGTGAGAGTGATGCACACCGATGAGGAAGTTGATATGGACACAGCAGAGAAAATAGAGCATTCTGAGGAAGCTGAGCACTTGTACAGTCATTGCAGGTTTACTGGGAGAATAAACTGTGTGTTAGTCAGCTGGCCCAATAAAACCTTTTTTTAGTTTTAGGAAATGCTGTGTCATCATGATTTTGATAATGGTGATAATGATGACAGCAACGAAAATGAATATAACCTTTTCTCAAGTGTTTTTTCCCCCGAGTACTGCTTACATTGATTTTACATTCAAATAAATAAATCTTTTGACATGTGAAATAAAATCTGGCCAAAACCTGCAATGTCTAGACTATTAGGCCCACTGCACAACTCAGGAGCAGAAATAATCATTATTTATTTCCCACATTTTTCACATTTATAACATATTCTGTAAAATATTTTAATTTTTGTTTATCACCATGGCTTTATCTGCAAATTTTTATCAAAAGATTTTTCATCATAATGCATAAAGCCAGAGGTAAGTCCCAGACAAGGATCTGGCATGAAACTGAATAAATGCGCTGTTGGGAAAGTGAAATCATCCATGGTCTAAACAAATACGAAGACTGAAGAACATATTGCCTAGTTTCACTTGAATGGTGTCACCTTTTAAATGAGAAAATGAGTCAAACAGAACTTAGAGTGAGGCCGCAGAAATGCATTTGGAAACTCCTCAAGATTCTTTAAGTACAAATAACAAACAACCATACAACCCTCATGTGATCCTCCCCCACTCGAGAACAGAGGGAGCTTTATAAGAATCTGAAACCAGCTAATTCAGTGCTATACAGAAACTGTACAAACAAGTACATGAAGTTCATCATTTGGGAGTGGAAAAAAGGGGATTAGTAACAGATGATATGTCATTCATAAGGACAGTCCAGGGTTTACTTATTGCAGTGCTGTTTAGTGTTGTACTGTTACTACTATTAGAGTCTGCAACAGCAGAGAATCCTGAACCCCAACCACCAAAATCATTCATTTACTGATTTGCTTTGAATTTAAGTTTAATTTAAATTAAAAAAATAAATAAACAGACATAGAAATGGTCAAATATACAATATGACCATTTTGTATTCCAGTAAAAATCATTAGATGCTAAATTTTATTTGAAATCTTAATTAGCAAGGGGCAAGTTATGTTACTGAGACAACTGAGAGGCTATTCACTCTTTATTCTGTGTAGCACCAGTGGTGGCTGGTAAGCTACACAGACTGGAGACAATATACATTGCCATTAAACTTATCTAGGATCTGTTTGGGCTTTTAGCTGGTAATTGATAAGATTTGGATATGGACAGGGGATATCTAATTCTAGATCCAGACTCCCCACTCTACAGACAGTTTGTGAATGTAGCCTCTTTTGTTTTGTATGACAAACACACTAATTTCATTAATGATCACACAACATTAGATGCAGTTGGCATACTCTATTATTGCTCTTCTGCCACCATTTCCAGTGCTTGTGCAAGTGAGCAAGACCACTGTATGAATAAATGTGAGGGCTACCTTTCAATTTAGCATATGAGGTGACCCCAAATGCTTTTTATAATCACCGGACAGAACAGAATTATTTTGGCTTTCGATGTGATGGCAAATTAAAATTCACTGTTACTGGATATTCTGAGTCACTCTGACTTAAAGGCTGTGAAGTCACTCGCACCACTTCCTTTTTATGCCTTTTGAAATCTATGCCTGTATTTGAATTTGAATTAAGATTTTTTAAATTTTTTTAATTTTTTTTTTAAGAATGCCAAATTATTTTTCATCGCAGTATTTCCTGAAAACATTCTAGAAGTTGAGGTAAACCTGAAAGGCCGTGAAGGGGGACTCTCCTACTTCCTTAATTTGCAGTTCTTGTCTGAGACAATGTCCAGCAAAAAAAGCCCCACAGCGCTCTGCAGCTGCTTCCGCACAAGGGTTTGTTGTCCATGTAATTCCCAGCATTGACTAATCTTACGAAACTCACATTGTAACCACTTAAGTATTCTCTTAAAATATACTAAATCTTCCCAATCATACATTGTTTTCGACATAGAATCTACCATTGTACGGCAATGTAAGAGTAAACCACGTCTGTAAAATTATTGTTTTCAGAAAACATTCAGTACATGTAATATTTTACTGGGATGCAGAAACGTTGGATAAGGCCTAGATGTTCAAACCTTCATAAGCATAGAGACCAATAAAAGTCCTGCAAATTTTTGGCAATTTAAAAATTCAAATCTGTATTCACAAATATTCAGAACAAAACTCTTTTTTTATTGATGCAGGGTTTGGTTAGTTAACATGTGTCATTCAAAATTCTGGTAATCTCAAGAATCAGCTGGTGTGTTATTTAATTTTACCAGAAACCAAGGAATGAACACATTTCAAATATGTGTTCAGTCCTGGTATTTAGTAGTCTTAACTTGGAAGGTCATGGGATTTCATCATAAGATGCATTCAAAAAGCTCCCATTGCCTCTTGACTTCACACTAGGTCTTTGCAGAGGCAGATTTGCTGATGTAATTTCATGTGAGTGCATTCGTACATCAGGCAAGATCAGAAAACTGACAAGTTTCCAAATCTCAGACTTAGCCACCAAGGTTCTGGGATTCTAGCCTGATGCTTCCTGGTTCTTTCTATAGAAAAGGCTTGTTAAAAACTCAGGAAGAGTCATTGAATTCTGGGAAGAGGTTGGTATAGGAGCGTGCAGTGAGTAAAGTTAGCCAGAGACCCTGGACACATTTGTTAACAAATGATTTGCTTTATTGATAACTCATTTTGGCCAATCTGTGCACAGGCTATCTGAACCCTGTTGCTGGAAGGCCTTATCTACTTCTGGATTGAATGCCAACTTCTGCCCTTAATTATTTAATCAGCCCAATCATTCATGTGATCTGACATTTTAGCTTACACTTGGTGACAAACTCACAAATGACTGCTGAAGACTTCCAATCTCCCTCAGTTTTCCACCAGTAAGGTGATGTCATGACTTGTTTTTACTTTTTTCTATCCCTGGCAGGTATAAAGAGCCTCAGGGACTCTGTACTCTACTCAGGACTCCCATCAGACCCCTGAAAGGACTGCTTATTCATTACCTTCATCTGGATTTAGTCATCACAGGACCTGAGCTTCTCTGTTACCATTAAAATTGTCCGCCTATTTTCTCCAAATAAATTTGTTTTTACTGAGATATTTTTCTAGTTTTCTGCAAGTCTTTGGGGCAAACGGCAGACAGGGTATCACAGTGATGGTGGCAGAAGGGGGGAGGGCAGTGGCTAAGCTAACTGGCTCAGGCCAGGCCTGATCAATCTAAATGCCTCACCCTTCAGACGGTGTGTGGTGCAGATGGGTCCTGGTCTAGGGTAAACCAGCAGCAGGCAACATCTCCTGTCTGCTACATGTATGCGTTCTGTTCCCACTGTCCCACATTTTGCAGTTCAATTTCATTGCCTTTTGTGGAGTCAGGGAATATCTTTTTTTCAGCTTCTCCTCAAATTGGCTGAATTGTTGTTTTTGATTCCCTCTCAGAAATGGCCGTTGTCTGGCCACCTGCTTGTAAAGAGTACATTGCAAGAATAAAGGTGGACTGATTCCCAGTGGAGCATTCGTCATCTCTTTCAAACTGACGCCCTGCTGAGACACGGCCTGGACTTGAACCCAGCGATATGATACGCGTTTCTGCCCTGGAGGGGACACAAGCCTGTCCACACACATTGACCGCAGACAGGTCCATGACTGCTGGTAACAGGTCATGATGCAAGAGAACCAGGCCTGTTACTGCTGAAGCTGACGTGCTCTTATACCCGCAACCAAATTCTTTCCCAGTGTTTCATTAGCAGTGACATTGCCTGTTGTTTGCATCATACTGAGAAGAGGCTCAGACGTGACTCTGAGATTACTGTACTCTCTAAAAGGGTGACAAAATTGTTTGTTACATTATAGACCTATGCTCTGCTGAGTGATGGCATTCTGAGCACGTAATAAGGTAGAGGCAAACCACAGCCATGCTGGCATTGCACCCACTCCTTCCTGTTTAACTGTAGCTACCCACGTACCAACTGCATGCCTGCAATAGTGCGTTGTTTTCCATAGCATGCTCTGCTAATTGAAGTAGGTCTGCTGTAGGACTGTAGGTGACAAAAAATGTCAGTGAAAATTAAAAGAGACAAAGACAGAGGTCATAGTGGTTTTGTCCTGTCAGCAGAAGAATGAGGGATAGGTGGCAGAGAATTAAAGGCAAATGCCTTACTGAAGACAGGAAGTACTGTCTTTACACAAGGAGTTGTCAATGCCCAAAGAAGCTTGCCAGGTCATGTAGTCATGACAGAGACTTAGGGTGTGTTCAAGTCCATATCTGACACGGTGATGGACGTCCTCTACACCGTAGGAAATTGATGAGTCAGGATTGGCTGAATGGTCTGTTCTAGTCATTATTATTTTCTTATGGGCCTCTTAGCATCTTAACAGGCCTCATAAAAATGTGTTTAAGCGGCATTTACAAATTATGCAAGATGCAGAGTCTGTACATATTGCATATTGCTAAATACGTCTCCCTATTTGAGCATTACATTGTTTGTGTTCAAACAAAAAATAATATACATTTGAAAACAGAAGCAGACTGCATATGAGTTTGATTGGTCATTGGTGGACTTTTTTGCTTCAAGATTCAAACCAGTTAAAATTTCATTCACATAATGGTGTGTGTTCCCTCTCCTCAAAACATTGTTTACATAAGTATATACAATATAATCAGTGGAACAATCTGACAAGGAATATTGGAGAAACTGGGATATATAAAGAAGCCCATCTGTGTCCTATAAACCTGCTGTCAAATGAGACAAGCACAAGAATTCATACTTGCATCAACAGGCTGTTCGTGGAAAAAAAATTAATGAGTTTGAAAACAACATAGAAAATCTACTGAAAAACAGGAAGATGCATTTGCACATTGCCTACTCCTTTCTAAATATATGCACCCCTTCACTGTCACCTTTTCATCTAATTTTTCACAGCTGTGTAAAGCTTGGTAACAAACAGGTATTCATACCCACCAATCACAGCAGCCTGAGGTGACATCATACATGGCGTCACTGTCAAGGGGCCATCTCAAAATTCTCTCCCTTACAGAGGCAGACAAGAAAAAAGAATTGCAAACCAAAACGGCTATCAATAATGTTTAACAATATGATAACAAGGGGTTGCACCAAGCTCAATATAGCCTTTAATATAAGACATCGCAAAAGCCATAACCTTTTGAATCGCTACATTTTAAGGTTTAAGATAATGTAAAGTGGTCAGCTTTTTAAAACATACAATTCTTACCGTAGGTTGGAAGTCAGATACTTACTTTACAGATTGTGTACAATTTTCGTTTGACAACAAAACATAAAATGTCACAAATTTAATGTGTTCTTGGTGTGTTTTTTAAGATAAATACATGACCAACCTAAGAGTCTCATCTGTGCAACTTCTAAGCTTGTTATATGGCCTGGGCATTGCTTCAAAGAATTAACAAAATAATTCGTAGGATTTATCTGGCAAACATCGACTTTAAATCAAACAGAGGGAACAGATATATACACCGTATGACTGTGATTGGACTTAACACAAATCCGAAATTGGACTCAAGCTCTTGGAAGTTGATATGGTCTTCATGGGAACACATACAGTACGTTTGAAGTGATCTCTTAACGCCCTCTTGTGGTATGAAAGAGTATAGCTACATTGTTAACGCCAATAATTTGAACAAAACAGGACCATTCTAACTTTCTTGCCCAGAAATTAATTTTTTTGTGAAAGCTTTTTTTAAAAATGGAAAATTTTCATTTTTTCCATCTCCATTAGTTAAAAAATAAAATAATCACTTTCACTTCTCAAATAATTAAAGGAAGCAGAAATGGGAAAAGAATAGCGAGTATTGTGTTTTGGACGTACGTTTGAGCGGGGGAGCACAAGGAAGGGCATGAACACAGAATCAGGGCAAGAGACTGTGAGGATAAGGTGAAAATGAAATAAAGACTCCTCCAGTTAACAGAAAACATCTGGTTACATTCAGGAGAGAGAGAGAGAGAGAGAGAGAGGAGGAAGAGGGAGTAGGGGTCAATCACAGTGAAACACAACCTGTTCCTGTGCTTCTTTTTTTGTTGTTGTGTTTTTTTTTTTGAGGAACTTCCATTTATGACCTGTCCACGCAGAACTGATGCCACACAACGCCTACAGAGTCACGGGATTCTGTCAGGGATCCGCAGAGAGACAGAGCAAGGAGAAGGGTGAGTGATGGCTGGGACAGCAGTCCTGCTGTTGATGGCTCTAACGCTGAATGAGGGAGACGCCAGCATCTCCAGTACCAGTAAGTGCGTAGGTCCGGTGGGTACTGTGTCTGGACAAAGTCTAACAGGCTTAGAGCAATAATGTAGCCTGGAGAACTGAAACTGTGTTACTTCTGTGTTACTGCTTAAAATGCTCATTGGGGAGACGTTTCTTTCTCGTTTAATAATATCACGATTTGGCCCGGAGTGTGGTTAAAGTATAGGGGTTAAAGCTAGAAATCTACAGTATCTTTGATAAACTGTGGTTGCTTGGACTCACATCAAAATGTTCAGACAGAAATGTATATTGGCAAGTAACTGTCTATTTCATATACGAATAGATAAATAAGTATCTTTTTTTACTTGATTTTTGAAAAGAGGTATAGTGATATTTGAACTGTGTTCTGTAGAAACAGGGGATTAACTCCTGAAATGTTGGTGTGTACTCAGATTTTTGTTCCAATCTGCTAGTCTGCCTTAATGTGTAATGCATTTCTACAGGCCTACAAAATCTGTGAGGGTAACAATTCAGCCATGTGATGGTTTTATGATATACCATCAGATATCTTTATCTATATTGACCGGTGCAGGTGTGAACTGTCTGATCATCAACCTGGAGTACATCAACTGCACATGGACTGCTCAAGGAATCCAAGAGGTTAACTACACCTTCCACAGACTGTAAGCATTCTCATATCCAGGGGTCCCCAAGTGCTGATCCCAGTGAACCGCAGGTCTGCTTGTTTTTGTTCTCACCTCAAAAATCAGCAAGAAATTCAGGCTCAAGAAACCAGGTGAGATTATTTAACTGTACAATCAACGCTTTTCATTGATTAATCAAAAGCAGACCCTGTGACTCTCCAGGACCAGGCTTGGGGACCTCCATACTGTTTTACCTCTGTGAAGCACTTAGTAATGTTTACTATTATTATTATTATTATTATTATTATTGCTAACATGTTCATCAGTAAATACGATATAAATTATTTGTCATATATTTAATACCATTTATCAGAGTTGCATGTTGCAGTTAAAATGTTTTTCAAACATTTTATCTGCAGCTCAACATTTCAAACTCAATACTAGGGTCGCACTGGGCATGCTGGTTTTTTTCCCTAACATAATTGCAACCTTGGAATAGTAATTAGCTGTTAATTGTTCTAAATTAGATGCTTAAGATCTTACAGAACAATGAAAACCTAGCCCGCACGGTGGGTCCCCAAAACAAAAAAAACCCACCAGACTACATGGCCCTCACCTCACCCTAACTCCAGTCTTTAGGGCCACCTTTTTTTAAAGTTTTGTGATTTCCTACAAATGAGCTGCCATTTAAGGCCTCAAATAACTAGGCCTGGAAAACAAAGTGAGTGGACTCCAGCCCGTTAACTAAGTATGTGTTGAAATGCATTACAACCCAGCAGATACTGTGGTCCCCCGAGACTGGAGTTTGAAATGCCTGGTTTATGGGAATGATCCAAAATAAACCCGATCCAGAATGTTTCAGGCGGTACAAGCCATCCATATCCAGTGAACTGCAGTATCAATTAATAGCTAAGGTGGTGACGCATTCACTTACACACTTCACAAATAAAAACCTACACTTGAACAATGCCTCAATTCAAAATGATAACAAAAGTCCCTGTGGCATTTTATTGCATGAATATCACAAAATAAATTTCTATTTTCTCTTGAACCCTAGAGAAAGGAGCACCTACACGGAATGTCCCTCTTACCTGCTGCAGAATGGACTTACTGTGGGCTGCAGGCTGCCCTACACACCTATGCTGAAGTTCAACAGATTTCACACCAGGCTGGCCTGGGACAAGAGCAGTTCGGAGCTGGAGCAGATCATTGATCTTAGACACCTGGGTAAGAGCAAGACCATCCCAATTGTTTAATTATTTTTTGGCCACTCATTGCACACACACATACATAGCGTTGAGTTATTCAACAGGTGGAAATTAAACAGATAACAAACACATTGAAAACAGTTCATCATCTTGAGAATCTTACCAGATCAATGCCAATATAAACATGACAGAATTGTCACTGGAAAGCATCAGTGAGAAAGTCCATATACTTGTGAAGGATGTTCACCTTCACGAGCAGCGTTGAGCAGTGACTCTGTCCCAATCCCACACCTTCCCAGATACACTTTAGTCCTCGAGGGGGAAACTAGAACTGTTTCCAACAGCAGACATCAATCAGCATTGTCAACCTATAGGCCTGACAACAAGAACAGCAAGCACAATGGCACATGCATGTAGACACGGGTGCATGGTGGATCCTTTTCACCACAGCACTGCAGTCATTTTCTCCTCTCTCTCTCTCTCTCTCTCTCTCTAGTGAAGCTGGACCCCCCTCACCACCTGCGATTGGAGATGAGGGAGGGTGAAAGTAACCCTGAGCTGTGGCTTCACTGGAGTGTCAGTTGTCCTTCCACCTGTGTGGAGAGCCAGGTGCGCTACAGGAAGCAGGGCAGCAACTGCTGGAAGGTGAGAACAGGGCGTCGGCCGCTTCGGTCTCCACCATTGGTCCTCAGTCCAGGTCCTGGCAGGCCACAGTGACCACTCGTCGTTCACTGTTGCCCAGCAACAAACCGATAGAGTAAAGCAGCTGCAGGCTCTCAGGGTTGAGAAGCCCTGGTCAAATCTGATGTGCTGTGAGACATCAGATCGAGATACGTCTATATTTATATGACAGTACTTATCTGCTGGGAAATCTGCATCATAGGCAAACCATGGAAACGAGAAGCAAAAAGAATTTCTGCTTTTTGATGTAAATTAAGACAACACCTCATGTGAAAAAAAAAATCTCACAAAGAGCTTTCCTCATTTCAAATATCCACTGATAGGTTGTCCCTTTTTTTCTTTCTCCGTCTTTCTAGGAAACTCTTCCAATTGAAGGATATTCCTTCATTCCACCTTTTTTCTCACCTGATGACATCTACAGGTTCCAGGTGAGGATAAGAGTTCCAGAATATTGTGGCCAGTCCAAATACTGGAGTGAGTGGAGCACCCCTGCGGTCTGGGGCTCGAAGCCTCGGTCCATTAGTGCAGGTAAAGACATAAGAAAATGCAGCACAGATATAACTCGCACAGGTACAGGACTGAACACAAGCATAACAGCATCAGGTGTGCAGAACAGACACATCTACTGCACAAGTACAGCCCAGAACAAACATAACAGCCTCACAGGTTCAGAAGAGACTCAACCACTGCTTGTATAACTCCAAAGCAAGTGTACCATAAAATATATCTCTTGATGGGTCTGTTGCTGGTCATGAGTCATCCTCATGGGCCCACTTGCACAGACTGTTTGATGTTAAAGTGAACTGCATGTTATCCAGCCTCCCTGTCTCATTGCAGGATTCCACCCAAGGAGGCTTGGCCCTGCTGCTTACTGGCTGACTTTGGCAGTTGTGGTTCTGGCACTGATTGGCTAGCCCTTCCATCCCCCTGCCAAGTGCCAGCCCGAGGAACATCCAATCCCGGAAGGCCGCAGTATCTGCTAGTCCTTGGTTTCATTAATCAAGCGATTAAGTCATTGATACAACAAATAGAAACAAGTTTGTGGACCTTGTTTCCAAGTTCAAAGGGGAAAAATTGTTTTTTGGGGAAAAAAAAGAGTTTGACAACCATAGTATAGGTCAATATATCACTGTGAATAAATCACTAGGTGCATTTAATCAGTGAAATGCAAGTATGTTTCTTTATTTACATGTTCTTTGCCTGGATTTGTGTGTGTGTTTGTATGTGTGGTTAGTATCAAAATTAGTTCAAATACTTCATCTGAAACACTTTAAATCTTTAGACACCATTAAAGTTGCAGGCTGTTTATCATTTTAAAATAGACTTCAGCAACATTAATACATTCTTTCATGTGACTGCATGGTTTAATGAGTCACATGTCTCATTGTACATTCAAAAATGTTCACAAATTTTACCAGTATCTAAAGAGTGAAAGAATTACAAATAAATCATCTACCCAGGCCTGGCTAACATTTTTCAGACATGGGAACAGTCACTTCCACTTTGCTATTTGAAGAACAATATGCATCCGTTTAGAAAGAGCACAGTTTTGTTATGGTCACAGTCTGTATCTGTGTGTGTGTGTGTGTGTGTGTGAGAGAGTTTGTGTGTGTGTGTGTGTGGGCTCTCAGTTTCTTCTATTCCTCCGCCCTGTTTGAGGAAGTGGTTTTACCTCAGCAGCATTCAGACGCACAGCTCGGTCACGTCTCTTGCTCTGGAGCAGAGAGAGGACAATCTCTCACACACTGAGCCTGCTTACAGCAACACTCTCTCTCTCTCTCTCACACACACACACACACACACACGTAGACACGGATGAAAACACACACACACAGACACACACACGCATGAAAACACACACAAACACACGCATGAAAACACCCACACACACACACAAATACTGCCTTACACTCTCTCTCTCTCACACACACACACACACATGCTGAAAACACACACACACACACACACATATGCATGAAGACACACACACACACACACACACATGCAACACACACATACACATGCATGAAACACACACACACACACACACACATGCATGAAAACACACACACACACACACACACACACTGCATGAAGACACACACACACACACACACATGCATGAAAACACACACACACACACACACACATGCATGAAGACACACACACACACACACATGCATAAACACACACACACACACACACATGCATGAAGACACACACACACACACACACACACATGCATGAAGAAACACACACAAGCACATTCATCGACTGCACCTTAACAGTTTTCAGGACCCGGTCAACTTCCTGGGAGCGGAGCTGAATCAGTCGAGCCTTCTCCAGACTGTCTGTCTGAGTCTGCAGAGTCTCTGATACACACACACACACATACACACACCACACACACACTATAATTACTGAAGCACAAAAACACCTCTCACACACACATGCATGCACATACATAAAAAAGACTTTTAACATCAGTGAAACAAACACACGCATGCACGGACGTGCGCGCACACACACACACACACACACACACACACTGAACGTTACCCAGCAGCGCAGGGTCAGGGTTGGCCAGGAGAGGAGAGATAGAGACATATGCACCGTCCATCGCTCTCCCTAAAGAAACCGGAAAGCAAGCACCTGAGACCCTTCCAGGAACGCTCATTTGGATACAGGGGATTCACACGCTAACACACGTTCACACAGAGGGGGATCTCCCCAGCACGTTGGCGCGAGCGCAGCGCAGCGCAGTCCGGTCTGCGCAGACCTGCGCAGTCGCACTCACGGTTGACGGAGCACACGGTGAAGGAGCAGCGGGGGGGCAGCTGCGGGCGGGCGCAGTCCTCCAGCCGTCGAGACAGGAAGAGGAGCTTCAGAGCCCCGCCCTCATCGCAAAGATCCACCAGATCTGAAACATAACGTAACATAACATAATGATGTAACATAACATAACATAACATAATGATGAGAACAGGCCATTCAGCCCAACAATGCTCACCATTTTCCTGACTAAATTAGTGCTCTGAGTACCCACAAACTAGATAGTATCTAACACTGTATCAAGCCTTGTCTTGGAACAAGCACATGCGACACCAATATCCACACATTATCCACTCACACTACAAGTACCCACATTCAAATTCACACACACACAGATGCGCACAGTCAATACCCACACACACACACACACACACACAATCAATATCAACATTCACACACACACACGGCCAATATTCCCCACAGATACACACACTATCAATATCCACATTTTAACACATGCAACACATGCTACCAATATCCACATCCAGAAATAATCAATATCCACGTGCAAAGCTGCACGCGCATGAACCTTGTGCATGGAAATGGCAAATTAATGGCTAAGGCTACTCAATAAGAAGGGCGATGATAGGATTACAGGCCAAGACTACAGTCAGAGGAAGTGGATCTGACAATCATCATTAGTCACACCTGCACGGTATCCATTCACACATACATGCACACGCACATCAGGAAGTGGCCTTCATTAGTGCATATGCGTTGACGAGGCTTGTAATGAGCGCTTCATTAGCGCCGCTAATGTGACCGGCGGTATTGCGGGACTCCGCGGCGGTAAGAGGACACCCCGAGCCGCATGAAATATTTAGCGCCCCTGTCAGCGGCCGCGCACCTCTCCTTCCTCGGCTGACGCCAGCCGGGTCACGCTGGACTTTGACGGCAGGTCAGCAGACAGTTAGCGCTCTCCTGTAGCCCTACCTGTCCTGCGCAGACTGCAGATCTGTTAAAACTCCTGTACCAGAGGGGGGTCGAGGGGCAGTTCCATTTCAATTAAGCCAGCTTGGGAAGCCAACTGAAATTCTATTAATTAATTGGTACAATCCCTGTAGAACATTATGGATGTAATTTTTTCAATTCATGAATTGAACTGTAATTAATTTCCATCAAATGGAATTGACCCCCAACCCCGATGGGAGAAAACACTGTCGTGTACAGATCCCTACCTTCTGTCTCCTGATGTGTGTCATGAGCATTCTGGAACAAAATGGCTGGTGTGCATCACCCATGATGAGTGGCATGATGATGAAAATGAGAATGATGATATTCTTAAGAGTAAGAATAATCATCACCATAATCATTGTCGTCATCATCATCATTAGTAGCAGAAGCACTTGTAGTTTTAGCTGGCCTACCATCAATCCCAATCTTCACCATTTTGTGTTAAATGAGGATACTAATATGAAATTAGTTTGAGGGCAACCCTTGAGTTCTAACACCTTCCAGTCACTGCTGCTGCTCTCTCACCGGTCTTGGACAGCTCCAGTTTGGCTTTGATGTGCTCCAGCAGAAGGATGACAGGGCAGTTTGTGTTGACAAGGAACTGCTCATTGTCTGAAAGGGAGAGATGATAAAATGATGCTTTGTCACATTAATGCTAGTTATTGTATTAACATTTCACAAAACACGCTCACACAAACGCAAGCACGCACACATCCAATAGGAAAAACACAGATATTTTGTATCCAGGGGTGTCCATAAACAGGGGGCAAAGCCTCTGGCACTTCCAACACCTACTCAAATTTATGATAATGACCCTTAGGTCTAGGTCAGATAACAGACAGATGACTCAGCAGTAAGCATTCAGCCAGAACACCAATTAAATAATGAGGGTTATTTAATGAATACATTATTAAAATTCAAAGCACTTACAGTACAGCTCCATCTCAACATCAATTACCAAATGAGGTTTAAGCCAGCTGTATGTAAATGGACATGTTGCAAACTAAACTAAGGCAGTTAAGGTCTGCTGGTGGCAATGAGAGGAAGAGTAAGAGTAAGACCAAAGATTACAGACAGAAGAGCTGATAAAGGAGTGAAGAGCACGCCTCTTACCTCCGTGCCTGAGGTAGACAAACATGGCAAGAATAAGAAGCAGGGTCCTCGTTAAGAGAGGCTAGCTGGGGATGCTGTGGTCCGGAGGTCTAGTTAGCCCTTGGTGTTGCTCGGCTGGTGTGACAGACCGGCTGCTCTCTGATGCCTTACACCTGCAGGTCATGTGAGAGTGTAGCACTGCCACTGCAAGAAAAGTCAGCCCCTCGCATAGCACAAACCTGTCCTTTATATTTTTACGTCCTTTCCAAAGCCTATCGTGTCTGCTTTCAGCATCATTTTATTACCTAAATCTTCTCAGGGATGTTGACAAGTCGCCAAGCAAAGTCAAACAATTTTGCTTTTTGTCTCTTAGGACTATACACCCTCCCCCTTCACTGTATGGTAGTACCACATTTTAAGCAGAAATGTAAAGTCATACCGGATTCAAACCCCCTGCCCCTCCCCCCTCCCCGACCGCAATTGGCTCTTCATTAGAGGCAGAAATGTGCTCCTTTGGAGACTGTAAACCGCCTGAATCTTTCTCGATACCATCAATTTCTCTCAGCAGTTGGATTTGAGTAAAGTTTCGTTTTTCAGATTGCATTACAGTTCTACAGTTACTGTGATGTCGTTGGCTTCGCAGTGGAGACCAAACGTAACCCAACCTGCCGAGATCACTGCCATGAGAAATCAACTTTTATGAGGACATCCTACACCACGGTTTTACTGTTTCGAAAACACTAATATGTAATGAAGCTAATCATGGCACATATTTTACCTGATAGACCTATCATCAAGAGCGTATTTTTTTATTTATACAGGAATAACATTGTATACAGGAGACAAGCAACAGTAATGGCATTTCCGCCCAGATTCCCTCCTGCAATCTGATAGAAAGGAAAGGGAAAAAGCTGGCAGCCCTGCCTTCACCTTCTGAAGGATTTCTGAGAAGGTACAGGTGGGGACAACTAACCGCAACACCAAACATAACAGACAATAGCAATTATCAAATTTCTACTTGAATATTTATTTTTATTTTAATACGCGAATGCATGTTCCCACTTCAACCAGTTAAACAAATTCCATGATTTTTGATTTCCATTTCCATGATTATGGTACTTTTAAATTATAACAGGAAATTACAGAAGGTTGAAAAATATTTGCAAATAAAAACCTTGTTCGTACTGTATGTACTTCTTACCAGACTTTTGGTAGCAAGCTTAGATATATTTTCTAAGCCCATGGTTTCGGAATGAGATTCAACATGAACATACGGGTGTGATTTTCAGGTGTCCACATACTTTTGGAAATATAGTGTATATACGCATATCGAGCAAATAAGCTTCAGGTAAAAAATTGTTCTTTAGTACTAGTTTGAACGGCAACTAGCTAGCCAGTCTACTTGTCTGACAATATAGTGACAATATAAACAAATTAATTAACATATTCGAATTACAGCTCACTTGTGAGAAGGATGTAAAAAAAAAAAAACATTCTGTTGATTAAGAATCCCACTGAAAAAGAATACAACTTGCTCTGCAAAATGTAGTTCTCATTGATAGAAAAATGCAGCAGATTCTCATTCTTGGCACTGCCTGTTCCCCTCTGGACTTGGGGCTGGGCCGGACAAAAGCCCTCCGATTCCGGGGAGGGGAACCCGTGTGGGCGGGCACCGCTGAAGAACCAGCACACTCACTCCGTGTGAAGGCCCAGGGCCCGGTCCAAAAACCTGGCGAAGTTCTGAGGCTGTCCCGGCAGAAAGGGTGTGAGAACAGACAGGTCCATTGTTCTCAGTGTCTCAGTCAGTGTGCTGTGGGGAGGGAAGAAATGCACAGAACAGGGAGCCAGAAAACAGTGCAGAGACCCCTGCAGGACACAGAAAAACACTGCAGCAGAAGCAGCGATTATTATTGAATAAAAAAAGAAAACTGATAGGCCAATAAAATAATGTGGCATAATTCATGCCCTTAACGGTATACCGATTTAACAGGTTATAAGAATTAAGTTGAAAATAAGTGATGGCAGAGTTCACAGAACACAACTGCATCAAACACACCTGCTATAGCTCTACACCAAAATCATAACCAATGCTGTAGGAAGATGTGGGAATGTAAGGGCAAGAAAGGAATTGCCACTGACCTGCAGGTGCAGTACAACAAGTGGGAGTCTGCATGCAACTGTTTGGCAAGCTCTAGCTGGTGATTATCCATCAGCTTGTCATTGACCACCACCAGCAAAGGCCGTTTCGCTCCCAGTGCCTCCAAACAACTTCCCGCCCCTGCGAAACAATGTGCGGTAAGCATGACGCATTTGGACTCATAAAGTCTTTCATATACTGTGAATGGTATAGAATAGCTCTGTTAAAACAATGATAATCACATGTCATTTCAGTACCAAATGAGGAACTTTTGGGTCCCAAGAGTTAGGGTGCACACATACCTGCATGGCTGATGACCAGGTCAGCATCCCTAATATCTTCTGCAATAGAATCTTTGAAGCGGAAGGCGTGTACCAGCAGCCCAGCACAGCTGTCTGGACCAGGAAGAACAGACCCACGGCCCACCTGGAGAACCAGCTTTTTGTAACCTAGAGCTGAGAGCGCCTTCAGGACAGAGGAATTAGAAAATTGTAGACTGCTCATTCCATGGGAATTAAACATTTAAAGGTGTAAAATAATAAATATACGATTGAAATATAATTAATTGGACATTCTAATGATGATTTAGAAATCACTAGAGGTTATTGTGACTTGGAATTTTGGAGAAAAAAAAACCTTCCCAAAAAACCCTATTCCTTAAGGGTTAATACCTGGCTAGCGAATCGTACCAGCTTGTCTAGAAATAGTTAGCCACGGAACTACACCGTCCAGCTGGTGGATGACAATAAAAACTAGTCAAGGAAACTTGAACGAAAACGTTAGCTACGTTTCGTATTTTGCTCATCTTGATAGCCATCGTACCTAATGCTATATATTGCTGGACAACTGACTGGCAGCAGTAAGCGATCAACAAAAAAGCTCAGTGTTGGCTGGCCAGATGAAGGACCACTTGAAATTCTTTATTATCGATAGTTAGCTATTATTTTTTGCAATGTAACAGAATTTCACCTGAGTCGCTTCTTCAGACGTAATACTCTCTATAAGCTCATCAAAACTCGTGGTTCCAACGGTGACGAATACAGTCTTCATACCAGTAGTGTGACAATCACAGGACATTTAGGAGCTATTAAATATACATAATTTAATAGAATTTATTGTACAAATAACGTCGCCCAGTTTCGATGGTTTCTTCTTCTTCCCCAGAAATTGAGGATTGGCTATATAATTTAAAGGTGCAGTCGCGCCACCTACCGCGGTGGAGTGCGAATGTACTGCATGACACCAGGAACTTCACATTCCTCTCCTCCATTTGCTAACCCTGTGGAACAATAAATAAGCCCTCTACACTACACTATATGCCCCAATGTAATGCGTGCATTTGAGGAAAAATATATAATCTTCAATGCGTGTATTTATGCATGTGTTTGAGTACAAATATACATCTTTTTAGACTAGGAAATTGTTACTGCTCACTGATAGAAAAGTTATCACTTCACAGACTTATTATGCATTTGCCCGTAAATCAGATATCTCAAATTCAATGGATAAATTGCAGCAAACTTAGCAAGGAGTTTAAACCTCAGGTTCAAATTACTAGACCACAGAAGCATGTTACAGCTGGAAGAGGTACTTGTACTCTGTGTATTCTGAGTAACTGTTGAAGTTCATTTAGATCTCTGTGTTTAAACCCTTTTTTTAAAATTCATTGCAGTAGATCCAGACCTTCCTTTCAATCAAGAGAAAACCTTGGAAACAATGTGTGGGGACTGTCCCTGCTTTAAACCATGTTGACAATACTACCATCTGGTGGCTGTTAAAATACACATGCAATCACATTCCTGGTTAGCAATATGCAATCACACTTCTGGTTAGTAACTTGAAGCTCCTTATGACAGTCACATTTTTTGGCTTCCAGAACCAGAGACCAGCTGTTCCATTTTCTCCTCAACATGCAAAATTCTCCAATTTGGATGAAACTGGTCAGTGTTCTTTGCAGATGTGCATAACGCCTTTAGCCATGCCCGATATGGCTGAAAACATTTCTTTGGTGCTCTTCCAGATATGCCCACTCGAAGAAGGGCATATTTTTAATATTCATATTTCATCTGCATTTTTCATGTTAATATTCACTCTTAATGTCTAGGTGGTGCCCTAAAGGAATTACTAAGGAACCACTGCTTGTTGTATGTCACTGAACATGTAGGCCATATCCTACAAAATGAAGGTGTACAGTACTGTTTTTCATGCTTTGAATACATCAAATGTATAACCTTCCTGAGTAACAAACAATAGTAAGGAAGCAACCACATATATTCCCATATGACTGAACTGCAATGGATTTAGTTGTAACATCACTGTATGCAACAGCCACGTTCTCTTTCCTTCACCATCATGCAAACATTTGTGAAACTGCAAGGCCCAAACTCCTGAAATTTATCATGAGTATTCCACATGTGAAAATGAGTTTCTAAGAAACAGCACCCACATTTCCTGGATTCATGGCCATGCCTGTAATAACTGTAATGTAGGCAAATACATTTTGTTAGAAAATTTTCCTTTTCTCTTTGAAACCAAGCACTGCAGACCTCTGATATTCACGTCTTTAGATTTGAATTAACATTGGCAATGTGCAGTCATGCACTGGCTGCCATAAATAGAAGAGATATCCACTAAACTGATTTAAAGCACCTTTTTCCTTCATATATCCTTCAAAACCTTCAAATATGTCATGCAAGTACTTGGGTGTATTGGTGTCTGTTTGTTACATATTCAAAATGGTCAAACGCATAGTGCAGGAACCAAATTGTAAAGCAACATAAGCACCCAGATGTGAACGTCCATTATATGTACTTTGCATAATAATAAAATTATACAAAAATAACAAACATTCTCAATAGTTAAACATTTGCTATTTCATTTTACCACAATTCATGCACTTTTACAAATTCATTCACCCGTAGTGTTATTTGTCTTCACGTTTGTTACAGGATGTTTCTATAGGAAAAATAATAATATGCAATTCAATATATGCACGCAAACAGCTGATGGAACACAAACACTGGAACTCGAGAGGGAGTGGGCATACCTGCATGGCAAGAAATGCAATCATCAGCTTTCAAACAAGAGGGTCAACCCCCCCAGCCTGAGACATGGATCCAACCCACAGAAGGGAAGAGAATGATGTCATCAAGCTAAGGGGAGGCAGGTCATTCCATTAAACATGCTCACTTGAGTGTGCAAAAAAAAAAAAAAAAAAAAAAAAAAGGTCATGTGCACATCATAATGTAAAAATGCCATTTACCACCATTTGCCTTGTCTTGCTTGTTGGTGAGATGCTTTAAATGTTTCCATGGATGCAAGAGAATACTGCAGTGAAACCACCCTGCCAATTCTGTATAAAAAATATATATATATACATATGTATATATAAATTTATTTTAATACCATGACGACTGGAGGAAAAAAAAAAACAAATCTGGGACGGGAATTTATAGGCTGAAAGATGACTAATCCTCAAGGGCCAGTGGGTTTTCCAAAGCACCTCTCAAATCACGACCAAGGGTGCCGGCGCCAAACTACAGGAGCTAAGACCAGGTGCTTTAGATTAGCAGCAGAGGAGAATGCCCAGATGAGAACCCTCTTCCTGCGCTGTCACGACAGACAGAAAAAAACGACAGCACGATGCGAGACGGCGTAGAGAGGAACTGCACGGACTCAGGAACCACCCACACACAAGTTAAGACTGAAATCATTTAAGGCTCAATTAATTCTCCATTTAAAACCATATATACTGTAGTCACCAAAGCAAAAACACATCATAGAGTATAAAATAAAATAAAAAGGCATTAAGTATCTAACACTGTAATTAAGGTTTTAATAAATAGATTATTGACAGAAAAAGCATAGTAAAACAATGACCAAAAATAATCAAATAAAATGAAGTTAGATAGGTCAGGGGTCCATCTTACACGACAGCCACCGCGTAATCAAAGATACAAAGAACCAATCATAAAGATTAAAACTGGGGCCTCTGATCACTCTAACTGCAATGCGCCCCGTCCTTAACTTTGAGTATTTACTACAAGCAGCTCAAATTTTCTGATACTTAATAATATCACGTGTTCTGCCAGTTACTGAAATCAACAAGAAATATATTTTACAATTTTTCTCTTTTACAAATTTAATTGCTTAGTGGAGTTACTCGGTTTTAAGGGCAAAGCACATTGTGCTTAGATTGAAGAGAGGCCATGAAATTTAAAGCAGGGGATATGCCGAACAAGCACCTTCACGGACGCGGTCCTGAGCGAACCCTCAACCGCACCCCCCCCCCATTTCCGTAACCCTGCAATACCAATACCATCCCCCACCTCCCATCCACCCCTCCCCCCCATCACAAGTCTCTGTCTTCTCTGTGTGTTCTCCCAGCATCACCAGGGGGCTCCTTATTGGTCAAACCAGCAGATGTGTGTGCATTCCAGGGGTCAAGAGGTTCGCCGATGAAGGGGGCTCAAAGGCCCCCCCCCCCCTTCTGTTCAAACAGGGAAAGCCGCCCTCCGACCCCCAGTTCAGCGGCGAAAGGGCTGGGTGTCCCAGGTGTGGTTTAGGGGCAGGAGGTGGGGGGGGGGGGTGGTCTTAAGTCATCAAAGCAGAGACACTGAGTGAAGGATGTCCGGCCAGGTAACGTGTCTGTAACAGGAAAAATAAAAAAAGAACAAAAGCAATCAATTATTTTGTTTTTCCTACTCCTTTCACATTTTACACATTTAACATATGCTTATGATTCCATGGACACTTTCTCCAAAAAACATTCAAACCAAAAACCAAAAAAATGTTTTTTTTTCCATAAGTCTTGATACTGCAATAAGTGTACAGTCAAATCACATGAACTGCGGCATCTGTCAAGAAGTGGAATCTGTTTTCCATGTGAAGCCCTCTTCTTTTAGGAGTACATGTATGGCGAAACAGGACCTGCCCAAACACACATTACAAGTCCCCTGCCGGTCACTAACAATATCCAAATTAAGGATCAACGCAGGTACAAACCAACTGTACAGCAAGAAAAAATTTCCAGTCTCTCTGACTGCCCCAGGCTCTGAAATCAGCCACTCCAAATTTAACTGCACCTGTATCGTAACAACCAATCAGGACAGCTCCGTCCAAGGAGGCCACACTGCCTGCCTGTCAATCCAGTTGCACGTTCACAGCACTGCCAGAGCAGGCAGAATGGGGCTACACAATTAAGAGCAGAGCATAGATACTGCAGAGATGGTGCTAAAGCTAGCGGTCTAGCATAGAATAAGTAGAAATTAAAATGCTGTAGCAAAAATATTTAATTCAAAACAAAAGTTGGTCTGTGGATTATTGCTATTTTTCTTGCTTCTTGCCGCAGCTAGCTAACACTAACTCGACTGCTACCTGCTGCACTCTTCTCCAATGCTTTCAATGCTCTACATGCCCTCTCTCTCCAGTACTCAGATGTCAGCCAGCGCACGTGCATGTGTTTGGAGGGAAGGGCTTTGAAAAGAGAGCGGAGGGGAAGGGGTGGGAGGCGACGGAACTCTTTATTAAAATGTAAATCTAGCTCTCTCTCTCGCTCGTTTCTCCAAACTTGCACACTGCACCTTCATGCATGTCTCGCATCCACAACAAAAAAACAACTGAGAAGAGACGTGAGATGTGCCGTCTCAGATCAGACTCCCAGAGAGCATCAAAGAGGTGGCCCTGATTAGTGAGTGCAAAGATCTCTGAATGGATTTGTTAAATATAAACACATTACATTTACGTTAAGCAGGCCCAGCCATTGCCCCTTCCGCAGAATACATATTTTTAAACACACAAACCATCAGTGCAGTTAGGTATGTTCATGCCGAGTGTCGCGCTCAAGGCGACAGCACATACGAGCCCAGTTCCCTAACTGCTACACCACGGTGCCTTCCAGCATCAACAGAGCCCCGAAACGCGCTCCTCACCACGGGGCTCCTCCAGAAAGGAAACCGCACAGGGGAGCGCGGAGCGAGCCGGCCGGCGGCAGCGGGAAGACACCGAGGGTCACATGATCCACAGGCTGATTTGGGGGCAGAATTCCAGCCGACCAACGCACTGGAGCACAGATGAGCAACCCCAAACATCCCTTATTCTTAAAATACGCTCTCTTTTTTCAAACGTACTGTCCTCCTTATTCCACTCCGCGCCGCCCGGCTCTTGGTGTGAAAGGTGCTCTGTGACTAAGGATTATTATTGCCGTTATTTTTACGATCCACTCATCAACTCGCTGGCCACTCAGACGGCTGGCGCGTGTGACACATCCTCCCACCCTCTCCCATTTCCCTTTTTCGTTTGGTTTGAGACAAAGGCGCTATTGCTGGGCTGCTATTGCTCTTTTTGGATTTTCATTCGTTACTGGCTATTTATCAGTGGCTGGCCCTTGCAAGCAGAGCATTGTACATACAGTGGCACTGGCCTGGCACAAAAGGTTTCACCTCCTACTACACCCTTATCTGTGATTGGAATATATAACCACAGCTTTATCATATCACTGTGTCGCCCTTTACATTTTTTCCACACAAACAGGATTTCTGCCCTGGAGCACGGCTGCACAAATAAAATGGACTCGCTCATCATGATTAAGTCCATTATTCAGATTAGCATTATATTTCTGTATGACCCTAAACAAACAAATGAGGCACGTTTCAAGCACAAACACTTAGCAGACCATTAACAATAGTGGCATGGAGGCTATATTGGGATAATAACCACTGTTGGTCTGAGATAGGAAGTACAAAGACAAACAGGAAGAGGAGTCCTGACCTGCTGTATGTATCTGGATGAGTGTCTGTGTGCCTTCTTGAGAGGAAGACAGGGGGAAAAAATGCAAAGATAAGCAACCCTGAGCAGCAGATTCACACAATGGCAAGCACACCAGAAGGAAACGCTATTTGACTGCAGCATTGCATTAAATGCAATATTTACCACATCACCACAGCCAGATGCGTCATTTTAACACTGGGAATATTCTCAATTGTGGGACTATTCTTCTGATGTGACCTTCAGTTTTACACTACAATTTATAGCGCAGAAGTATGTGTCAGTGTGTGTGTGCGCGTGTGTCTGTGTGTGCGCGCGTACATACACACATGTGTGGTGAGCCAGTTTTTCACACAGTGCCAAAATCTGTTTCCTGTTTTGGAACGACTTTTATTCAGGATATTGCGTTTCCCTCCTTCCCCAGGAATCTCCCTCTTCCACTGAGTTCTGCTCCTTCTCTGTCCATTTCTTACTCTCTCTCGCTCCATTTCTCCCTCTCTGTCTTTCCCTCAACCTCCCAAGAGTTAAAGCAGTTTGCTCTTCATGCCACATTCTACCGATGACAACCAGCCAACCCTGCTGACACCTACTCCTGCATCTCCCTCCATTCCTCTCTCCCTCTCTGCCCTCCAGTTGTAGTTTCGTTCCAGATTTTTCACTGTCCTCGCCTTCAAATCCCATACTGCACATCTCACATTGGTGCCGCCCACAAGGATCCCAGCGCATGCCAAAGCCATCAAACAGAAGCCAGCGTCGCTTATTTCACAGAGCAACGTACTTGTGTACAACACCACTTCAGAACACATATATACACCTGCACGCGTTTATCGGCCCACTTATGTTCAGGAATGTCTGTGCCTGTGGTGGAATTTCAGACGCCGTGCTAAGACACTAAAGTCAGGAGTAATCTGAAGGAAAAGGCAAGTTTGAGAAAACGCCCCAACAAATAAGAGTGCCCTCCCCGACCCCCGACCGCCGACCCTCGACCCCCATTGATTTTGGGGCCTCACCTGGAGGTACTGAGAGATGCGGGCCCCAGGCCTCACTGGACCACGCAAGCGGTGCAGCACTGCTCCTGTTTCTCGGGCAGAGTGGCGTAGTTCATCTGCCGCACGATCTCGGCGAACAGCTCGTCCACCATGGTCTTGCTCTTGGCAGAGGTCTCAATGAAGGGGCAGCCCCACTCCTGGGCCAGCGCCCGGCCGTCCGAGCCCGACACCTCGCGCTCCGACTCCAGGTCCACCTTGTTCCCCACCAGGATGAGGGGCACCTTCTCGAAGCGCTTCACTCGCACGATCTGGTCTCGCATTGGTCGGATGTCCTGGGGGAGGGCGGAGAACGAGGTGAGGAGCGCAGTGGGGTGCAAGAGCGAAAAAGAAGAATGAAGGAATTTACCTGAGAGCCAAAGGTGAGGAGGGGAGAAAGCACTGGATGCTTTAGTAAACCAAACTGCATGATCGGATGGCTGCTCTCACTCTCTCGCACACACACTCACACACAAATAACTGTCTTTCAACAACCACAAGCGCAGTCAATACCCATCATTCAATAAAACCTTCAAAACGACTGCAATGGTTACAAGGGTGTCGTCATTTATTGAGTCTGGTCTGTCCAGCCAAGATTAAAAAGGTGTAGGAAGCACATAGCCCTGCAAACTACAAAAAAGTATACCCACAAAATCTTAAGCTACATGCAAGCTATACAAATTCTCTTGTGACAACACAGGGAAGCAGTACCCATCACCTGACACTGGTGGTTGATGCTGAATATGCTGAATATGAATATGATGGTCCATTGCAGGTGAAACTGAAAGTGATTTGGACAGCTGTTTATTGCATTTTTCTTTGGACCTGCAGTTCACATGGTTTTTCTAAAACATATCCAAGGGGCATTCGACTATCCAGAAAGCAGGCACATGAGCAGGGAGGGGGTGAATAGCTGGTTTTCTTCATTATGCGTTCTTGGGTCCTTGCATATTAACGCTTATTTATTCTCATTTGTCACCTTGCATCAAAGTAGTTTTGTCACACAAAACACCCAAGCCTGTAACGTTACCCAGGAGGCCCACATGTTTGACTCCGTGGGTTTATATATTCTTCAAGGCTGTAAAGCTCATGCTTATCTCCATACGTGATATTATCAGTCCTTCATTTGTGCATCTAACATGTAATCTTTTCCTCAAGAGAGGAAAGACTTTGAGAAGCAGTAGCACCTATGAAGTTACGTGCTCGTAAGCCAACTCTGACAAGTAGCTGGCTAGCTACTCTTGATAAATCAAGTGGTACAGTCATTAGCTATGATAATCGTTGGAAGCAATTTCTCTGAAAGGCAAGTGTGGGCGTCAAGATAGCCATACTGTAACAATAAATGCAATGAGAACAGCTATTTAAGCATATCTTAACAATGGCTATATAATTCCAAAACGAGTCCGCACAGTAACGTTACTGAAATGATTATGCAGAGCAAATCTGCTAGCTAGCATTATTTGTCCATCTTACAGAGGGTGGTACCGTTACTAGCAAGCTGAAGCTGGCTTGCAAGAGCAAAGCGACTTTTTCATCAGTGATTGATTAGCATATTATCTGCATTAGATATAGTACGTTACCTGAAATGACTGCTGGTTGACGAGACTGTAGACCAGAATGAAGCCTTGGCCGTTCTTGATGTACAGATCTCTCATGGAGGCGAACTGTTCCGTGCCTGCCGTGTCGAGGATCTCCAGCACGGAAGGCGACGAGTCCACCTCGATCTCTTTCCGATAGAAATCCTCAATTGTCGGGTCGTATTTCTCGATAAAAGTACCCGTGACAAACTGGACAGTCAGCGCGGACTTGCCGACGCCGCCGCTTCCAAGAACGACTACTTTGTACTCCTTCATGAGTGTGCACGAGCTTGACCCGAGCTAGCCAGTTAGCTTAGCATAAATCTACGGAACTGTATAAAATGGAGCACTCAAGACAGCTCAGAAAAGCTACCCCCCTCGAGTGACACGTTTGGCGTGGCGTGGCTGTTTTGTTTGTACATAGGCTCACAAAATAGCCTGCCGGCTTTATACGAAACAAAAAGAGAACAAGGCGATCAAAGTCTTGAGTTCAACTAAAGCGTGCCATTCCCACAACGCCCCTCCACGCTCGTTCCCGATAAAGAGCCTAATGCCTGGTTCTATCCTCGCAGAGTACACATAGCTGTTACCTTGAAACGAATTTCGGTGGTCCGTCGCTAAGACCTTACAATGCACGTGTGCTCCCGGTCATTTCTAGGTGGTTATCCAAGGAGGAACGACAAACCACGAATCCATTGTCGTCTTCATATTCTGGGACCATGCGAATGAGTCTCCACAATCCACGGTATTCACCAGCTAGTATCATACCGGTGTCGCACTATCTGTCACATGCATATTCGACGGATGCCTGCCTAGCTTTGCTAAGCCATCGACTCCCCTCGCCGGGACTGTCGGTATTCCAGCTTGCTAGCTACAATTTTTAAAAACGATTTTTGCAACAAGTTAAAAATGTAATTCGTTACCGTCTCCTCAATTGCCTGTTTATGGTGAAACTGAAAACTCCACTCCCCTCCGTTTCCGCCGGCCTCTCTCTTTCCCCTCCCTTTCGCGCTCGCCCTCTCCCTAGTCGCTGCAACAAGCTACAGAGCGCTGATCAACGCCGATCACAGCCACAGGCGGTCCAAACGGCGGTTTGTTAGACCTCACAATGCACAGTCCCTACAGATCAGCTACGATAAATATAATGATCACTTCAGCATTGCATGCACCATTGTAACCTGCTGGACTAACGTTGATTGCTGTGTTAATTATAAAATAACGCCAATCGTTTCCCCACTATTTCCTAGATAGCTGAGCCATGTTTCATTGCCCTTTAATCAGACACAAGAACCGGTAAAATGTATGTTTTAATTGGTCTCCACAATGAGAGTTCTTCGTTCTCATTGGTTCTCCCTAGTAGTGAGGCGGAGCCTAGGAAGGGATAGCCCGGTTAGGTGTCACGTGACAACAATACTGGGGAGAGGCCATAGAGACGTCTACGCTCTATGGTAGAGTCGGCCGTGAAAGCGAAATGAGTCCCATTAAATGGGGAAATAAATTGATAAATAGTATTAATAGGAAAGAAATATAGGCCACTGCGAAAACAACATAAATGGAATACTGCATTTACCAAATCCAACCCGAAATTATACAAAGGACTTCATTATGCGGTCATTGTTTTCCATTACATTACATTTATTTGGCAGACGCTTTTATCCAAAGCGACGTACAAAAAGTGCATTTCATGGTCATAGACAACTACTAAACACAGGTTCAGTAAGATACAATACTTATTTTGTACAGCTATTTCTAGCGAAGGACACAGTTTAGTTCACACAATGAACACTATTCAGACCTAACCTCCGCAAAGCCAACTCGGCAGAAGAATAAGCTACAGTATTAGGACAAATACAAATGACCAAAAAGTGCTGGGATGGGGCAACATGTAACAAGTATCATGACAAAAAAAAGGGGGGTGGGGGATTTAGAGTGAAATATACAGCGTGGTGGTGGTTAGTCTAGGTATAGTCTGAAGAGATGAGTCTTCAGGCCACGGCGGAAGATGGGTAGTGAGGGGGAGGTTCGGAGAGGGACGGGGAGTTCGTTCCACCACTGGGGAGCTAGGGTGGAGAAGCTCTGTGATCTCTTTGGTCAGGTAGAATGGGTTACAAGGCGCCCTGCTGCTGCAGAGCATGTGAAAGATCTTCTCAACGTCACAGGCAGTCTCTTCAATCCAGTAAATAGTGTAGGGTGACCGCAGGGATACAGTAATAATAATTTTTTCAAAAGTGCGCTGATTGCATGTGCTGAGATATGTTTTGCACAATGTGTGAATTGCTGTATATCACAGATTGCTTTGCAATTTATTGTAAGGTAGGCATCCATAAAAATGGGACCCTGAAAACTGAGCAAATACATACCAATATGTTTATAAACATGTATCCATAGGCCAATATTGCTCTAAGGACCATTTTGCTGTTTTTTTGTCCTTTGTTCTACACTTCTTGTTTTGGCTTCACGTGCTTAAAGGGGAGTGACAAAATACAGTACTGTGGTGAACATTCTGCAATGAAACTCCAGCTGCCAACTAGAACCCTCCTGTAGCAAGTAGTAGTAATGACAGGTAGGAATGTAAGATAAGAATGTAACAATACACATATGTTTGGGGGAGACAGGGAGGCATGTCACCCCCCAATATATTCATTTGAATGAATTTCTCGACCACCTAGTATGCTTGTGACTTGACATCTGACTATGCGAAACTAGGCGGCTGATCCACTATCTATACCCATTATTCCAGGTCAGGGTCGCAGGAGGTACAGGAGCCTATGCCAGCATGCATTGAGTGAGAGCCAGAAATACACCATGAACAGTTCGCCAGTCCATTTCAGGGCACACACATCACACATTCATGGCCAGGGGCAATTGTGGAGGAAACCACAGTACCTGGAGGAAACCCACATGGACACTGGGAGAACGTACAAGCTCCACACAGAATTGGGCGGAATTCAAACCAAGGACCTACTTGCTGTGAGGCAACAGTGATACTTATTGTAATACCATACCATCTGGCCTAGTAGTGTGTCCCCCTCAAAGCTGAAATGAAACCCACAACTATGCAAGAAGCCATGTGGTCAGTCTATAGAATCTGGTGTATACTGTATATTCAAATGCAAAGGTGTAATGCTATACATACTTTGAGGCACAGGGGGCGACATATCCCTAAAGGTGAAAAGCTGAAAAAGGAGCTAAGATTCAATTTAACTGCCAACTTTGTACTTCATTTGATTAACATGTGTAGGGGTACTTTTCATTTAGTTCCAATGCTTTTTCAGCTACAAGCAACTTAATTCTATTGTAGAAGTTAGGGCCAAACTGTTTACAGTTGGAAACAGTCCATGCATCATTGTACGTCAGCTGAGTTTTTATCACTTTTAATGCCCACAATTGCTTTTCAGATATAGTCTAACAGTTGATTCCAAGTCCCAGCCAAGCATTTGCACTTTCCACTATTGCAGCCTGGTTATTTGTAGCTGGTGCCTCCATAATTATAGTAGCTGTGAGCCAGAAGTGAGTGAGCAGGGGTGCAAAAATGTCAAACATTCAGCTAAAATATGGTTTCGCTCAATTTAAATTCAGAAATGTGTAGTGCATGAAACATATATTTTGAAGCCACCTTTATAATCAAACCTTGATCAGGGCCTTTGACAGCATTGGTTTTGAAAGTGGACAATCAAGGAGCCAATATATTTTGTCACTGAGATGCCACATGAAGCTAATTTAGCTTTCTGTCGACCATGTATTTAACTACTTGTCTAAAACCAGACTGCATTAGAAATTACATAAGTGCAATTCAGGTATTGAAAACATAGTATCTGTGATACTGATCCACAAGTGCTATATTGATCAGCAAGACTATATGTGATCATGACATTTGCCTGTATCTGGTATACAAATTTATAGGAACAGACCACAGATGTGCAAAATTACAACACAAACTGACTCTCAGTTCCTGTAAGTGTGGTTGCAGCATTTATAGCACACATACTAGGCAAAATGAGACTTTTCTCACTCTTAGAGGGCTCAAAACCTCGCTGTCTTATGTTATAGTCACTTTTGAGGTTTTCCTTTACGCAGATTCTATAAGAACGTGGCCCATGCTGCTTTTAAAATATTTTTATAAAAGGAACTCAGCATATTGATCAGAAATTCATTACAGTTATCATAAGCTGAATATTTAAATAAAGATTGGTTATGTTTTGTTCATTTGTATTTCGATGATCTCTGTGAAAGGAAAGCATGTTTCACTCAAATGAATGATTATCTGCTTTGTTTTCACAGAAATCTTGAATCTTGAAATTCCCAAAGGCAAAGTCAGCATCATTTCACAGGGTGGCATAGCCTAGGGATTGTTTGTGTTATCCATGACTACATTCTTGGTTTGTCCCGTCATCTATGGTGCGTGCGCACAATAAGTCTGTGGTTTTGCAGTCACATTGGCAATGTTAATTTTAACAGATTTACTCACCATTTACTCATTTTACTCACATAAGGAAGTAGAACTGAACCAGCACCCGGAATCTGTAGGACAGATTAAAAATGCAACATATTCAATTCAATTAAAAAAAGGCACTGGAATACTCTCAACTCACATTTGCTCATAATTTACGATCAAGTAGCACAGCGGTGTCACCAAAAAAAAAGGAAAACGTGCCCTCAAAGAAGAGAGAGATATATCCGAACATAAAAGACTGTGATTCAGATTGATCTGGGTTCTTTTTGGATTAGTGTAATTGACTGATGCAACTGAGAACAACTATCACGTTAACATGAATCCAAGACACCGGTCTCATTTTGCACTAGTTAAAAGGATGTCAGTGCTGTCCTTAACATGTCAGTCGTGAATCTGGTAACCGTGTTCATTGGGTTGCCGAAATTAGACTATGTGTATGATTAAGGCCCTGGGGAACAACAGAGAATCAACGATTCTATTGGAAAAGAGGCTTTCTGAGTGGCTTGATATTCGCTGATCCCTCAAGGAGCAGCAAATGGTCAGTTCTGAATCATCCAGTGTTATCCATGACATTGGCGTGACTGCCCCTCCTGTGACACCAAGTGTGTGAACTAATAACAGCTTCCAGTTGTAATCCTTCTCACCGAGAAGTGTGGTTAAAAATAATCCACATTTCCCAAATGACCAAATGAAAACATTCAGGTTTTTAAACTTCCTATTTCGTCATGGTGTTATAAAAACAGTCAGAAGAACAAAAAGAGAGAGCAAGAACAGGGAAAGGCACCCTGCACACCCAGAGGCAGTCAGAGAGTAAAAGGAGAGAAAATTCTCAAGCTGACTGCTCTTTTGGAACTTTCAAAACTGCACGCTGGGTAAGATAATATGAATATTATATTCAATCTAACAATGGGTAATGGCAGCGAGAATCTACTAATTACAGTCTCACTGAGAGGCTGATCTGTGATCAAAGACTATGTTCATGTGGACGCATTATTGTATGAGGTTTATTCTGCTTCATTGTCTTTGAATTAAAATATGTTTTTCGTTAATCATATCACTCGTTGACCTACCTAGTATTAAAAAAGGAAAATTAAATACTATTCTCTTCATTTCTTTAATATAAATATATGTTAATATATATTTATACTAGTATTAAAAGGAAATTAAATACAAACTGAGCAATTTCTACATATATATATATATATATATATATATATATATATGTGTGAGTGTGTGTGTGTGTTTAAAAACTTTTTTTTGATGTTCAGGCAAATGTAGTGAACTTATTTTTAGATAATGGAAGGAGTGATCAGTGTTTTTTTTTGTTGCACAAGCTTAAAAGTAACAACAGGACAGATAGTGGTATGCAAAAGTTGAGGGTGTGTGTGGAGCGCGTCAAGCTAATTTATTTCTTATACTGTAGTTTTTTTCCTCATTTGACTAATGAAATATCACTCTTTTAGAATACATTTATTTTCTACTGCTTTGGAAAACAGGTCAGACTGCCATAACATGGAAACCCTACTTGTCGTTATTAATAACCGTTAGGGCAGAGTTTCTGGTACTTTCCACAGCTCCCTGTGACAAAATCAGTTGGGTAATGTGTTGGGTAATGATTTGTGTGCTACTGCAATATACCATCAGTCTGAAAGAAAATGCTGAATAAAAACTTGGATTTAAGATTAGCCACATTTTAAAGTAAACATTTGTGCTTGATGTGCTGGCTCAATAGCAAGATGGCCCAAATACACTGTCCTGTGGTGGTTGTCACTTCTATGAGTGAGGACAAAATAAGCACTGATTCGAGCTGACCTGCAAGCTTTTGGCTGTGGGTGAAAAATATCATGAAGCTCTTTGAAAAGGATGCATAATCTGAACATTTCATTTCTTTAATCCAGCAATTTACTGGCTGCTCCATAATCAAATGATTTCGAACAGGTAGAGAAGTGAGTAAGCACTTGTCCTCTCAAACAAATGATAAAATTTGGCAAAAATGCTTTTAAGTGTGTTTACGGCCATACATGTAGCATTCAATGCTAAATGAAATGACACTTACTATTGTTCTTAGCAATATTGACGTGCATTATAAATCATAAGTAACATCCTGTTTTGATATTGGCTGGACTGAACGGCCGCTGGCCCTGCGATGAAAGCCCGTGTGGTGAGTGTGTGCGTATCTCAGTCAGGTTGAGCTGGGAGAAAGATTGTGGGGAGAAGTTGGCACACAGGATGGGGAAAGCCACTGTATTGTGAAAGGGCCCGAGGGACCTGTGGGGAGGTAGTGATGCAACTCCACAAGCTCTTTTTTTTTTTGCTAGTTGTAATTATCGGATGATTCTATCCTCATATGAAACTTCACAGTGGCCCGACAGGTCGTCCTTGCAGCCATGTCCACAGGAGGGTTTGCCTCGGTCTTCTACAGCGAGCCGGCAGTTCTGGGGCTGCTGGCCAATGTGTTCAGTGCCTTTTATGTAGCGCTGCAGAACTTTGTCCATGTGAGGACAGGGGAGCCGGCACAGGGACTGGAGAACACACTCGCAGGTGAGCGGAGACATGAGCGCCCAGGTGCCTGTGTGTGTGTGTGTGTGTGTATGTACGTGTGCCAGTGAGTATGTGTGTGCGTGTCTGTGTATGTATTTGTCTGTGTAGTGTGTGTGTATGTGTGTGTGTGTCTGTGTGTGTCTGTGAGTATGTGTGTGCGTGCATGTGTGCATCTGTGTATGTATTTGTCTATGTGTGTGTGCGTGCATATGTGTGTGTGTGTGTGTGTATGTACGTGTGCCAGTGAGTATGTGTGTGCGTGTGTCTGTGTATGCATTTGTCTGTGTAGTGTGTGTGTATGTGTGTCTGTGTCTGTGAGTATGTGTGTGCGTGCATGTGTGCGTCTGTGTATGTATTTGTCTATGTGTGTGTGCGTGCATATGTGTGTGTGTGTGTGTGCGTGCATGTGTGTGTATGTATTTGTGTGTGTGTGGGTGTGTGTATGTCTGAGTATGTATTTGTCTATGTGTGTGCATGTGTGTGTGCGTGCATGCCTGTGTATGTATTTGTGTGTGTGTGTGCCTGTGTGTGTAAAGCTGTGCGTGTAAAAGTGTGCTTACCCTCTCCAGGTGTGCACCTGATCTTGATTGGAGGGGCGGTGCAGCTGGTGGCCGGGCTGCTCACCTTCCGTAAGTATGACCACTTAGCCGGCACCACCTTCCTGGCGTTCTCGGCGCTGTGGGGCAGCTACGGCGCCACGCGGCTCGTCCAGGGCTCCTGGGACGGCTTCAACGACACGCTGGCCGTCACCAACGTCACCGTGACGACTCGGCTCGGGCCCCCTCCCGTCAGCGAGTCGGCCACTGCCGGCCTGGTGGCCTACATCAGCGTGGCCTTCATCGTCACCTTCTGCTCGGCCACCGCCAGCTACGTGATGCCGGTGGTGTTCGGGGCCATCACGGTGACGCTGGCGCTGGAGGCCATCGGCCTGCGGGCCACGGGCGCCCTGGCGGCTTCCGGAGCCTTCCAGCTGGTGATCACGCTGGTGGGGCTGTACGGCGCCACCGCCCTGCTCCTGAAGGGCCTGTACCAGCGCCACGTCCTGCCCGGCTTCGGCAACGCCCTCTTCGACGTGCTGCTGCTGGGCGCCGCCGTCAAGCCCTCCGCCCAAAAGCAGGTGAGGAAGGGCAAGGAGGAAGAGGAGAAGAAGAAGGACAGCAAGTACGCGGAGCCCTTCGCCCTGGGAAACATGGCTGACACGGTGGCGGCCGTCATCCTGGCCTTCCACGGCTTCGGCTACCCGGCCTCCTTCCAGGTGGGGGTGCTGTGGCTCAGCTTCAACGCGGTGGCCCAGCTGCTGGCCAGCTACTACGCCTGCCTGCGAGGCGACGCCTTCCACTGCACCAAGTTCGGCCTGCACCTGGCCTTCTGGCTGGTGCTGGGCTGGGAGGAGTTCATGGGCACCGTGTACCTGCCGGCGCTGGGCGCGGGGGCGGGGGAGGTGGCGGAGGCCCGGGCGCGGCTGGCGGGGAACTGGTTCTTCCTGCTGGCGTCTCTGCTGCCCTGCCTCCTGTCGCTGTCCCGCGACCGGCTGGAGCTGCTGCACAACCTGACCTTCAGCCTGGTGATGGTCGCCGCCCTGCCGCAGATCCCCGCCGCCTCCCGTGGGCCCTTCCTGGGCGTGGCCCTCACCCTGTACGCCCTCCTCAGCCTCGCCCTCTCCTTCATCAGCCTGGTCAACTCCATCGCCGAGAAGGTCCTGATCCCGCGCGGAAACCGGCTGGTGGCCACCGGCAAGATGCAGGAGGCGCTGTTCGGCCTGAAGCGCTGCCTCACGCCCCAACTCATGCCCGTGCCCGCCTCCCCGGCCAGCCCCGCCCAGCTCTCCGCCCGCCTGCCCGACGCCCTCTTCTTCCTGTCCAATGGCCTGGCTGCCTTCGCCGCCATGCACCTGTCGGCGCTCAGGGTCACCTGCAGCCTCCTGGCCCTGCCCGGGGTGCTGCTTCCTGGAGGCCTGCTGCAGCTGTACGTGGCCCGCCTGCAGGTCCGGGGCGGGCGCAGGTTCGGGCCCACGGTGCCCTTCTGCTACGCTGCCATCTGGATGACCTGGTCCTGGCTGCGGTTTGCAGGTAACGCATTTTGTGCTCACAAGAGTGGGAAATATGCCCTGCCTTTCAGTCAGTTCCATTTCAATTCCATCTCTAACTGAAATTCAGTAAATCAACTGAAAAAAATGGCCATGGTGTTATGCAAGGACATTTTCAATGACTAAATATCAGTCCACTTCCTGAAATGAAATGGGCTCAATCTTTGGTTAAGAGTAATCATGATTTGGTTCCTTCTCGCCTGAGCTTCATTCGCTTCTCTCATTCCCCCAGTTCCCATTCTAGGTGTCACTGACCCCTCCATACATGCATTCACTGCTGCAGCGGTGGCCTTCCTCATCATCAACTTCTTCATCATCATCATTGGTGAGGTCCGCCGTCGCTCCTCGCAGTTATTAAACAGCTCGCAAGTATTACAAATGATCCTACAGAACAATTTCCCTGGTGGGAACTACACCTATACTCTAAGCAGTTTACTGGTGCAGACATAAAGAATAGTTTTCATAATCCCGTAAATGCCACTGAGAGCCATACTCTGAAAATGATCGTCGGATTATATGACTGCAATCACAGAGAACATGTAACTAACTGTGAACCTTTGAACTTTTGATTTCCTGGGGAAAAAAAACAGGAGCAAGTTCTAAGCCAACAGCCCTTGTGGCTGGATCTTCAAACACTTGTTACATTCTGATGTCTGCGTTCTCAGTTTTCTGGCTGTGGAACGACAATAGGTACCTTTTAAATGAGCCTCATCTTGAGTAGCCTCATCAAAGGCGCACAGGACAGGATCACTGGATGTGTGACAGTGAATATGCTCCCTCCTGCAGCTGCATACAGCAACATGGTTCTGCTGGTGCTCACCATCACCATGGAGGGCCTGCTCGGCACCTTCTTTCTCTTCTCCATCAACAAGCCAGCGCTGCCAGAGGAAGGTCAGTCACAAACACACACACACACACACTGACACTCACAGACATGCACACCCACATACACACACACACACACTGACATTCACAGACATGCACACCCACACACACACACACGCACACTGACACTCACAGACATGCAGACACACACACACACACTGACACTCACAGACATGCAAACACACACACACTCTTACACATGCAAGACTGGACACACTCAGTCATACACACAGAAATCCGCCTACTGAAGAATTCAATACATACATTGACTGTGCTACATATAATCGGCCTGATTATTTGCAAAGAAACTACTGATTAAAGGAGTACCATGGTGGTTGAAAGTGACACTTCCCAGTTGTCTTCAGGCAACAACAAAACAAATGTGCATAATTTTTTTATTCTTCAGTCATTTCAATGTACTTTAAAACGTATTTTTCTAAGCTTAAATTTCCCACTATAAAAATTCACCCGAACCGTCTGGGCGTGGTAATGAGAACTGTCAGTTAGCTATGATTGACAGACCGTGCCCCGTTACCATAGCTACCCCCATGATACGCGCTCTCTTTGGGAGACTGAATTTTCACAAGCTAGCTAGCTTAGTAGTATATCAAGTATCGATAGATAGCTAAGGTAAGGACGTTGACTTATATCCAATTATAATTTTTGCTATCTAGCTAGCCATGTTAAGATAAAAGCACAACTATAACGTCCTCATAAAAGCAAACTAGCAAGCTAACGTTATCGATAACATTGCCTTATGAAAACAAACCTCCTAGCTAGCTAACGTTAGCTAGCTAGCTAAATGAATATAACCAGAAATAATCTAAAGGCACTCTAATTTAAGTGAACCTAACGTTAGTCAAATATTTGCATTGTCTGAACAGCAGGACGGTGTGTCCTGTGTACTGTATTCGTGACGTAGCAAAATGACAACTTTCTCAACCGGTTGAAAATAGGACGATGAATTTAAAACGCATATTTCTCCAAAAATACAGAACAGACATATATAATACTTTGCTTATTGTGTTTCTTCAATGCCTCTTGTGCAAATAGCACATAAAACCGAGAAAGTGTGAAAATCACCATGGTACTCCTTTAAGGGAAAACCCTCACTGTTGCTTATACATGTACTGCATGTAGTGCAAAGAGCCCATGCTTTGGCTCTGGGTAAATAAATAGTTACAAAATAAAGAATAAAGCAAAAAAAAGATGTGCTCTTCATCTTTCTTAACCCATCGCTCACCCCCCTCTTCTTCTCTGCTTCTGCCTATCTCTTCCTGCTGCAGTTGGGCTGCTGGCATTCTTCGCCTTTGTGTGTCTGTACGGGGCGACAGCTTCACTGACCAACCACGTCTTTGAGAAGAACCTATTTCCGATGGGATCAAAGCTCCTCAAGGTACGAATGCGAATAAGACCTGGTTCGCATTATTATGAAATGCTTCACGCAACCAGTAAAACCCCGGGTTATTATGTTTGGGTCAGAAACGTGTTTTGCTGAAAATTCTCCAGAGAAATGCAGGACAGTTTGGGGATGGCGAGGCGGGCTGGTCCTGCTCAGCAGGTGGGAGGTCATGGTTAGGTGAGGGATGTGGATTGTGATGGAGTCCTTGGTCCCCGTGCAGTTGTATGCCTTTGACCTTGATCTAAACAGTTAAAGTTTTTAAATATGTATATGACCCCCCCCATCTGGGGTGGGGGGGTGGGGGGTATCCGCAAATTAGAATGTCCATGGACCGTTCTTCTCTAACACTGTGGCTCGTCCTAACCCCCCCTGTTCTCCCCCAGTCAAAGCCCAAATCCACCTCAGCCACAGGACTCCCCTGCCCCTGCCCCACCTCTGAGAAAACAAGCGGCCTGAAGACCATCGCCAACATCCTGAACACGGGAGGGGTGTGCGGAATCCCCTCCGACACGGTCTACACCCTGTCGGCCTCCTGCGAACACCCGTCCGCCATCCAGCGCATCTACAACATCAAGGTGCGCTGCCCCCTCCTGGCCAAGTGCTGAACCCCCCATTAGCCTCCACCTGCTTCGGTTTACATTGTCCCTCAGATATAAATGTAGTTATATTGTATTTTATAGTACAATGCTGTATTTAGAGAACACGATGGACATCCATCCCTTTCACAATTATGTGACATACTGTGGTTGGCCCACACTCTGATTGGCTCTGTGTCTGCAGGACCGACCAATGGAGAAGCCCATCTGCCTGACGATTGCCACTCTGCAACAGCTTGAGGCCGTGGCTCCACCCTTCAGCCCGTTGCTATGGGAGTTCATGCGACACGTCTACCCTGGTGGCATCGGCTGCATTGTTAAGAAGGGGGAGTGGTTACGCAAGCTGGGTGAGCTGAAATGTCTGACTAAAGCAGGGGCGTCAAATGCCAGGGTCTGCTCATTTTTGGTGTTTTTCAGCACTTAAGCCATTAAGTCAGTGATTGGCTGCAGCAGGGGAGCACAACTCTGTGGGCTGGTTTTTGTTCAAACCAATTACCTCAAAGTCTCAGTCTTCTGACAGCTCTATGAATGACGTTGTTTCACTCCTGTACTCGAGCACAGTAAAATCTTAAATCTTTAAATCAGTAGAAAGGATACACTCGCTGTCTGCGGGTGCAGCTGGCGCAGGTACAGACCAAGTCAGATCAGATCAAGATATGATTGAGCAAATTAAATAACTAAGAGTAGAAGCTGGCAGAAAGTCCCCCCCCCGCCCCCAGGGCCTGGCTTTCTCGCCCAAGGCCCCAACTTCTCGCCTTCCTTTAACACTGGTTTCTAAGCAGAAGAATTAGAAGGTGCCAATGTTTTGGAGCCCCCCCCCCCCCCAAATTATTTCTTGCCTTGGGCCCCAAAAAGTCTAGGGACGGTTCTGTGTGCAGGCCACTTTGTATCTAGGTGCCTGAATGTTAATCAAGGATTGTTTTGCTTTGTATTTAAACATAAATAAATTAAATGCAGCATAGGTTTACACAACTCGCATTGCAACACGGGAGGCAGCTAAACCCAGGACAGGCTGAGAGCAAGAGTGAACTGCGCAAAGTAGAAGTCAAGGTTGACGGGGCAATATTGTGACACCCCTTTGTGGTGGTTCTGGTGGTGGTTTGGCGTCAGTTTCTGTCATACTGCTCTTCCCTCTTCTATTTCCTAACACCATCCATCCCCCCTTCGGCCCCCAGGGGTGGGAGAGGCCTACGACTATGTGGGAACCAAGGACTCCATCATGATCCGCATCTCCGACCTGACCGTGACATCGCATCTGCTGAGCATGACCGGCCCCCTCGCCATCACCTCAGCCAACCCCAGCGGGGAGCCCGACAGCACGCACCACGACATGGTCATCACGTGGGTGTCAACCCCCCCTCACCCCCCCGGCTTCCTTTCTCAGCCAGTTTTGAAACTCTCACGGTTAACCCTCTGCTTGTTCACGCTTGTGTGTCAGTTCCATATTTACGGCCCTATTCTTGCGCAACTGGTTTGCAGCAGTGTAAATCAGTCGCTACACATCCGAAACTTCAACTGTAGAAATTTGAAAACACTCCTGCATATTTTCAGAGAATTTTCAATGAAACATGTTACTCCCCAAAATATACAATCATCTAATCTAAATCAAGAGTTTTATTCTGAACTGTGGTGCTATCAGTCAATATACAGAACACATTCCGCCCTCCAGGCTTTTTTAAAATCCATATTTACATATTTTTAATGCACACTGCCATTGTTGTTCTTTGTGTTATTTCTATTCTCTGAACTGTTCTTATGTTTTATATGTATTGTGCTTGTAGCAGACTTGATCACTGACAGAGCAGATGTTAGGCTTGAGGGGGGCACAGGGAGATTGCAGGCGTGGTGTAATTTTGGCATTAAGATGTTAGGTGTGAGGTTTTGTACCTGCAGGTGAGTGTCTGCACTGCCCCCTGCAGGGCTGGGGTTCACAGACTGTCTTCTGTCTCTCAGGCGTCTGGCAGACAAGCTGGACGGCGTCCTGTGCGACGGCGACTCCACCGAGCTGGTCTCCTCCACCGTGGTCATCTGCACCAAGATCGACGAAGGTACAGTAACGGCTCCCGCCTCACCTCCACTCCTCGCAAATTTCCCTTTCTTCACCCTCATTCCTCCCTCCTTTTCTGTCCCTCCGTCTTGACCCACCGTAAGGGTAGCTGCCTGCAACACTTCTGAGAAATGCATATGCGGCTACGGGTAGTCCTGCTGAGAATTCTGAACCGCCAGCCACTGGTCACACTGCACATAAGAGAGAGTGAGCTTACAGAGTTAAAGACACAAGAGACCCCAGCCCAGAATACTATTTTCACTCTTCATAAACTGGGGGGTCACGCCACCTTCTGCAGAGCATTTTCAGGTGCTCGTGGATGGACAGACACTGGGCTAACTTGGACATCTCTTCCTCTCTCACAGGAACACTGTCTTTTCTGAGGGAGGGGGCGGTGCCCAAGGCCAAGGTGCTCCAGATATTTGAAATGGTGAAAAACAAGATGGCCGCACAAGACGCCTGATGCCATGGCTGCCACGTATAAACAGTCTTCCCCTAGTGTATCTGAAAATGGATGGAGAAATCTGTTTGTTTGCTCCGTTAAGACAACACAGACACGCCGATCAGACCAGCAGTCAAATATGTTTTTGGAATACTTTAACACCTTAGATGTTCTCACAATGTAAAAGTGAACTATTTTTCAATCATGTTACAACCCAAAGTGTACAATATGAAAGAAGAATACTGTTCTTGCATGTTGGTACGAACGGATGTTTCATTCAAGATGATCCATAGAAGCATGAATTGCACTGCTGTATTGTATTTCAATGAACAATTTGGCCCAGGTCTGACACACACACACCCACAGACACACAGACACACAGACACAACATGCACACACACACACACACATTGTGGTAAACTAGTTCCATTTGTGCAGATTGCACAAGCACACTTCGCATGAATTCTGGTCAGTAGTTTTTATGAAATGCAATGAATTTCACACAAAATCAGTTGCAAAGTCACTTGAAATATGTGTGAAGAACATATACGACTGAATGTTTATTTATTGTTTCAATTATACATACCCATTATACAGCACTATGGAACATAAATATTCAAAGAAAAATATTTTTTGCTCAAAATATATTTAACATCGTTGTCTCAAACGCCGCATTTTGACGTACCGCCTTCTGAAATGTGTACTATTTGCTTTGTTTGTAAATAAAGACCCGCAAAAAATATGCTTTAATCTTGTACAAAACCATTAAATAAATGTTATCCATAACCTATTCACAAGCATGAAAGGGATGTAAACAGAGGGGAAAAAGAGGAATAAAGGCCTAGTTCTGAAACACATTCAGCCAGTTATTGCTGAAACTATGGCCAAAAAAACATTCTTTTGTCACATCCTTCCTTACTGAGAAATGGTGCTGGCAGACTACAGCAAGTCTACTGATGCACTCAAACAATAAAAAGACAGTATATATATAATTAAGAGCTTTATTAAAAGGTCAATCGAAATAATAGCACACGTGTTGTGTGTGTGTGTGTGTGTGTATGTTTATATATATATATATATATATACTAAGCCGGCCCAGCCTAGGGCCCTGGCTAGGTTAAGGAGCCTCTGTGATGTTTTTTATTTATCTTTTTCATTATTATTCTTTTGGGGCCCATTTTGAAGATCTTTCCTAGGGCCCCACAGTCTCATGGGCCGGCTCTGTACATGTACATATGAAATGAAAAGCACGGTTCAGAAGCACATGCATGCACTATTAATTGAATACAGAGTAAACGACTTTTCTTACATACCAAAGAGCAAAAAAAGAGAGCAAAACCGAAAGCATTTTGCTAACTGAAGCCTTGTAGTGGAGGAAGGGGAGCCCAGTAGATATGGCTTTGAGGAGATTGCTGAACATTATCCTTTCCTGTTCCCAACGAGAGACTGACTCTGGGACAGGCACACCTGACCGAGGCACTTCATCCGAAAAAGCACTTCTCTCTGCACATTTCAAACGGATATCCGCGGAACCCAGCACACTCAGGTTTCTGGAGAGCGTCCTTTGCCAATTGCCACACGAACACGGAAGCAAGTTCATGAAGTACTTTTTTTTAAACAGTTGTTTCTCTGAAATCGTTGACGTCAGTCACAGCAAATGCGCTGATTTATATGTAACAAGGTGGCCTGATCCAGTTTCCGGGAAAAGGGCAGGAGATGTAGGCGGCAGTCACTGGCGAGTGGGAGAAGTTGGTACTGACTCACTCGCACTCCATAGTAAATATCCAGGACTGCAGCGGCGGTAGAAGTGCTCTTCATGGCGCCCAGAGGAAACATGAACGCAGTCTGTGTGAGCGCTGGCTTATTACCACAGGGACGGATGTTTTACGCCTCTGGCTGTCTCACAAACAGCCAAATCTCACACGCAGCGTCCAGCATGAATCACTGCGTTCTCCCATGCATTCGATTATGCATACATTTTTTCAACTGTGCAGGTCAGAGTTCCCTCTCTCTTTATTGTTTACATTTCTGAAAGGCTGCGGACCAATCACATCGGCCCAAGGGATGCATTAACTTATAGCAACCCAATGAGACTCTGCCCCTCCCCCACTGCTAGGAAACAAGTGCCATGGCAACAAAATTTTTGGCTTCCACCACTACCAAATGTACATCAAGATTTGTGCAAACAGAGGCTTACTCCAGATTTGTTGGTGTGTGTGTGTTTTTAAAGAAACAATGCTGTTTTATGTGGTTTAAATTGAGTTCAGTTGTTTTCAACTGTAAAATATTTAGCAAACTGTGAAACAAAATCAAAACGACCAAAAAAGGTATTTGTTTTTGTCGACCATTTGCCCTTTCAATCAATCAATCAATCAATCAATACATTACATACATTAACTGAGATTACAGCAAAAGCTTATGCTGTTTTTAGGCAAATATGAAGAAGTATTTCATGATTAAATCTAAAAGACTCAGAGAAAACAAATAACCAAATTTTTGCTGTTCCCTAATAGAAGGCCTAAGAAAATTCTAATAGAGAAAAAGGCATGATTTTTTGGTAATGGAGTATAGTGCGTACTTACACTCTCCACTTATCACAGTGGTTGTTCATTACTTTTAAAAGCACCTGCTTCAACTGATTCACTCAAATTTGCTGGATGGGCCACCAGAGCTATACCCGAAGAATGTTCATCATTGATCTACAGAGTGGTGTGTGGTTGCAGCACACACTGAATGTGCTATATGCAGGATAAGTAAATGAAAAACATGAGGACTATTTCATGTCAACTCTATCCTGAGAGAGTCAAGAAAAATCATCTGCCATCTTCAGTATCACACAGCTGGATTCAGTGCTGTTTGTGTGTGTGTGTGGGGGGGGGGGGGGGGGGGGGGGTGTGTTTGCGTCTGTATAGCCATCTAAAAAGCTTCTCTGGTCTAGCTCTGGCAACCTATAAAGCTTCTTTTGATATATATTTTTTGAAAAATCTTAACAGTGAGACCACATCATGCTTTTGAGAAAAGGACTAGGGCAAAGGCAAATAAAAGACAAATCCATAAAAACAGCATCATTTCTTTTTTCTTTTTTTTTTACAAACCATTAAAATCATAATTATGTGCCTGTATTAACGATACAGTGATTGGATTTTTAATAGTTTTCCCCTTTATACATATTTCGACTTATGCAAGTAAGTGCAAACGAAGCAAACAGCAGACATTCGTTCACCGACTCACTGGCCTCGAGTGACGGGCACTCCCAGCACTGCTGGGAACGATGCACACCTGTGAGCCAGCGGGGAGGACGAGACTTTCAACAGCAAGAAGAACCAATCAAAATCAAGCAGACATAAGAAAGAAAGAAAAAAGCTACACAGATTTCAAATCGTAGGCCATCTCATGAACAGAGGAACAGTGCTGCCAACCCTGGAACAGCAGATTTTTACTATTTTTTTTTTTTTTTTTACTATATTAAAGACTAAATTTTTAATTCCACAGTAAGTATTGACGATCATTTTTTAAATAAAAAGTTTGATGGTGCGACTGTGCGCATATGGTCATGTCATCACTTTTCTGTCATGAAGCCAAGTAGTCCCTTCTAGCAACAAACTGACAAATCACATTCCTTGAAAAGGAATTAAACAGAGTAGAAGTGGAGATTTGTTTGAGGATAGTGTTTTGTCATTGCTTCTGTGAACAGATTAAAAATGCAGAAGATTAAACAAAATGAAAAGGTAGAGGCCAATTCCCAAATGAATCATTTGAAGAACACCATTTTACTTATTATTGCGAGAATGCTTTATATAATTATTTCTGATTTTATAGCTGATCTGAATACAGTAGAAATTAAAATATAAATAAGTCTCTTTCTCCCCACATAGGTCACACTGGTCACATTAAAATCCCAGACACTAACATTCAATTTGCTCATTTCAAACATTAAAAAGAAAACGAGAAGATAAAAAGAAAATAAAAACAATTAACTTAAAGTAAAAAAAAAAAAACAGATCTCACCACAGGCCCTTTGGATGTGAACTTTTTTCATTTTCTTCCCAGTTTTTTTTTCTTACAAAATATTCAAACATCTCTTTATCCAAGACAATCTACCTATCCATTCTTCTTTCCGAATAAGTTAACGTACATTGATTCAATTTACATGTGAAAAAATTCACAATTAAGGTATACAAAGGTAGCCACAATTGTAGTTTTGTTGCCATAGCAACAACAACTTACTATCATAAGTCACAATGAATCTATCATTGTATAGTTACATACAAATGTATATATATTTATATATTCAATTTGTTGTTCTTAAACTGCAAACTACACAAACCGAGTAATATTTCATTTTCATGCTTTTTAATAATAGAAAATGAGGAAACTGATTAGCAAAAATCTGGTATATGATTTTCTTAAAATGTTTACTGTCACTATTTCTAGGAAATATCACACTAACAGCGAAGATGATTAAGACAATAACACAACTAAAATGACACAGGAATAATAATAAAAACTACAATTGAAAGGAAATCTAAAAAGAATGAAGAAATTAATGGCAATATTTACACTTGTATTATCCTAGCTATCTAATTAGTCCCTTGTACAAGGAAAGTACACTTTTTAAAATTCAAGCGTACTTTAAAATGTCTAAGGCCCCACTGACGAGGCACAATTTTTAAATCAAGTATTTTTTTTCCAGCTTAACAGCAGTTGGAGAAGGCATGATTCTCATTAAGACATAGAGAGGAAGAGAGTGAGCTTTAGAGAGAGAGTGTGTGTTAAGAGTTTCCACCTAGGCAACTCCAGTCCTTCATGACTTAACCTCAGACAGATGGATGAAACCCAATCATCCATTGCATTTAAATCACACCTGATATCAATTTCAAATTAAATCAGAAGTTGATTCCCCCCTGCTCCAGTACCAGTACCCTTGCCTTCAGGCACTGGAGTTACCCAACCTTCCTTTACATAGATATACACAGAAAAAGATCATATACGGTATATATACATCATATCACACAGTCCAAACAATTTGCCCAACAGCATAAAGCAGCATATTGTTTCTGTGTTTGACATTTGACCTCATTTGGCTTGTGACTGTCCCACAATTCAGTGTCAATTAATGTATCGGTTATTATTATTAATTATTAAGGAATAGTATTCAGACTATTCGTTTTGCCATTTTTGCATTTCAAGAAACACTGGCAACAGTAATACAATATCATCCATAGTGATACTAGGTCAATGCTTATACACTTTTCTGTCTGGTGTTTGTACAGTGTGTTCACAATGGTCGGTTGAAGAGGTCTTGGATACATTCTCAATGCTTTCTTGCTGGGACTTACCAATGAACCATTTTTATCTGCGCGCAGAGGCTTCCTCGTATCCTGATATCTGCTGTAAGGTCTGATTATTTTCAGCATAGCTATCCTGTTTCCTTTCTATCATTTGGCAATACTTTTTAAGCCATGCACCCCAGTAAAATAACCTAACAGAAAAAAGCAACAAAAAGAAAAAAACAAAAAAAAAAAGACCTGTTGCCAACTCAGGACCACCAACCACTCTATCTCCATCTTCACACCCTTCTTTCGTTTCTCACTCAGGTTTGCTGTGGAACCTTTTAAAATGATTTTCCAACCAGAACCTTCTAATAATTGTGAAAGAAAGCCATCATTGACTTCCATTAGTTTGATCTCCAATTTCAAATCTTGACAACATTTCAAAACAGAATAAAACAACAAAAAGGATGTAGGATGACAATGTACTGCAATGCACATACACAACTGATCAGGTATCTGTACAGTTAACATGGCATTTTGATAAAAATGTTTTCATTCATTAATCAAATTACAGCATTTGCATCATTTCATAAAAACATAAAATCTGATTGTTATTTCAAGTCTTTTTCCTCCACTAAACCTCCAGTTCTGCTGTTCTGTACCCCAGTAAACTAAAGTATAACACTATCTTTACCATCAAGAATCCTAAACCTAAAGTCACTCCTACTCTTTTCCAACCCATATTCAGCACCCTCTAAACACCCAGAGACCCTCACAAACATAATTTCCCCCAGGCTCTCATAGCAAGGCACCATACTTCGTTCACAGAACACAGATCAAGGGTAAAACTAAGTGCACCACTCCTGAACAGAACATCTTGAGCCAAAATGGACCCTGCACACTAGACTTCAGGGCACAGTTTCCTCCATTTCCTCTCAACTGGATAAAGACACTCGCAGCTGTCTCTACAGGCCTTGTATGTCCTTTTAAAAGCATAGCTTAACACTCTTTGTTATGGCTAGACGGCAGAGAATTTGCCTTATGAGCCTTACGCTCATTCTCATAGTGATGTTCGGTGAGGTTACATCAATTAACAGTCAGTCGTGACGATTTGCTGTGCTCATTTCTCATGCTTTCCTGTGATTGGTGCATACCCTAAGTTTCTGACACTCATTGGCTGTGAGAGACAACAATGTATCCTAATGCAACATAAGCACTGATTTCATTATTATAAATTGCACATGTTACAGGATTAATGTTTCGCTGAAAAAAAATGGCTGAAATTAAAATGTCAGAAAATTTTCCATGTCAGATACAGTATGGAGTTTTGCTTTTGGCTAGAACATCTACTGGTGAGAGGTACATGAAAAATAATCCTTAAAAAGTCAGCAGTCCTAGATACCCACAATGAATGTCCCTGTGTTCCCAAAATCATGACATTGCATTTACATTACACTCATTCAGTAGGAGCTCTTACCCAGAGCGACTTACAAAAACAGACCACAGCTTTATAGATTTTCTCCCATAATTCTCTGCATCTGTCAAACCACAGCACTGCAATGCTAATTTGCTATTCTGTATTCCCAGTCACAGAAAAAAATAAAAAATAAACTTCAAATTCCACACACAGTAAGAGGCTTTACAAAAACTTGTTGCATCTAGAAAAAAACCTGAATTCTCTGGATCAACAACAAAAAATATTTTTGTGTTTTTTTTTTTTGCTCTGAGGGGGATGAAAAAGGCTCACAGTGAACCTGCACCTCCAGCTTTTGACACCCTTTGGAGACCCATAAACCCTTCCAGAATGAGCTTCTGTGGGCAACACTTGCCAATCAAATGCAGCTGTCATTTACTCTTTTACAGCATTTTAGATTATACAGACATATGCTTGTACATACAAGAACTTTCTCCACTCAGTGTCCAACTGTTTAAGGCTAATTTTCACTCCAATATGTTAAAAAAAAGCAGTTACGTGTAACACACTCTTGTGTTTTAATCTGTGCTTGATTTCTCTAACTGCTGTTCTCATCATTGCATCCGCTTGCTGCAGAAACACCTATAAATATTTTTGGGCAAACAATTAAACACAAATACATTTCTGCTGGAGGGATTGCCTTGTGTTTCCTCACTCACATGCATCCATCAAACATCCATTTTGGTCTGATAAAGTTTCAAAATGCACTACGGTGATATTTGTTTGACTAATGATGTCAGAAATAAATGCAGTGTTGCCAGTTTTTTCAGTGACAATATGTGGAAGAATCAGTTCTATACGTGAATTTGTTTGTATACATGTGACCATTCAATGAACTTAACATACAAAAAATAAACAGAATGGCACAAAATTAACAAAAAAGGGCCATGTTGTTTTATCCTTGTTGTAAAATACAGCATCCTTTTACGTTATCCTGGCCAGTGAAAAGGCACGCTCATATAGTTTGAGCTAAAATTTTATTTAATAAAATCCACCAGTCTCCATCATCCAAGAACTGCTTGGGTGTCTAGCTGGCCATAAGCATTTATCCAAATCTGCCTTAACATTTATTTCTCTGGGAATAAATATTAGTTTGAAATTACAACTTATTTTTTAATTACATGGATAAAACAGCATAAAAAATGATAGATCCCCCTCAGGAGAAGAGGTGTGCCTGGGGCAGGTAGAACAGGATGTGGGGGAAAAGAGACCCCTTGATATTCGTAAGAGCTTATTTGTTCGCACTGGGAAGTGTAGTTCACATAGCGGCAAAATGTAACCGGACTACACCCTAAGCACTGAAGTACTGGGTATGGGGGAGTCTCCCTTCCAGACATTCAATCTCTGATGGCGTCGGAAAACTTTGTTAATTTTTTCGGGATAGACTTTGCACACTGATTGGTGGTTGCAAATCATGGTAATGGATTTGGTTGGCTGGTGTGATTTTTCATTTCACACACATACACATACACATACACACACACACACACACACACACACCCCTGAGACTCTGTACCCAACCTCTGCCTAAGAGTACTTCTGTATTGATTTTCCCACTTGGCAAAACTAGTGTGAGTGAACGGTAATAACTTTGTGCTTTGCTAATATGAAGATTTATGAAGATGCCTTCAAGTCTACTGTTGCACAGGTTTACAGTATTAGTTGCACCCCTGGTTTGAGGCCACTGCACTGCCTTTTTAGAACTGAGATATCTTGGCTGCCAGCCAAGAGGACACAGGAATAGTCTGAAGTCTGGCTACTGAAGAATTATCCAGCAAAGCCCAGAGAATTCTATGGTTTTGTTATATGCCCTTTATTTTATCTATAATGGAGTAACAAGTGAAATATTTTAAAGGAATGGATTCACCAGCTGCATGTAGCAGTCAAAGCACTGGTGCAGATGAAGATATTGCTAATGGACAGTTTTACATTGTTTTTATATTACCAGAGTCTCCTGTTGAAGAAGAAGAAAAAAAATGTAGCAGACTCTGGGGTGTCATCAGACCTTAGACAAAGTAAAAATTAAAGGTGTAGTAGATATTCTTAATTCTCAGATAGTCACGTCAAAACGTGTTATAGTAGCGAAACAGTTCGGAACTTGTGGCTAGTGTGTACATCACTTAACTGGGCACCACTAGAGAATGTTGCAGCATAGAATCACCGTGTCCTTTTGTTATCCTGCCTCCACAAGATTGTGATTCATCACAAAATTGCCACTTGACCACTGCTACTTGCTTAATTAGTGAAGCACATCCTCACAGTTAGTGGGGTTATACCACAGCTGAGTGAATAGTTGGGCTCATAGTTAAGAGCCAAACACGTGAGGCTAGGTACAGCGTATTTGCTAAACAGCCTGGTAACAAGATCTAATCTTATATGGTCAATTAAAAAAAAAAAAACTGCAGAAACTTATTACACACCCTAATCTCCGACCTCAAGGATACAGGGGAGTCGGCGTATTCTATTTCCACCTTGGGGCTAAATTAATTTAAGTGGGTGTCAGATAATAGGGCAACACCGTGTCTCCGCCCTCCCTGCCCCAATTTCTATGTATAGCTAATACTGAAAGGCACCTAATAACCCAACAGAAACCGAGGGACTCATGAGGTTGGGTAGACAGGCCTGATTTACACAACAGAGGGAGACCCATCCTAGTTTATTCTCTTTCATTAAGCTGGTTGCGATTCACAGATAAACCCCTTTTTTTGGCTACTGTGAAAATGTAAACAAATAGAAACATTTTTTTTGTGTACAGGTTCCTTTTAAAACGAACACAATAACATAAAAAAAGAATCAAATGCTGCTGACCATCTTTTTGCCCATTGCTGTTAAAGCAAAAGCGTCGTCTTTCTTTTTCCTTTCGCTTTTGATTTATTTTCATCCTTTTTTGTCCGGTGCAGTGAATTGAGGTCCCAGCTTCCTTGACTTGAGTTTGGTTCCAGTTTGTAACTGAGCTCCCCTCCCCACGCTGTCAGTCCTGATGAAGGTTTAGTTACGTGGGCCCATGTAGGCCCACTCGCTCAGCACCACAGGTCCCCCAGAGTTTGTACTGTAAAGTGCGGGGGCTCGCTGTCTGTTTCAGCAGGCCTGTGGGGGCATGATTTACACAGCGGGACAGTGCGTGTGTGTGTGTGTGAGTCTTTAAGTGTATCTCTGCTTTCCCCACATTATCCATTTCAATATCAGCAAGCTCCTCCGTGCCTTCCAGTATCAAAATTGTCCTTAATAACAGTTCAGGGTCCAGCTCAGTATTGCCTGCGTAAGTAAGTTGAGGGTGGGGAGGGGGGGGGGATGGGTGTATTATACATATATGATGTTTTGTCTCGGAAATACCTTATGCTATTGGCTGTTAGAAATGCAGACGTCATGTAGGTTTGCTTTGCTGCAGATTAGGCACGTTCTATGTTGTTTTTATGCATTTAGGTCACTGCCGTGTTCTTTTTTGGGGGGGCGGGGTGTGTCTGTGAACTCAGGGTCGGTGTGAAATTAGGTACTTTAGAGGCTCACTGGGTTCAGGGCCACTGGAGGCGATGCCACCGGGAGTTTGGGGACGGGGCAGAAGTGGGGTTCCACAGGGATGCACTGGAGTTCCACCAGGTCGGCGCTCAAAACCTCCACAGGGTCTACTGGAACACAGCGACAGCGGAGGGACAGGGAACATGAGAAGACAGGGACACAGAGGAATTTAAACACAGTCATACACAGGCACCCAGATCCCCCCCCCCCCCCCACTGCGCTGAACGTTACCACAGATTCTATAAAGCCACCAGATACTCTGCTCCACATTCTTAACATATAAAGTTCCGTCTCGCCATAGTCAAAGCTGAAATCTATCTAGCCGATGCTCGTCCTGAAAAATGGGGCTCGACCAAATACAATACTGTCGCCACGGATTTTCGGTGTACCAGAAATTCCGGTTACCAGTCAGAAACCCTCCTGTAGCAGCCGAAAGGAGAGAAGGAAAACAGGGCTAAGGATGTGGTTGGTCTAAAGAATCTGTGGCGTTCGCACTGAGCATTACAGAAGGATGGCACGGACGCCACAAAGCTCTCTCACAGCTTTAGAGATTAGCTGGTATTTCCTTGAGATAATACACTGATAGAAATATGCTGCTTGTATAAAGACTTTTTTTGACTGAGCTCCAAAATGAGATTTGGGCATAAGTATTAACAAGAGTTTTGAGAAGCAGTTTTGAACAGCAATAAGTCTTATTTCCTGTGAGAACATAACTGTCAAGCCACACACCGGTCTGATTTTAATCACGTAGCTTTAAAAAAAGAAAAGAAAACGAGAAAAGAATTTGCAGAACACCAAACGCAAGCAAAGCACAGACTGCATGCCACAGTACCTCTCCTCTCACACACAGAAACATTAGAGCAGAAAAAAAGCAGAACAATTCCACATCTGAACTCTGACGCCTCCACAGACCAAGATCTCAACGTGGACTAGACTATTAGTCGTTATTTAAAGAGGAAGTAACTATGTGTCGGATTATTATAATAATCTTGTTAAAGAATCATTTTACACAGAACCGTCCAATGAAAACGACTGCACTGCACTGCACTGCACTGCACTGGCAGTTAAAATATACACCTGTAACATATACCTGTAATACTTTCAGACTTGAGAAAGATAATTGTGCAATTTGAGAGATCAGTGAAGACGGAACATTTTCAAAGCACAGGAGAACAGAGCAGCACTCAACACTGCGTTGAGTGCGAGGGCACGTGGAACTGAAATCGCGCCAGCAGGCTAAAATATTAATGCGTACAACAGGGGACCAAACCATTGTGCTACAAGGCTTCTGTCCAATGAAGGCAGAACGCGTTGAATAGCAGCAGACGTATTTACCTCAGCAACACACTTTTGAACAAAAACAGAAGTATTTTACAGGATGACTGCTTTAGCAATGAAATCAGGTGGGCTGGCGTCTGTGTTTAACCACAAAGCATTGTTGGAACATGAGGAACCTGCAGGACAGTATCTTGACAGGTTAACAATAAACTGCAGATGCATGTCACTGTCATTAGACATTTAACAAATGATTATGATATTAATAACAATACTATATTACTTTCTGTGCACTGTGTTCAACTATATTTAAGGTGAGTAGTTCTTTTTGAATGGTAGCACACATATACTCCACTTAGCAACAATACAACAGGAACACAACTATGAAAAACTAAAGGTATTTCAAAGCTATAACAGAAACAAGAGCCTCAAGATGGTAATAAATATACATTTTTTTAAAAGTAGCAAACTCAGTAATTGCACATGTTTACTTCTTTTGTGTTGGCAATAGTCTTTCATCATTTTTCCAAAATGCAAAATGACTACAGAGGCAAAGCAAACTCTCTCCGTCCCCTGCCAAGTACGGACCAAGCATGAAACTACCAGCATGATCAAGAGAGAATTAACTAAACTTTTCGGAAGGTGCCTGTATTTCACATTCAACAGTTCCACTAATTAGCCTACAGTAAATCCGTTATTATCTCAACTTCACCCCTGTGAACACCTTTTCATAGTGTGATGTGTGGGTGAGGTATCCCATTGAAGAACAGCGACATAGGCATTAACACCATTTCAGTGAAAAAGCTATTTTACTCCAGTTTTGGTTGAAAAAAGGCGGGTCGCTTGCTAGTGCCATCACACAGACGCAGGCACAGACACAGGCACAGATACAGTAGTCCAGACACAGGCACAGACACAGTGCTCCAGACACAGACACAGAGCCACAGCGCCCCAGACAGACGACAAAAGAAAAACAAACACTGACAGAAGCTCACTGAGAGAGACAGAGACAGCCAGACACAAGACTTTTTGTGCTGAACCAACCGACTACCCAACGCCAGTCCCAGAGAACCCAAATCCAAGCTGTCTGAATGACCGTCCTTAAATCTCTTTCTTTTCCAAACTCGAGAAGTCTTTAAAACTCCTGAGACCACACTGCGAGTGGCAAAAGTGGAGGCAGAAAATGCTCTTAATACCAGCCTCTATGTCCCGTTACACAATACCAGAGAACCTGCCTCTCCAGGGCTTAAATTTAGAGAAATTTGGTTTACACTGAGCACTGAGTAAATGGATAACAGATTCTCTAAGGACCAGGGCTGGAGACCCTTTGGGTTGAAGCCGAAGAGAAGCCAAAATGAGGGTGGCAAACCTGATTGGAGGCTGCGGTGTCAGCAAAAGGAACATTGGTGACGGGGGTCGAGGCCGACGTAACAGTGGAGGGCGAGGCACTGTGCATCATGGGAACTTTTTTCAGACGAGGCGGAGGAGAGACGAGGGGGTGGGGATGGCAGGGTGAGGCGAGGTGGGAAGGGAGGAGGGATGTTATGGTAACCATGGCAATGTGGAGGGTGGAGGGGGGGGGGGGTGGGCAGAGGAGGTTATGGCAACAAGTCACGTGACACCGTCAGCATGAGGCGTTTCAACCGGGAAGGACGAAAGCATGCAAACAAAACAAAATTAACAATACATTACTTTATCAAATTAAAAAAAGGAACAGAACAGCAGTAATGTAAAATGAAACAAAAGACAGAACAAAAAACAAGAGAAAAAATGTATTAGAATCAATAGTAACAAAAGTAAATGCCGGACACAGCATTCACAACATTTAAAAAAAAACCCGGTCAGCACAGGGCCTCTGACGACCCAGTACATTATGGCACACGGGGATGAGGTTAAGAAATGAAGGAAAAATAAAACAAACAGAGAAAATATTGCTCTGTTCAGTGAGCCCCACAGACCAGAGCAACATATGCAGGGTAATAATATTTTCCTGATGAGATTTACACACTTAAACCTCTGAGCAGGGTAAACCAGGACAGGTGGGATTCTTTCTGTCAGTGAACCCAGAAAGGGCATCGTATTATAAGAAAAAATAACCACAAATGAAAAGACACAGGCAAACTGAGATTACAATAAACATGCATGCACACATGCATATTCTGCACACAAACACACACACACACATACGTGTACACACACACACTCACACACGCACACACACAAACACACACAAATACACACACTCACATACACATACTCACACACATATACACAAACACACACATGCACACAGTCAAACACACACACACACACATACACAAACACACATACGTGTACACACACGCACTCACAAACGTACACACACAAGGACACACAAATACACACACTCACATACACACACGTACAAACACACCCACTCACACACATACACACACACAGCCATATAAAGTTATGTCTTATTTTGGACGCCTGTCAGTATTGAGGTGGGGCTGAGAGAGCTGTGGCTCTACAGGGAAGTCACGACAGAAGCCCAGTCTAAACAGACTGGCTGTGGGCAATGCTAGCATTGCGACAGAGGTACAGGAGGGGGGCCACAGTAAAAAAACAAGGGTGCTTGATTTACGGAGAGGACAGACCCTTGAATTTCTGGGTCTGTGAAAACATTAGAGAGGACAGAGTGTGTTTTGGGGGGGGGGGGTGCTGGGGGGACGGACCTGTGGTTTCCCCTCACCAGTAATTCCAGGCACTGACAGGTAGCGGCTGTGGGGGTGCCTCTCCCAGTGGCCCTCTGCTGCCAGCGGGGCTGGGGCTTTCAAAAGGCCTACAACACATGGGGCACAATCAGAGACACACACACACACACACCAGCCCTGTACTGCTCTCCACTAACACACACACACACACACACACACAACAGCCCTGAACTGCTCTCCACTAACACACATACACACACACACACACACCAGCCCTGTACTGCTCTCCACTAACACACATACACACACACACACACAACAGCCCTGAACTGCTCTCCACTAACACACATACACACACACACACACACCAGCCCTGTACTGCTCTCCACTAACACACATACACACACACACCAGCCCTGTACTGCTCTCCACTAACACACACACACACACACACACACACCAGCCCTGTACTGCTCTCCACTAACACACATACACACACACACACACACACACACACCAGCCCTGTACTGCTCTCCACTAACACACATACACACACACACACACACACCAGCCCTGTACTGCTCTCCACTAACACACATACACACACACACACACCAGCCCTGTACTGCTCTCCACTAACACACATACACACACACACACACGCCAGCCCTGTACTGCTCTCCACTAACACACACACACACACACACACCAGCCCTGTACTGCTCTCCACTAACACACACACACACACACACACACACACACACCAGCCCTGTACTTCTCTTCACTAACACACATACACACACACACCAGCCCTGTACTGCTCTCCACTAACACACATACACACACACACACACACACACACACACACCAGCCCTGTACTGCTCTCCACTAACACACATACACACACACACACACCAGCCCTGTACTGCTCTCCACTAACACACATACACACACACACACACCAGCCCTGTACTGCTCTCCACTAACACACATACACACACACACCAGCCCTGTACTGCTCTCCACTAACACACATACACACACACACACACACACACACACCAGCCCTGTACTGCTCTCCACTAACACACATACACACACACACCCGCCCTGTACTGCTCTCCACTAACACACACACACACACACACACACACCCGCCCTGTACTGCTCTCCACTAACACACACACACATACACACACACACCCGCCCTGTACTGCTCTCCACTAACACACATACACACACACACACACACACACATACACAGACCAGCCCTGTACTGCTCTCCACTAACACACATACACATATACACACACACACACACACACACACATACACACACACTCTCAGAGGGGCACAATCAGAGACACACACCAGCCCTGTACTGTACCAACCCTGCTCTCCACTAACACATGTACACACACACACTCACACTCTCAGAGCGGCTGTCAGAGACACACACCAGCCCTCCAGCCTTGTACTGCACAAACCCTGCTCTTACCACAGACATACAGACCCTCTCTAGCACATACATACACTGTCTCTCTCACACACACACACACTCACATATACATACACACGCATACATGCAAGCACACAGACACACAAACACATGCATACACACATGCACACAGACACACATGCACACACGCACGCAGACACACATACACACAGACACATAGTGTGTGAAAGAAGAGGGATGCACCATCCAAGCACAAGCAGAAAGGTGGGAACCCTGGCCAAGTGGAAAGGGGTTAAGCATTTCGCCCTTTCACCCCTGAAACACTCCGGTCCTCTCAAACTGCTGCAGCTCCCCACTCAGAGTCATTTTAACACTCCCTCTGGAACTCTCAGCCTTCCTCTGACTCTAATGGCTCAACGGGGGTGTTCTGACTGAACACTTACACCCCCTCTTGAGCCAAGACACTGCCGGCATGCCCACGCCCAGCCACACACGGCAAAGAACAGCAGCAGTACCTACCGACGCCTCCAGAGGGCGCCACACACAGGACAGAGCCTGCCACGCCATGCACAAGACAAGATAAGGAAGGAAGATGAGGGGGTATGACTTGATTATTTAAAAAAGTAAAAATAAAAAAAACAGGCCCCATGACAAGACAGAACAGAGCAAAACAGAACAAAAAACACGTTGGTTAGTGCAAGTTGAGGGAAAGTGTAAGCAACAAAAATGTCAGTCACACACAACAACCAATAAAAATACAGGCTTCCCACCCCACCCCCACACAGGGCCACTGCACAGGACAGCACGCAGGGACACAGCAGAGAGGGGCACTACCTTCACTGTGTGCCCTTAAATGAACATTTAGTCATTCAGCAGACACTCTTATCCAGACCACACAAAAAAAAAAAAAGGTTTGGCAGAGATCAGAGGCGAAAGCAAGCTAAGCCTCACAATAAACCTAGAGCATAACATTAAGGGCCGCAGGGGACGTGAGGGGGAGACTGAGGATAGAGAGCCTTACGTAGCAAATTGATTTGTGAGCACACTGATAAATGTAGCACAAGCAGGGGTATTGGACCCCAGAATAAACGCTCAGAGTTCAGGATTCGCTGAGCCCCGGTGCAGTTGGAACAGGGGGGCGAGTTTTCGGGTCGCGGCGGAAGACGGGCGGCCGCTCGGCGGTCCTGACTGCAGCGAGGCGCGGGCGGTAGTCACGGCGATGACAGATCAGAGAGCGCGCGGCGCTCCGATAGCGTTCCCTCCCACATAATGACAGCGCCGTCCCAGACGAGTGGGAATATCGCCCGAGTCATCATCACCTGCGGCGCGCCCGCCCACCCGCTTACCCGCCCCCGCCCGCCCACCCGCTTACCCCCCCCCCCCGCAAGGTGGGAAACGATCCACAAAGCGCCGCTTTAAGGTTCGTGGCTTTGAGCTCCCATCATTCCGTGAGATACTGCGAGGAAAGCTTACAGACGATTGCGCTTCTGCTTAACTGCTGAAGACTGGGGTTTACCTTTAGTTTCCTTATTATTTTTGTGTTGAAGTTCAATGTAACCTTCACATTAAATAGGGCTTCTGGTGACATAAGGCACATGTCTCATATAGCATGAAGTATCAGTGAGAAACAAACTGAAATGAGAGCCACTGAGAGAGACGTCTGACATCAGGTCTGATGCTCTCCTCACCTGGCTACTCGTCTTTCCCAGTGTTTCCAAAAAATCGGTATTTCGTGTTCTCTGGATAAGGAGCACCTCAAGAGACACGATCCCTTTATGGCAGTGAGAGACTGTGAGCTCCTCTCTATACGCAGTCGGATCTTCCTTTTCCTATACTCATCGCTTAGCAACACACACGTTTTCAAAGCACTAAATTCCAGTGTGAAACACATGCAAGCAAGGACAGGGATTTGGGGGTGAATAGGGATGGAGAATATGAAACAAAGAGACAGAGGAGGAAGAGAGAAAGAGCAAGAGAGAGATGCACAGAGAGAGAAAGAGAATGCCCTGCTACAAACCCAGTGTCATACAGCACATGATCACTAAAGCCCACAGCCTTCCACAACACTCCCACCACAAGACTACAATTCCCATGTGACCTTCTACACAGGTCTGAGATCACAGGCCTACACTTTCAACTCCTCAAACTTAAATCCACATGGAATCTTTCAATACCAAGTGCTAGCAGAATTGAGTTTATCCAGTTTTTTAGCAGGTTAAGCATGTTTGGGACAGTTTGGGCCGGTCTGGGCCGGTTTGGACCAGTCTGGGCTGGGCTCACCTGTGGGGATGAAGGCAGGCTGCTGGAGCTGCATGTTGGCCAGGGCCTGCTGATAGTGGAACATGCTGGGGCTGAACATGGCCGGGGCCCCGTTGCTCTTCTCCATGGAGGGCCTCTTCGGCAGCGGCTGCAGGGCCCCCGGGGGCAGGGCCTGGGAGGAGGAGAGGGAGAGAGAGAGAGAGAGAGAGAGAGAGAGAGGGAGGGAGGGAGGGAGAGAGAGAGAGGAATTGAGAGGGAGACAGAGAGAGAGAGAGAGAGAGAGAGAGACATGGAAAGCGAGAGAGAGTGAGAGAGAGGGAGGGAGAGAGAGAAACAGGATGAAAAGGGGACAAGCCTACATGCCCACAGACTCACGAGCGAGAGACCAGCTGAGAGAGGAGCTTTCCATGATGCCGTTTCTTAAGGTTTGCACTGCTGCTATCCTACATTGTGCTGTACAGGAAAAAAAATAACAGTTTAAATATTTCAGAGCTGCAGCTTTGCTTCACAAGCTAATTACTCATATTGACAAAGGCTGGCAGTGGCAGTACACTAAGCCAGCACTGCAGACCGGGCTACCCATGCGTTCAGAAGAATTAGCATTTTACTGTCGTCATTACTCCTTTGACAATCAGGAGCTGAATGACTGATTTTCCAAATTAGTTCCAAGGTTATCCTTTCATTTTTGAAGAGTGGACAAAGAGAGAAGCAATTACCACTTATCTCTAGCCACGCACTGGACACCTTTCAATATTGTTCAAACAATTTATTTCACATTTTTACATACTGCAATACTGGGTTTTACATTCCACAATACTGTCGGTTACAACTCCTCGCTATACGTCACCATCCATCCAAGTCTTCAAAAAATTTAAATTGAGTGAATTACTGAACTGCAGCACTGCTGTGTGTTCTTCTTCCATATTTTCTCCCTAGTGTGGAAATTGGAATTGGAACTACTCTTCCCCTGACAGATGCCAATGCCGTTGGCAATGTACATGTGTCTCAAGTTTATAACTCAGCTAGAATCTTGCCGGACAGCCCCTAATTACCCACCACTCACCCCAAACCCTTTTACAACGACCAGCCAGTCCTACACAACTTTCTCTTCTATAAGCACTGGATCGGTGTCCTATCGACTTGAGGCCTCTGTGCGTTCTGACAACAAAACACTTCATACCGAACTTTGATATGCAGATTTTAACCAAGAACTTACCATATTCATGCCTAGCATTCATTTTTATGCTAATTCCGGCGATGGTCAAACTCATTATGCCGAGGATAGAAATTTAAATAAGTAAGTCACTTGAAATCGTTAATTAAGGAAAGGGACGAATCGCTGTGTGATTAGACTGAGAGGAGGGCCACGGCTGGTTGAGTAGCTTTAGAAACGGCACCACAGGCTCGGACGCTTCCCGGCACATTCCCGCACAGGTGGCGGGGCGAACGTCAGGGGTCGCCGCGATCATTCCGACTCCAAACACACCGTTTAAAACACATTCAAAATGGCAGATGGCTTCGCCAGTCACACGCAATTAATCTCAGGATCTACAAAAGTCCTCGGTTGCCTGGCATTTAAAAAGGTTTTTTTTTTTAAAAGGCCCGGCGCACCGACTCCTGTACTGCATGCTTAATCAGCGCAAATGAAGAATGGCCACCGGAGCAGAGCCTTTATCTGCGCAGACAGACTGCCCTTGAGGGCTGCGTCCCGTACTCAAAGTGCTTCGAAAAACAAAACAGACCCTGGAGCTGCGCACTTCCAGTCGCAGACGCTAAAACGTTTGAGCACGAAAGAGACGAAATGAAGGACACAACATTGACTCGGCAAGGTCGAGAGGGCCAAAGCAGACGAGATCTAAAGTTTTAAAGGTCAAACGGGCAGGTCGCACGTCAGCAGGATTTTCCGTTTCAAAGGATGGATCACGGGGTGGGACTGGATTGGAAGGTCAGGAGCACATGACTCATTCCAGCCAATGAGGGCCAACCACAACGGAGAACAGGTACATGTAAGCAAGACGTCATCATACTAGAGTGATCTAAAGTGAAGCAGGTTCTTCAGACACTGAGTCTGAAGAGTTAAGTCACACTGTATCTATCGTTCATTCCTATCAACCACTAATCAACAGCGTTTCCTGAATTGCAGACAGTAAATGTATTCCATCATAGCTATAAATATCAACCTACAGTCAGCCACCCCCATATCTTCCAGAGGCTTTACTGTTCCTCTACACTAAAGCAATGCAAGGAGGGAACAGAATAACAAAAAAAGGACATGATTGGATGAAATATGAAACACAAAGCGGCTCATAGATAATCCTCTCACCTCTTGTATTTGGCAATGTAGCATGCATGAATCAGTGCAAGATAAATTTGCAAGGAATGGTTTAAGCTTAGGCTGTTGGAAGCTAGCAAAATAGAAGATGTTGGGGGATGGACTAAATACACACACACACACACACACGCACGCACGCACACACACACACACATGCAAAGCCTGAAGACTGAGGCAACAGCAGCCATACGAAGTTCAAAGTACCAGAAATGCAGCTCTCCTCTCGCTCCCCGTTTCCTCAAAAGTATTCTAATTCAGAATGATGCTTCCCCATCAAAATTCTCCCCACACAAAACTTCAAACAGTCATCGGAAGCGGGGGAGACGGATATAAACAAGACCGGCTCTCATCTCACTCTCAGCAAAAACCAAACCTTCTTCAAAATGAGAAATTCACATGAAATCGGGGACGGGGGGTGAGGGGGGGTTCTGTACCAGCAGAAACACTTGACTAAACAAATAAGAAGAATCTCTCATTCTCTCTCTCTTTCTCATGTTAAAGTAATAATTCACCAACAGCTCTCAAAATGTATTGTTATCATAAGCAAAGGATAATATGCAAATAAGATAAAATATGCAAATACAATATGTGTGAAAACTGCTTGAAAAGACAGCGCTCATAAAATGTATTAAAATAACTCCAGAGGACCTAGGCTGGAAGTAAAAAAATTTTTTTACATACAGTCAGATATTTTACTGAAGCAATTCAAGTGAAGTGCCTTGCTCAGGTAGTACAGCGACAGAGTGCAAGCTGGAAATCAAACCAGAGTAGCACCACAGGGATTCTGCAAACTGTCAGTGTTCTAGAACTCCATTGCTAACAATTACCAGTAGTGACTGTGACATCAGCATTAGAATGTTCAGGTAAGAACATTCTAATCACATATTTGTGATCTTACACCTTAAAGGGCTTATGTAACTGTGTGATACGGGTGTGCAGGCACGCCTCACCATGGCCTGGTGCTGGGTGGCCTTTATCCGGGCCTGCAGGTGGGCGGGGGGGTGGAAATATTTGCACTTGTCCCGGGAGCAGCGGCCCTTGATGTAGTCCATGCACACGATGACGGAGTTCTCGTTGCCGTCCACCATGGCGGCCTCCAGCGGGTGGGCGTAGCGGCAGTCGCTCTCCCCCCGCGTGCAGTTCCCCCGCTGGAACTCCCGGCACACCTGAAAGGGAGCAGGGCGTGTGACTGCGGCTGAGCATGCAGCCTGTATGCAGGAGCAAGGGAGCAGGGCGTGTGACTGCGAGCATGCAGCCTGTATGCAGGAGCTTCCTTTATATGGCTACTTTAGGCACGCACGCACACACATGCATACACACACGCACACATGGCTACTTTATGCATGAAAACATGCATGCACATAGACATACACATGCGCGCACACACACACACACACACACTCACACACACAATAATAGTACTGCACCATGCAGACTGCTGGAAAAATGCTCACCCAGATTCCTGGATTTACCTCCTGCTCTTTAATAAAAAAACTAAAAAAGCCAGTGCAACTGGCTGGCAGGCAGACAGACAGACAGACAGACACAGACAGGTACCTCCAGCTTGTCTGTGCGCAGGTGTTTCTGTGAGGGGCTGCTGGTTGCCATGGCGAGTCCGGTGGGGCTCCCCGGGACCAGCATAGGGGCGCTGGGCAGGAGCTCCTGCACAAGCCCCACCCCCGGGCTCATGTGCCCCAGGTACGGGCTGAACGCCATGCTGGGGCTGCCAGCCAGGGAGGGGGTCACCGGGAACGTTGTCTAGGAGGGAGGGGAGATAAAAATTCACATTCGTAACTGTCCCCCCACACACATACACACATCCCCCCCCCCACCAGCCCCACACTCCCCTGCCTCTCCAACCACATTAATTCTGTTATGTGAAAGTGAAACGGATGGCTCACTATTGGCTGCAGCTGGGCTCCAGGCAGGATGAACTGCATCTGTTGAGCCAACATGGCCGCCGCAGTCTTCTGCTGGATCAGGTTGTTGCGCCCGTTAATCTCCAGCTGTGTCTTCAGGTGAGGTGGGGGGTGCAGGTACTTGCAGTTCTCACGTGTGCATCGCCCCTAAGAGGAGGAGGGGTGGGGGTGGACAAGAGAGAGCACCGGTTTACCTCAATTTCAATTTTCTACCCAAATGGCTCTTAGTCCCAGATGGGACTTAATGAAAAATTCTAGTTTATTTTTCTTCATTTTTGCTTCCACTAATTAAGGAAGACTTTTAGGGGGGAGAGAGAGTGAGTACCACAGAGATAAGGGAGAGTGAAGGAGGGGAATTGATTATATTGCCATTTTACGCACAGGTTCACGCATCCCAACATGGGAGGGCAGGATAAGTAAATTAATGCTGGACTTACGAAATCTGTTGCTGTAAAAGATATGCAAGAATCGACATGAAATTCACCACAATACATTTTTAAATGCAATTTTCTTTTTACAATAAAATCATTAAATCAAATTTGGGATCAAAACCGGTGTTGGCGTCTTCATGAATTTTTTTTTTTTTTTTTTTTGCTGTGACAACTGCTTCTAAAAAGGCAACAACAAGAGATAAACGCCTAGCTGAGTTTAAACAGGAAAACAGCTCTGTTGCTCTGTTGCAACACGCCGCACAGAAGACCAGGTGCCGCCACCCGCCTTCCTCCCACCTGACCCAAACAGCTGCTTCTTCCCACTTAATGCTCGGTTACCACACACTAGTTAGGGTATATGTGCGCCACGGATTATCCCGGTGCGCAAACACAGCGATCCACGTGCTGAGGTTCACATGCTCCTCAAACCTGACCCAGACAGATATTATTATTATTATTGATAAGACTGCTGGTTTTCCCAGAAGTATCACCGAAACACTCCGTCATCGTCCTCCAGATCAGTACCCAAACGTTCTGTGACTTGTTCTCGGCACACTCGTGGTGTAAACACAGAGTGAAACAAACAGCCTTCTTTCTGAGCTGCGCTAATGTGCACTTTTTTTAAGGATGCACGACGGCAAGACAATGGTCCCCTCCCCCTCTTCAGACTGCTCGCATCCTAACCAGCAAACTGGATTAGACCAGAGAAAATAAGCCACGTAACCTGATTAAACCTGCAGAGGGACTGCAGGAGAGCACACGCAGACACGCGCACAAACACACACACACACACACACACACACACACACACACACACACGCAGACAACGCAGCACACACACACAGACACCCCACAACACACTAACACACACACACACACACACACACACACACACACAACAACCGCACAAACACACGCACACACACACAACACACACCACACCACACGCGCACAACCACACGCACACACACCACACACGCACACACGCACACACGCACACGCGCACACACACACGCACACACACACGCACACGCACACACACATGCACACACGCATACACACACACTCTCTCAAACACACATCCACCCACTATCTCTCTCTCTCTCTCTCTCAAACACACATCCACCCACTCTCTCTCTATCTCTCTCTCTCTCTCAAACACACACACGCACTCAGAGACACACATGCACAAAGGCAAATGCTGACTGTTTACAGTACACATCGAGTTAGGAACAGATAAAAACATACCATGCCCTGCACATACTACAAAAAACAATCATCACCTCTAGCTTCATTTTATAAAATAAGTTAAACATTCCAAAAAATGGAACAAAAAAGGCAAAAAAAATGTGTGTAATTGTATGACAAAAGCTTGCATCAAAGAATTGCCAAAACGTTACACATTAAATAATACCAGACAAACAAAACAATGACAAACATAAATTTGATTTACAAATATAATTGCCATGACACAACAAGAACTGTATGTCCTAAGCAAATACAAATAAAAAATAAAAATCCACGTTCTTCAAAGAACAGCAACCCAGAAATTTAAAAGGCAGACTGAGTTTTTTTTTGTTTTTGTTTTTTTTTTTTAAACAGAAAAAAGATTTTAAAATCTTCCTGAGGAAGAGAAGGTAAATAAGCAGACAAGGTCCTTCCCTCTATTTAGATCAGACAGATTCATATTTGTTGATATGTTATACATTTATCGCCGAGTCACGACTCATTAGATATTCCATGAAATTGTGCACACCTCTCGGTTGTGCGTGTGCATAATCCGCAGAGCCATGCCCTTCCTCCTCCCCATCTGACTGAAGCACCTTCGAAATACTCTCAGTCTCATATGCTTTATATATCTGCTATATCGTGAGTTATACTGTATGTTTTGTAACAATCTGCAACTCATCCTGCCTTGTGAGCCTGACGCAATCCTTAGCGCTCATACAACATTAGAAGTGACAGACAGCCTGTAGCACATCCGGATGCTGTTCCCAACAAGCCTGTCGATAAATCCATGGAAACAGAAATGCGTGGTTATAGTTTTACTGAGCTCGGGGTGGGGCCGTGTAATCGTGTCCTGGCCATTGATCGAGTTACGTGGTCGCCAGGGGATACAAGGCTCACCGCGGGGGCTCTCTCTCTCTCTCTCTCCCTCTGTCTCTCTCATTCTCCCCCACTCTCTCACACTATCTCTCTCTTTCTGTCTGTCTGTCTCTCTCGCACTCTCCCCCACTCTCTCTCTCACTCTCACACACTATCTCTCTCTCCGTCTGTCTCTTTCTCTCTCTCACTCTCTCCCACGATATCACACTCTCGCTCTCTCTCTGTCTCTCTCTCTCTCTCTCCCACTCTTTCTCTCTCAATTCAATCTGAAAAGTGGTGGAAATTTCCCTCTGCCACTCACGTGCACACCCGTGCACTTCACAAGGACTTGTTCACTCTAACGGATGAACACCTCCCATGACTCTGTCCTACTAAATCATCCTCAGTTTAACACAGCACAAGGGAAGAGGATGGGGTGGGGACCGGGCTGTCTAACGATCACAACAGAACAGGGGGGAAAAAACCCTTAATGTCATAATATCACTACCTCTGTGTTCCTGTACAGCCTCCATGATTCTGTATCTGCTTTCTGTGTCTCTGGGCCCAATAGAATCCGAGAGTGAAATACTGTATATTCGCATGGCAGCAGAGAGTGAGGAGGAGGAGGAGGAGGAGGAGGAGGAGAGACAGTCAGGCCTGGATGCTGACAGTTTTATTCCTCTTAGGGAGATGGAGAGAGATGAAAAGCTTGTCACTGACTGGGTCAGGGATCGCCTCTTTGTAGCCATGGAAACACTACAAGGGCAACAGGGAGGAAGTTTCTACTGATGTGCCCTCCCTGGCTGCAAGAGAGAGAAAGAGAGCGAGAGAGAGGGAGAGAGAGCGAGACAGAGAGAGAGAGGGTATGTGTGTGTGCAATGTGTGTGTGTGTGCCTAACTGCCATAAAACAGAACAGACACTCAAGAGTACATGATTGCACATATTTTCTCAATTCATCCAACCCTGTGTCCTGCAAAAAAGTAAAACACATCACCCTTATTAAGATGAATGACTTAAACCATAAAGGCAGTAGTTCAAAACTAGTGGCCCAATTTTACGGCCTGATTTATAGTCCAATTTAGCCTCTTTATTGGGCAGTCAAATGAAAATGTTATGAGAACCAGACGAGACAGCACCAGCAGCATCTTCAAGCTTGTCTTTTTTTTTCTTTGTTTTTGCAATAAGCAGACTCTTAGCATTCTTTTAAAACATACGCAGGGGAGAAAATCACAATGACAAACGCAGTAAAACACTATAAATCACTAAACCTGAGCCTCTCTTCACCTCCCCCTCCGCCTCCCTGCCCCACCACACCCACACACCCATTACACCCCCCCCACACACACCCACACCGTCCCGTCTGGCTTGTGTCTGTCTGCAGGTGACGGGGATGAGGTCACCGCCGCAGTGGCACCAGCAGCCGAGAGCTCAGGGCTGCGAGACACACGGGAGAGGCCCGGGGCTGGAGGCTCACGGGCCCCTCAGACACGCCCGTCTGCGCCCCCTAAACGCCGAACGAGCCGCCTCCCTGCCGCAGAACCCGCGACAGCGCAGTCCGACACGTCCGCGGGAATGTTCCGGAACAGGGCAGGGCCGAGAGCGATGGAAGCCACGGCGGTGTCACGGGGCATCGGAAAGCCCTGTCGCTTACCGGAAGCCTCCCGTCGTTTGGAAGGGAGACAGGCCAGGAATGCAGGCTGTCCGGTTGGCCTGTAGAATGCTTCCAAGTATGCCGCACACATTTTTAAAAATGGGTGGGGCTTGGGGAGGGGGGGTTGAGAGGTAGAGAGATTTCAATTCCTTTCCTGTAAAAGGTTACCTGTCAGAGCCAGTTTTGCTAAAGGAGAGTAATGGATAAAAGAAGGGAGACATAGGAAGAAAGAAAGAATCTCTCTGTCTCTCTCTCTCTCTCTCTCTCTCTCTCCACATATTAAGGGACAGCAGCTGACAATTACAGCTATTGAGGAAAAAGGACTCCAGGACAGCCATTAGGGCAGGTCGATTAATTAGCAAAGAGGAAGGAGAGAGGGAAGGGGGGGAGGGGGAGGGGAGGGAGATTTTGTCTGGGGAGTGATTTAGCAAGCACAGTTCATGTTCTCTGTCAGACAGCACAGATGAGTTGTGCTTGTTATTGGTTTGATGGCTGCCTGCAAAGCCACCCTGCCAACTGGCCCCCCCTCCGCCCTCCCTCCACTCCCCCTCCACCCCCCTTCCAATATTACAGGGTTTTGACAGAGATTCAAACACTCTGGTAGGCAGTAACAGTGGAAAAACTAATGCCACCACCACTCACAGACGCTCTCAATGAAAGACTAAATCTAAGATGACCTTCACTCCTTTATCTCAAAGCTGAAACAAGGTGCCCAGAGGCCTTGAAATGGCTCATGCGCCAAAAACAAACCAAAAAAAAAAAAAAAATCAGAGTTTATTTTTTTAAAACTTGTATATGAATTATTAACAGTGAACTTATCCGGTTTAATCAGTCACACTGGACAGGGAAAAAAATGGGAATGCTGTAGATTAGCAATGCCACGCATGGAGATGAAACTGTCCAATGGGCTGGCTTGGCACTGTTGCTAGGCCTCCCCCTCCCGCCTTCCCCTCCTCTGAAGAGCATAAAGGCATAAAGCAGAGGAGTGACAGCAGCGCAATATCCAACTCGGAGCCGAGGAGACAGGGCGGCTCCATCACGCAGACAGCCGCCTGTCAGTGGCCGTCTCCACGGAGACGGACGGAACGAAGCAGGTTACCTGCCCTGGCAGGGGGTTCAACAGAGCCCCATATCTCCAAATCAACAGCGGCCCTTGCTCATTAATATTATACGATATGAGTACATTATTCATATGTTAACATCAGTCATTACAAAATGAACACATATAATTATATCATATTAATAATAATGTTGTATTTTAATGTGACTATGGACTGCATTTGTAAATGGTGTTGGCACCACTCATTTCATAACTAGTTATAGTTTTGTCGCTATAGTGAAGGTCTATGTCAGTTTTTACAACCACAGAATAAATATATAAAGTTTGACCTGATCAAAAACAGAGAGTGACCTAGCGTTGTATGGGCTGCGATGGGGTGTCCAAAATGTGGCTCTAAATTGTTAATCAACTGAGGCGAGGGGAGGGGCTTAAGAGATTCTGCCCTCCCATTCGAAAGGATGAGTCAGGAGACCTTTATAATTTGTTACATCATTAATTATTTAAGGCTCCAGAATGTAATAGAACAAAATCGTTAATATTCTTTAACCGCTCACAGGGTAGAGTTTTATAAATTGGACGCACTGTTCTCTTGATTAATGAGCAACTTTGATGTTTTACAGTTTTTAAGCTGGTGATTTAGAGCGACTGATTAAAATGCATGAGCAGATGCCACATGTGGGAATCACAGTGCCAAAGCACTGCAAATGTGAGGAAACATCTCTTTCTCTCTCTGTACCCAGAGGAAACTTGTGTGTGTTTGTGCGAGCATGTGTATGTGTGTCTGTGTGTGTGTGAATATGTGAATGAGTGTGCGTTAGTGTTCATACAGAGTGAGTTAGTGTGTGCGTATGAGTGTGCATAAGTGCATGTATGAGTGTGTGTTAGTGTGTATATGAGGGTATTGGTGCATATATAGTGCGTGCTAGTGTGCATGAGTGCGTACTGAGTATGAGTGAGAGCATTAGTGTGTATATAAGTGTATGTCAGCGTGTATGAGTGTGTTAGTGTGTATACAAATGTGCATTAGTGTGTATATATTGCTTGTCAGTGTGTATATGAATGTTTGTGAGTGTGTATTAGTGAGCATGCAACTGTGGTTTAGTGCATGTATACGTGTGCGTTAGTATGTGACTGCTTTAGTGAGTATGTAAGTGTGCTTTAGTGCGTGTATAAGTCTGCCTAATTGAGTATGTGAGTGTGCTTTAGTGAGTATGCAAGTGTGCGTTAGTGTGCATTAGAGAATGCAAGTGTGCGTTAGTGCGTGTCTAAGTGTGCATTAGTGAGTATGCGAGTAGTGTGCTTTAGTGCGTGTATAAGTGTGCATTAGTGTGTATGTGAGTGTGCGTTAGTATATGAGTGTGCTTTAGTGAGTATGCAAGTAGTGTGCTTTCGTGTGTGTATGAGTGTGCATTAGTATGTATGCAAGTTTGCGTTAGTGCGTGTATGATGTGCATTAGCGTGTATGTGAGTGTGCATTAGTGTGCTTTAGTGCGTGTATAAGTGTGCATTAGCGTGTATGTGAGTGTGTATAAGGGTGCATTAGTGAGTACGTGTTAGTGTGTATATAGTGTGCGTGTATAAGTGTGCATTAGCGTGTATGTGAGTGTGTATAAGGGTGCATTAGTGAGTACGTGTTAGTGTGTATATAGTGTGCGTGTATAAGTGTGCATTAACGTGTATGTGAGTGTGTATAAGTGTGCACTAGTGAGTATGTGTTAGTGTGTATATAGTGTGCGTGTATAAGTGTGCATTAGCATGTATGTGAGTGTGTATAAGTGTGCAATAGTATGTGTTAGTGTGTATATAGTGTGCGTGTATAAGTGTGCATTAGCGTGTATGCGAGTGTGTATAAGGGTGCATTAGTGAGTACGTGTTAGTGTGTATATAGTGTGTGTGTATGAGTGTGCATTAGTGAGTATGTGTTAGTGTGTATATAGTGTGCGTGTATAAGTGTGCATTAGTATGTGTTAGTGTGTATATAGTGTGCGTGTATAAGTGTGCACTAGTGAGTATGTGTTAGTGTGTATATAATGAGCGTGTATAAGTGTGCATTAGTGAGTATGTGTTAGTGTGTATATAGTGTGCGTGTATAAGTGTGCACTAGTGAGTATGTGTTAGTGTGTATATAGTGTGCGTGTATAAGTGTGCATTAGCGTGTATGTGAGTGTGTATAAGTGTGCATTAGTATGTGTTAGTGTGTATATAGTGTGCGTGTATGAGTGTGCATTAGTGAGTATGTGTTAGTGTGTATATAGTGTGTGTGTATGAGTGTGCATTAGTGAGTATGTGTTAGTGTGTATATAGTGTGCGTGTATGAGTGTGCATTAGTGAGTATGTGTTAGTGTGTATATAGTGTGCGTGTATGAGTGTGCATTAGTGAGTATGTGTTAGTGTGTATATAGTGTGCGTGTATGAGTGTGCATTAGTGAGTATGTGTTAGTGTGTATATAGTGTGCGTGTATGAGTGTGCATTAGTGAGTATGTGTTAGTGTGTATATAGTGTGCGTGTATGAGTGTGCATTAGTGAGTATGTGTTAGTGTGTATATAGTGTGCGTGTATAAGTGTGCATTAGCGTGTATGTGAGTGTGTATAAGTGTGCATTAGTATGTGTTAGTGTGTATATAGTGTGCGTGTATGAGTGTGCATTAGTGAGTATGTGTTAGTGTGTATATAGTGTGCGTGTATGAGTGTGCATTAGTGAGTATGTGTTAGTGTGTATATAGTGTGCGTGTATGAGTGTGCATTAGTGAGTACTTGTTAGTGTGTATATAGTGTGCGTGTATGAGTGTGCATTAGTGAGTACTTGTTAGTGTGTATATAGTGTGCGTGTATGTGCATCAGCGTGAACAGGAGCGCGGGGCTCTGCGCTGCAGCGCTCGGTACCTTGAGCGAGTCGAAGCAGGCGATGACGCGGCCGTTCTCCACGTGGCAGCTGCGCGAGGGGTGGGCGAACTTGCACTCGGCGTCCGAGCGCGAGCAGGTGCCCCGCTGGAACTCCCGGCACACCTCCAGGGTCAGCCACTTGGTGTCGCGGCCCACGGACACGCTCACCGCCATCTCCGGGGCGCGGAGCGAACCCAAACCGCCAGAAAACGAAAACAAAGAAGCGCTCTCGCTGACAGCTTTCTCTTTTTAAAGTCTTAGGCCTGACAGGACAAACTCATTGACCCCACACAGGGGGTCGACTTAACGGTTTCTACTTCCTGTTGCTGGTTCCGGTTCCAGGTTTCAGTGAGACTCCATAATGCGTCAAGCAGAGTCCAGCTCCCTCAGGATCAAGACCATTGGTACGGTGGGGCGGGTGGGGGTGGAGTGGGGTGGGGGGTCACCCCGTCATGCTGTGGGGGATGGGTCTGGCTGACACTGCCCCGAACAGGAACAGGAACAGGAACAGTTCTGTCCCTCTCCCACGGCTCCTCTGCCTCGCTCTCACGCTTTTATCCTCTTCTTCTCCGAGTTACCGCCTCAGCATTTTCTTCCTCGCCGACTTCTTGACCAATCAGAACGGCACATCCGAAACCCATCCAGACAGGAGCCCGGGTGAACTGTGACAGACGGGCGCAGCGGCGCGGTCGGAATCGGCATCTAAATGAACCGCAACGACGACGGAACAACCGAGCAGAAAAGAAGAATTCCTTACAGCTTCCTAAAAGTCAGAGGAGCCAATCAGCAGCAGCTGGAAGAGGCATCGAGGAACACAGACAAGGGGGAAGGGGGCGGGGGAGGGGGGGGGGGGCGGTGACTGAGTTCCCGTCAGGGTGAAATATAGTCACGTTCAAGGCCAAACACTGGCAGGTCTCTGGCTCACAGACACCCGGCAGGGAGGCGGGGGGGGGGGGACCCGCGGCGCAAGGACGTCCAGCGACACCGCCGTGGTTACTGCAGCGCTCGGATCCGGCGATTCATATTCTACCCATAACTCCTCTCATTTCACTCTTCTCTTTCTCTCTTCACTCGTCCGTCCCCTTCTTCCGTCTGCTGCTCTCTCCTTCGCCAGCCGGATCTGCATTCAGGTGAAAGTAAGACGGTCAATCGGTTTTTTTTAAACAGAGAAGGCAGATTTAGGAGAAAAGAGCCCTGAAGAAATTAATTCCGTTGGAAACAGGTTTGCAGCGGTCGGCGTTGTTACCGGAGACCGACGGTGACAGAGAGCCAAAAGCTAAACAAAAAAAAAAAGAAGTAATGAATGCACGAGTAATATATGAAGTACAACAACAACAAAAAAAAGAACAAAACAGCAACAAAGAAAACGGTGGAGGAATTAAAGTAGAGATGGAGAGCACGTGGAAGAGGCACGGAGAAGAGGAGGAGAGACGAACGAGAAGCAGGCAGCAAGCGATGCGAGGGAAAGGGCAGACTGTGTCTGAGTCTGAGGGGGAGAGAGAGACGGGGAGGGAGGGAGAGAGAGAGGGAGAGAGTGGGAGAGAGAGAGAGAGAGAGAGAGAGAGAGAGGACGTCCCTTCACCAACTCCCAAGAGCCTCAGACAGCACAAACTGACTGACTAACTGGAGCTGAACTAGGACAAAAACCACAGAAAAGAAGGAGAGTCCCTGAATTTGGGACACAGGGGATCGCCTGAGATCCGGCTGTCCGGACGTACTGCAGGGGCCGTTCTTAAGGCCAAAAAAGGGGCAAAAAAAAAAAGAAATGAAGAGGAAAAGATAGAAAGGGCATTTCTCCACATGCTGCAGCAGCTGCTGTGCATGGATCAGGGGTAAAGGCCAATCAGCATCAGCCTTACAAACCGGCTGAGCAGCCAAAGGACCAATGAGGAAGAGTTTTACAAACCAACCATTTTCCTCACCACCCCCCCCCCCCCCCCCCACCCGCCCGCCCCCCTCTCCTGGCAGACTCACTCATTGCTATGCCTGCCGCACAGATATAAAAAAGAAAAAGAAATGCGTCGAGCACTTGAGCCTCTCCTTCTTTTTGTTTTTTGGTGCATTATCTGAAGCGTTCATGGTACGTGACCCCCTCCCCTCCACCCCCACCCCTCCCAGTACAGTCTGCTCACTGCAGCCAGTCATTCAGAATGAGGGGCACGCACGTGCAGAGGGGTGACAAGAGAGGTGTGAGTGTGTGTGTGTGTGTGTGGGGGGGGGGGGGGGGGCTAAAGTATGAATGAGAGAGGTAAGAAGAAAATTATAGGGGGAAAGAGAAATTAACGAGGAGGATGACAGTGAAGGAGTGTTGACTGAGAAAGGATGGGCAGAGAGACAGAGGGAGGTGTGAACAGCAGACTGAGAGAGAACAGGTAAGACTGGGGTGGCGCAGACATCCAAACACACACACACACACACATTTCACACACGCATGCATATACACACACAAACACAAACACAAGGAATATATAAAAACTAATCGAAATCAATGATAGCTGGAGAACAATTTTATTTTAAAATTTTATTTTAAAAATTTAAATGAGAAGAGAGAGTGCAGGTAGGAGGAGGGGAAAGAGTGATAAAGAGTGCTGGGGCAGATAGTATCATCAGTCTCACAGCGACAGACACAGACAGAGAGAGGTGGGGGGGGTAGACAGACAGCCCAAAGGAGAGCACTGCAGTGTAGAGATGCACCAGGGTGAACAGAGGGAGGGAGGGAGCGAGAGAGAGAGAGAGAGAGGGGGGAGAGAGAGGGAGAGAGAACGGGAAGAAAGAGAGGGGGGAGAGAGAGAGAAAGGGAGAGAGAGAGACAGAGAAAGGGAGAGAGAGAGAGACAGAGAGAGAGAGAGAGCTGGGAATAAACGGCGAGTGAAAAAGGGGAGAGGGAGAGCGAGGGGATGTGGGAATTGAATACACCCACCTTCAGCACAAGAACAAAGGCACGCACTCAGGGAAAAGAGAAAAGGAAAAGGTAAGCGTGCTTGCTTGCTTGTGTATGCTGGTCTCCACCTCGTCCTACCTACTGATCAATAGAGAATTCTCTCAGGGGAACAAGCCATGTTCCCGCAGTCAGCCTCCCCGGA